>NC_086329.1:98147416-98455416 GCF_036172605.1 Pelobates fuscus | reverse complement strand
CAAATTATTAGTTAGCACACTGTATATATCTGCCAGATATTTCCTCCGCAGACTAGGGCTCAACAAGGAGGAGAGCTTCGGGCCCAGCTCCACTAGTGAGAGCCGCACTCTCCAAAGCTTGGGCTCCACCGAGGAGCAGAACAACAAGCTGAGCCCCACTAGCGAGAGCTGTACTCTCCCAGGCTCGGGTTCCTGCAAGTAGCAACACCATGAGCTGAGCCCTCCTAGTGAGAGGATAGAATACATTAAATTCAGGTAAGTTATTGTGAATAATTTTAAGATTATATAATTTAAAGGCTAAACATAGTGATCTGTCCCCAAATTATGAGTTAGCACACTGTAGATATCTGCCAGATAATTCCTCCGCAGACTAGGGCTCAACAAGGAGGAGAGCTTCGGGCCCAGCTCCACTAGTGAGAGCCGCACTCTCCCAAGATGGGCTCCACCGAGGAGCAGAACACCAGGCCGAGCCCCACTAGTGAGAGCTGCACTCTCCCAGGCTCGGGTTCATGCAAGAGTCAACACCACGAGCTGAGCCCCACTAGTGAGAGGATAGAATACATTAAATTCAGGTAAGTTATTGTGAATAATTTTCAAATTACATAATTTAAAGGCTAAACATAGTGAACTGTTCCCAAATTATTAGTTAGCACACTGTATATATCTGCCAGATAATTCCTCTGCAGACTAGGGCTCAACAAGGAGGAGAGCTTCGGGCCCAGCTCCACTAGTGAGAGCCGCACTCTCCCAAGCTTGGGCTCCACCGAGGAGCAGAACAACAAGCTGAGCCCCACTAGCGAGAGCTGTACTCTCCCAGGCTCGGGTTCCTGCAAGGAGCAACACCATGAGCTGAGCCCTCCTAGTGAGAGGATAGAACACATTAAATTCAGGTAAGTTATTGTGAATAATTTTAAGATTATATAATTTAAAGGCTAAACATAGTGATCTGTCCCCAAATTATGAGTTAGCACACTGTAGATATCTGCCAGATAATTCCTCCGCAGACTAAGGCTCAACAAGGAGGAGAGCTTTGGGCCCAGCTCCACTAGTGAGAGCCGCACTCTCCCAAGCTTGGGCTCCACCGAGGAGCAGAACACCAGGCCGAGCCCCACTAGCGAGAGCTGCACTCTCCCAGGCTCGGGTTCATGCAAGAATCAACACCATGAGCTGAGCCCCACTAGTGAGAGGATAGAATACATTAAATTCAGGTAAGTTATTGTGAATAATTTTCAAATTACATAATTTAAAGGCTAAACATAGTGAACTGTTCCCAAATTATTAGTTAGCACACTGTATATATCTGCCAGATAATTCCTCCGCAGACTAGGGCTCAACAAGGAGGAGAGCTTCGGGCCCAGCTCCACTAGTGAGAGCCGCACTCTCCCAAGCTTGGGCTCCACCGAGGAGCAGAACAACAAGCTGAGCCCCACTAGCGAGAGCTGTACTCTCCCAGGCTCGGGTTCCTGCAAGGAGCAACACCATGAGCTGAGCCCTCCTAGTGAGAGGATAGAATACATTAAATTCAGGTAAGTTATTGTGAATAATTTTAAGATTATATAATTTAAAGGCTAAACATAGTGATCTGTCCCCAAATTATGAGTTAGCAAACTGTAGATATCTGCCAGATAATTCCTCCGCAGACTAAGGCTCAACAAGGAGGAGAGCTTCGGGCCCAGCTCCACTAGTGAGAGCCGCACTCTCCCAAGCTTGGGCTCCACCGAGGAGCAGAACACCAGGCCGAGCCCCACTAGCGAGAGCTGCACTCTCCCAGGCTCGGGTTCATGCAAGGAGCAACACCATGAGCTGAGCCCTCCTAGTGAGAGGATAGAATACATTAAATTCAGGTAAGTTATTGTGAATAATTTTAAGATTATATAATTTAAAGGCTAAACATAGTTAACTGTTCCTAAATTATTAGTTAGCACACTGTATATATCTGCCAGATAATTCCTCCGCAGACTAGGGCTCAACAAGGAGGAGAGCTTCGGGCCCAGCTCCACTAGTGAGAGCCGCACTCTCCCAAGCTTGGGCTCCACCGAGGAGCAGAACACCAGGCCGAGCCCCACTAGTGAGAGCTGCACTCTCCCAGGCTCGGGTTCATGCAAGAGTCAACACCATGAGCTGAGCCCCACTAGTGAGAGGATAGAATACATTAAATTCAGGTAAGTTATTGTGAATAATTTTCAAATTACATAATTTAAAGGCTAAACATAGTGATCTGTCCCCAAATTATGAGTTAGCACACTGTAGATATCTGCCAGATAATTGCTCCGCAGACTAAGGCTCAACAAGGAGGAGAGCTTCGGGCCCAGCTCCACTAGTGAGAGCCGCACTCTCCCAAGCTTGGGCTCCACCGAGGAGCAGAACAACAAGCTGAGCCCCACTAGCGAGAGCTGTACTCTCCCAGGCTCGGGTTCCTGCAAGGAGCAACACCATGAGCTGAGCCCTCCTAGTGAGAGGATAGAATACATTAAATTCAGGTAAGTTATTGTGAATAATTTTCAAATTACATAATTTAAAGGCTAAACATAGTGAACTGTTCCCAAATTATTAGTTAGCACACTGTATATATCTGCCAGATAATTCCTCCGCAGACTAGGGCTCAACAAGGAGGAGAGCTTCGGGCCCAGCTCCACTAGTGAGAGCCGCACTCTCCCAAGCTTGGGCTCCACCGAGGAGCAGAACACCAGGCCGAGCCCCACTAGCGAGAGCTGTACTCTCCCAGGCTCGGGTTCATGCAAGAGTCAACACCATGAGCTGAGCCCCACTAGTGAGAGGATAGAATACATTAAATTCAGGTAAGTTATTGTGAATAATTTTCAAATTACATAATTTAAAGGCTAAACATAGTGAACTGTTCCCAAATTATTAGTTAGCACACTGTATATATCTGCCAGATAATTCCTCCGCAGACTAGTGTTCAACAAGGAGGAGAGCTTCGGGTCCAGCTCCACTAGTGAGAGCCGCACTCTCCCAAGCTTGGGCTCCACGGAGGAGCAAAACACCAGGCTGAGCCCCACTAGTGAGAGCTGCACTCTCCCAGGCTCGGGTTCATGCAAGAGTCAACACCATGAGCTGAGCCCCACTAGTGAGAGGATAGAATACATTAAATTCAGGTAAGTTATTGTGAATAATTTTCAAATTACATAATTTAAAGGCTAAACATAGTGAACTGTTCCCAAATTGTTAGTTGGCACACTGTATATATCTGCCAGATAATTCCTCCGCAGACTAGGGCTCAACAAGGAGGAGAGCTTCAGGCCCAGCTCCACTAGTGAGAGCCGCACTCTCCCAAGCTTGGGCTCCACCGAGGAGCAGAACAACAAGCTGAGCCCCACTAGCGAGAGCTGTACTCTCCCAGGCTCGGGTTCCTGCAAGGAGCAACACCATGAGCTGAGCCCTCCTAGTGAGAGGATAGAATACATTAAATTCAGGTAAGTTATTGTGAATAATTTTAAGATTATACAATTTAAAGGCTAAACATAGTGATCTGTCCCCAAATTATGAGTTAGCAAACTGTAGATATCTGCCAGATAATTCCTCCGCAGACTAAGGCTCAACAAGGAGGAGAGCTTCGGGCCCAGCTCCACTAGTGAGAGCCGCACTCTCCCAAGCTTGGGCTCCACCGAGGAGCAGAACACCAGGCCGAGCCCCACTAGCGAGAGCTGCACTCTCCCAGGCTCGGGTTCATGCAAGGAGCAACACCATGAGCTGAGCCCTCCTAGTGAGAGGATAGAATACATTAAATTCAGGTAAGTCATTGTGAATAATTTTAAGATTATATAATTTAAAGGCTAAACAGAGTGATCTGTCCCCAAATTATGAGTTAGCACACTGTAGATATCTGCCAGATAATTCCTCCGCAGACTAAGGCTCAACAAGGAGGAGAGCTTCGGGCCCAGCTCCACTAGTGAGAGCCGCACTCTCCCAAGCTTGGGCTCCACCGAGGAGCAGAACACCAGGCCGAGCCCCACTAGCGAGAGCTGCACTCTCCCAGGCTCGGGTTCATGCAAGAGTCAACACCATGAGCTGAGCCCCACTAGTGAGAGGATAGAATACATTAAATTCAGGTAAGTTATTGTGAATAATTTTCAAATTACATAATTTAAAGGCTAAACATAGTTAACTGTTCCCAAATTATTAGTTAGCACACTGTATATATATCTGCCAGATAATTCCTCCGCAGACTAGGGCTCAACAAGGAGGAGAGCTTCGGGCCCAGCTCCACTAGTGAGAGCCGCACTCTCCCAAGCTTGGGCTCCACCGAGGAGCAGAACACCAGGCCGAGCCCCACTAGTGAGAGCTGCACTCTCCCAGGCTCGGGTTCATGCAAGAGTCAACACCATGAGCTGAGCCCCACTAGTGAGAGGATAGAATACATTAAATTCAGGTAAGTTATTGTGAATAATTTTCAAATTACATAATTTAAAGGCTAAACATAGTTAACTGTTCCCAAATTATTAGTTAGCACACTGTATATATCTGCCAGATAATTCCTCCGCAGACTAGGGCTCAACAAGGAGGAGAGCTTCGGGCCCAGCTCCACTAGTGAGAGCCGCACTCTCCCAAGCTTGGGCTCCACCGAGGAGCAGAACACCAGGCCGAGCCCCACTAGTGAGAGCTGCACTCTCCCAGGCTCGGGTTCATGCAAGAGTCAACACCATGAGCTGAGCCCCACTAGTGAGAGGATAGAATACATTAAATTCAGGTAAGTTATTGTGAATAATTTTCAAATTACATAATTTAAAGGCTAAACATAGTGATCTGTCCCCAAATTATGAGTTAGCACACTGTAGATATCTGCCAGATAATTGCTCCGCAGACTAAGGCTCAACAAGGAGGAGAGCTTCGGGCCAAGCTCCACTAGTGAGAGCCGCACTCTCCCAAGCTTGGGCTCCACCGAGGAGCAGAACAACAAGCTGAGCCCCACTAGCGAGAGCTGTACTCTCCCAGGCTCGGGTTCCTGCAAGGAGCAACACCATGAGCTGAGCCCTCCTAGTGAGAGGATAGAATACATTAAATTCAGGTAAGTTATTGTGAATAATTTTAAGATTATATAATTTAAAGGATAAACATAGTGATCGGTCCCCAAATTATGAGTTAGCACACTGTAGATATCTGCCAGATAATTCCTCCGCAGACTAGGGCTCAACAAGGAGGAGAGCTTCGGGCCCAGCTCCACTAGTGAGAGCCGCACTCTCCCAAGCTTGGGCTCCACCGAGGAGCAGAACAACAAGCTGAGCCGCACTAGCGAGAGCTGTACTCTCCCAGGCTCGGGTTCCTGCAAGGAGCAACACCATGAGCTGAGCCCTCCTAGTGAGAGGATAGAATACATTAAATTCAGGTAAGTTATTGTGAATAATTTTCAAATTACATAATTTAAAGGCTAAACATAGTGAACTGTTCCCAAATTATTAGTTAGCACACTGTATATATCTGCCAGAGATTTCCTCCACAGACTAGGGCTCAACAAGGAGGAGAGCTTCGGGCCCAGCTCCACTAGTGAGAGCCGCACTCTCCCAAGCTTGGGCTCCACCGAGGAGCAGAACACCAGGCCGAGCCCCACTAGCGAGAGCTGCACTCTCCCAGGCTCGGGTTTATGCAAGAGTCAACATCATGAGCTGAGCCCCACTAGTGAGAGGATAGAATACATTAAATTCAGGTAAGTTATTGTGAATAATTTTCAAATTACATAATTTAAAGGCTAAACATAGTTAACTGTTCCCAAATTATTAGTTAGCACACTGTATATATATCTGCCAGATAATTCCTCCGCAGACTAGGGCTCAACAAGGAGGAGAGCTTCGGGCCCAGCTCCACTAGTGAGAGCCGCACTCTCCCAAGCTTGGGCTCCACCGAGGAGCAGAACACCAGGCCGAGCCCCACTAGTGAGAGCTGCACTCTCCCAGGCTCGGGTTCATGCAAGAGTCAACACCATGAGCTGAGCCCCACTAGTGAGAGGATAGAATACATTAAATTCAGGTAAGTTATTGTGAATAATTTTCAAATTACATAATTTAAAGGCTAAACATAGTGATCTGTCCCCAAATTATGAGTTAGCACACTGTAGATATCTGCCAGATAATTGCTCTGCAGACGAAGGCTCAACAAGGAGGAGAGCTTCGGGCGCAGCTCCACTAGTGAGAGCCGCACTCTCCCAAGCTTGGGCTCCACCGAGGAGCAGAACAACAAGCTGAGCCCCACTAGCGAGAGCTGTACTCTCCCAGGCTCGGGTTCCTGCAAGGAGCAACACCATGAGCTGAGCCCTCCTAGTGAGAGGATAGAATACATTAAATTCAGGTAAGTTATTGTGAATAATTTTCAAATTACATAATTTAAAGGCTAAACATAGTGAACTGTTCCCAAATTATTAGTTAGCACACTGTATATATCTGCCAGATATTTCCTCCGCAGACTAGGGCTCAACAAGGAGGAGAGCTTCGGGCCCAGCTCCACTAGTGAGAGCCGCACTCTCCAAAGCTTGGGCTCCACCGAGGAGCAGAACACCAGGCCGAGCCCCACTAGCGAGAGCTGCACTCTCCCAGGCTCGGGTTCATGCAAGAGTCAACACCATGAGCTGAGCCCCACTAGTGAGAGGATAGAATACATTAAATTCAGGTAAGTTATTGTGAATAATTTTAAGATTATATAATTTAAAGGCTAAACATAGTGAACTGCCCCTAAATTATTACTTAACACACTGAATATATCTCCCGGTTTTCAGCCAGATTTGATTTGACTAAATATTAGAATTGACAATCTGTTCTGAATCTAACCATATTTATTTAATTGTGAATGGATAGGCATAATAGTGAATACGCTTCCTTTTTGTAAACAGTGTATTGACCAAATTAGCAAATATTTACATTTCTATAGTGTATAGAATTATGACTTGTTCAGGATTATTATTTATCATGCCCAGTACTACCCTAATTCAACTCAGCACATTCAAGTTTAATTAAAAAAAAAAAAACTCTTGAACATTAAATTTAGAGACGTTATTGGGAATAATTTCCAAATTACATAATTTAAAGGCTAAACATAGTGATCTGTCCCCAAATTATGAGTTAGCACACTGTAGATATCTGCCAGATAATTCCTCCGCAGACTAAGGCTCAACAAGGAGGAGAGCTTCGGGCCCAGCTCCACTAGTGAGAGCCGCACTCTCCCAAGCTTGGGTTCCTGCGAGGAGCAACACCATGAGCTGAGCCCCCACTAGTGAGAGGATAGAATACATTCAATTCAGGTAAGTTATTGTGAATAATTTCCAAATTACATCATTTAAAAGCTAAACATAGTGATCTGTCCCCAAATTATGAGTTAGCACACTGTAGATATCTGCCAGATAATTGCTCTGCAGACGAAGGCTCAACAAGGAGGAGAGCTTCGGGCCCAGCTCCACTAGTGAGAGCCGCACTCTCCCAAGCTTGGGCTCCTCCAAGGAGCAGAACACCAGGCCGAGCCCCACTAGCGAGAGCTGCACTCTCCCAGGCTCGGGTTCATGCAAGAGTCAACACCATGAGCTGAGCCCCACTAGTGAGAGGATAGAATACATTAAATTCAGGTAAGTTATTGTGAATAATTTTCAAATTACATAATTTAAAGGCTAAACATAGTTAACTGTTCCCAAATTATTAGTTAGCACACTGTATATATCTGCCAGATAATTCCTCCGCAGACTAGGGCTCAACAAGAAGGAGAGCTTCGGGCCCAGCTCCACTAGTGAGAGCCGCACTCTCCCAAGCTTGGGCTCCACCGAGGAGCAGAACACCAGGCCGAGCCCCACTAGTGAGAGCTGCACTCTCCCAGGCTCTGGTTCATGCAAGAGTCAACACCATGATCTGAGCCCCACTAGTGAGAGGATAGAATACATTAAATTCAGGTAAGTTATTGTGAATAATTTTCAAATTATATAATTTAAAGGCTAAACATAGTGATCTGTCCCCAAATTATGAGTTAGCACACTGTAGATATCTGCCAGATAATTCCTCCGCAGACTAAGGCTCAACAAGGAGGAGAGCTTCGGGCCCTGCTCCACTAGTGAGAGCCGCACTCTCCCAAGCTTGGGCTCCACCGAGGAGCAAAACACAGGGCCGAGCCCCACTAGCGAGAGCTGCACTCTCCCAGGCTCGGGTTCATGCAAGAGTCAACACCACGAGCTGAGCCCCACTAGTGAGAGGATAGAATACATTAAATTCAGGTAAGTTATTGTGAATAATTTTCAAATTACATAATTTAAAGGCTAAACATAGTGAACTGTTCCCAAATTATTAGTTAGCACACTGTATATATCTGCCAGATAATTCCTCCGCAGACTAGGGCTCAACAAGGAGGAGAGTTTCGGGCCCAGCTCCACTAGTGAGAGCCGCACTCTCCCAAGCTTGGGCTCCACCGAGGAGCAGAACACCAGGCCGAGCCCCACTAGCGAGAGCTGCACTCTCCCAGGCTCGGGTTCATGCAAGAGTCAACACCATGAGCTGAGCCCCACTAGTGAGAGGATAGAATACATTAAATTCAGGTAAGTTATTGTGAATAATTTTAAAATTACATAATTTAAAGGCTAAACATAGTTAACTGTTCCCAAATTATTAGTTAGCACACTGTATATATCTGCCAGATAATTCCTCCGCAGACTAGGGCTCAACAAGAAGGAGAGCTTCGGGCCCAGCTCCACTAGTGAGAGCCGCACTCTCCCAAGCTTGGGCTCCACCGAGGAGCAGAACACCAGGCCGAGCCCCACTAGTGAGAGCTGCACTCTCCTAGGCTTGGGTTCATGCAAGAGTCAACACCATGAGCTGAGCCCCACTAGTGAGAGGATAGAATACATTAAATTCAGGTAAGTTATTGTGAATAATTTTCAAATTACATAATTTAAAGGCTAAACATAGTTAACTGTTCCCAAATTATTAGTTAGCACACTGTATATATCTGCCAGATAATTCCTCCGCAGACTAAGGCTCAACAAGGAGGAGAGCTTCGGGCCCTGCTCCACTAGTGAGAGCCGCACTCTCCCAAGCTTGGGCTCCACCGAGGAGCAGAACACCAGGCCGAGCCCCACTAGTGAGAGCTGCACTCTCCTAGGCTTGGGTTCATGCAAGAGTCCACACCATGAGCTGAGCCCCACTAGTGAGAGGATAGAATACATTAAATTCAGGTAAGTTATTGTGAATAATTTTCAAATTACATAATTTAAAGGCTAAACATAGTTAACTGTTCCCAAATTATTAGTTAGCACACTGTATATATCTGCCAGATAATTCCTCCGCAGACTAAGGCTCAACAAGGAGGAGAGCTTCGGGCCCTGCTCCACTAGTGAGAGCCGCACTCTCCCAAGCTTGGGCTCCACCGAGGAGCAGAACACCAGGCCGAGCCCCACTAGTGAGAGCTGCACTCTCCCAGGCTCGGGTTCATGCAAGAGTCAACACCATGAGCTGAGCCCCACTAGTGAGAGGATAGAATACATTAAATTCAGGTAAGTTATTGTGAATAATTTTCAAATTACATAATTTAAAGGCTAAACATAGTGATCTGTCCCCAAATTATGAGTTAGCACACTGTAGATATCTGCCAGATAATTGCTCTGCAGACGAAGGCTCAACAAGGAGGAGAGCTTCGGGCGCAGCTCCACTAGTGAGAGCCGCACTCTCCCAAGCTTGGGCTCCACCGAGGAGCAGAACAACAAGCTGAGCCCCACTAGCGAGAGCTGTACTCTCCCAGGCTCGGGTTCCTGCAAGGAGCAACACCATGAGCTGAGCCCTCCTAGTGAGAGGATAGAATACATTAAATTCAGGTAAGTTATTGTGAATAATTTTCAAATTACATAATTTAAAGGCTAAACATAGTGAACTGTTCCCAAATTATTAGTTAGCACACTGTATATATCTGCCAGATATTTCCTCCGCAGACTAGGGCTCAACAAGGAGGAGAGCTTCGGGCCCAGCTCCACTAGTGAGAGCCGCACTCTCCAAAGCTTGGGCTCCACCGAGGAGCAGAACACCAGGCCGAGCCCCACTAGCGAGAGCTGCACTCTCCCAGGCTCGGGTTCATGCAAGAGTCAACACCATGAGCTGAGCCCCACTAGTGAGAGGATAGAATACATTAAATTCAGGTAAGTTATTGTGAATAATTTTAAGATTATATAATTTAAAGGCTAAACATAGTGAACTGCCCCTAAATTATTACTTAACACACTGAATATATCTCCCGGTTTTCAGCCAGATTTGATTTGACTAAATATTAGAATTGACAATCTGTTCTGAATCTAACCATATTTATTTAATTGTGAATGGATAGGCATAATAGTGAATACGCTTCCTTTTTGTAAACAGTGTATTGACCAAATTAGCAAATATTTACATTTCTATAGTGTATAGAATTATGACTTGTTCAGGATTATTATTTATCATGCCCAGTACTACCCTAATTCAACTCAGCACATTCAAGTTTAATTAAAAAAAAAAAAACTCTTGAACATTAAATTTAGAGACGTTATTGGGAATAATTTCCAAATTACATAATTTAAAGGCTAAACATAGTGATCTGTCCCCAAATTATGAGTTAGCACACTGTAGATATCTGCCAGATAATTCCTCCGCAGACTAAGGCTCAACAAGGAGGAGAGCTTCGGGCCCAGCTCCACTAGTGAGAGCCGCACTCTCCCAAGCTTGGGTTCCTGCGAGGAGCAACACCATGAGCTGAGCCCCCACTAGTGAGAGGATAGAATACATTCAATTCAGGTAAGTTATTGTGAATAATTTCCAAATTACATCATTTAAAAGCTAAACATAGTGAACTGTTCACAAATTATTAGTTAGCACACTGTAGATATCTGCCAGATAATTCCTCCGCAGACTAAGGCTCAACAAGGAGGAGAGCTTCGGGCCCAGCTCCACTAGTGAGAGCCGCACTCTCCCAAGCTTGGGCTCCTCCAAGGAGCAGAACACCAGGCCGAGCCCCACTAGCGAGAGCTGCACTCTCCCAGGCTCGGGTTCATGCAAGAGTCAACACCATGAGCTGAGCCCCACTAGTGAGAGGATAGAATACATTAAATTCAGGTAAGTTATTGTGAATAATTTTCAAATTACATAATTTAAAGGCTAAACATAGTTAACTGTTCCCAAATTATTAGTTAGCACACTGTATATATCTGCCAGATAATTCCTCCGCAGACTAGGGCTCAACAAGAAGGAGAGCTTCGGGCCCAGCTCCACTAGTGAGAGCCGCACTCTCCCAAGCTTGGGCTCCACCGAGGAGCAGAACACCAGGCCGAGCCCCACTAGTGAGAGCTGCACTCTCCCAGGCTCTGGTTCATGCAAGAGTCAACACCATGATCTGAGCCCCACTAGTGAGAGGATAGAATACATTAAATTCAGGTAAGTTATTGTGAATAATTTTCAAATTATATAATTTAAAGGCTAAACATAGTGATCTGTCCCCAAATTATGAGTTAGCACACTGTAGATATCTGCCAGATAATTCCTCCGCAGACTAAGGCTCAACAAGGAGGAGAGCTTCGGGCCCTGCTCCACTAGTGAGAGCCGCACTCTCCCAAGCTTGGGCTCCACCGAGGAGCAAAACACAGGGCCGAGCCCCACTAGCGAGAGCTGCACTCTCCCAGGCTCGGGTTCATGCAAGAGTCAACACCACGAGCTGAGCCCCACTAGTGAGAGGATAGAATACATTAAATTCAGGTAAGTTATTGTGAATAATTTTCAAATTACATAATTTAAAGGCTAAACATAGTGAACTGTTCCCAAATTATTAGTTAGCACACTGTATATATCTGCCAGATAATTCCTCCGCAGACTAGGGCTCAACAAGGAGGAGAGCTTCGGGCCCAGCTCCACTAGTGAGAGCCGCACTCTCCCAAGCTTGGGCTCCACCGAGGAGCAGAACACCAGGCCGAGCCCCACTAGCGAGAGCTGCACTCTCCCAGGCTCGGGTTCATGCAAGAGTCAACACCATGAGCTGAGCCCCACTAGTGAGAGGATAGAATACATTAAATTCAGGTAAGTTATTGTGAATATTTTTCAAATTACATAATTTAAAGGCTAAACATAGTGAACTGTTCCCAAATTATTAGTTCGCACACTGTATATATCTGCCAGATAATTCCTCCGCAGACTAGGGCTCAACAAGGAGGAGAGCTTCGGGCCCAGCTCCACTAGTGAGAGCCGCACTCTCCCAAGCTTGGGCTCCACCGAGGAGCAGAACAACAAGCTGAGCCCCACTAGCGAGAGCTGTACTCTCCCAGGCTCGGGTTCCTGCAAGGAGCAACACCATGAGCTGAGCCCTCCTAGTGAGAGGATAGAATACATTAAATTCAGGTAAGTTATTGTGAATAATTTTAAGATTATATAATTTAAAGGCTAAACATAGTGATCTGTCCCCAAATTATGAGTTAGCACACTGTAGATATCTGCCAGATAATTCCTCCGCAGACTAAGGCTCAACAAGGAGGAGAGCTTCGGGCCCAGCTCCACTAGTGAGAGCCGCACTCTCCCAAGCTTGGGCTCCACCGAGAAGCAGAACAACAGGCCGAGCCCCACTAGCGAGAGCTGTACTCTCCCAGGCTCGGGTTCCTGCAAGGAGCAACACCATGAGCTGAGCCCCACTAGTGAGAGGATAGAATACATTAAATTCAGGTAAGTTATTGTGAATAATTTTCAAATTACATAATTTAAAGGCTAAACATAGTGAACTGTTCCCAAATTATTAGTTAGCACACTGTATATATCTGCCAGATAATTCCTCCGCAGACTAGGGCTCAACAAGGAGGAGAGCTTCGGGCCCAGCTCCACTAGTGAGAGCCGCACTCTCCCAAGCTTGTGCTCCACCGAGGAGCAGAACACCAGGCCGAGCCCCACTAGCGAGAGCTGCACTCTCCCAGGCTCGGGTTCATGCAAGAGTCAACACCATGAGCTGAGCCCCACTAGTGAGAGGATAGAATACATTAAATTCAGGTAAGTTATTGTGAATAATTTTCAAATTACATAATTTAAAGGCTAAACATAGTGAACTGTTCCCAAATTATTAGTTAGCACACTGTATATATCTGCCAGATAATTCCTCCGCAGACTAGGGCTCAACAAGGAGGAGAGCTTCGGGCCCAGCTCCACTAGTGAGAGCCGCACTCTCCCAAGCTTGGGCTCCACCGAGGAGCAGAACAACAAGCTGAGCCCCACTAGCGAGAGCTGTACTCTCCCAGGCTCGGGTTCCTGCAAGGAGCAACACCATGAGCTGAGCCCTCCTAGTGAGAGGATAGAATACATTAAATTCAGGTAAGTTATTGTGAATAATTTTAAGATTATATAATTTAAAGGCTAAACATAGTGATCTGTCCCCAAATTATGAGTTAGCACACTGTAGATATCTGCCAGATAATTCCTCCGCAGACTAAGGCTCAACAAGGAGGAGAGCTTCGGGCCCAGCTCCACTAGTGAGAGCCGCACTCTCCCAAGCTTGGGCTCCACCGAGAAGCAGAACACCAGGCCGAGCCCCACTAGCGAGAGCTGCACTCTCCCAGGCTCGGGTTCATGCAAGAGCCAACACCATGAGCTGAGCCCCACTAGTGAGAGGATAGAATACATTTGTGGCGAAACCGACCTCGCCACGTGTCCTTGGAGGGGGCTGATTGCCCGCCTCTTGCCTTTGGACTATGGACCAGACTTTATGGGAATGTGATACCCCAGATAGCCATACCATGGAGCCTATTCATATAATGAAAGACTATGGGAAAGACTTTAGCTCCATGGCAATTGTACTGTGTGAGTAGGATCTGCGCGCTATTCGGTAGTTTTGTGCGTGCAGATCCCAGCTATCTGGGGATAGGTGAAATGTCTGTGTGTTATGTGTAAATGTGACTTTATGTATTTTAAAGTGTTTTATGTTGTTTTGCAACCATGTGGTTAATGGAGTCTGCCTTTAGTCCTGGGTAATTGGATTACTTCTCCAATTAACTCCAGGGCAGAAGGGAGGAAACCAGGGTGCATTGTGGGGATGTTTTTCTGCCAGCCAGAAAGGGACAAAATATACTTTTAGTAACTTTTGAACCCCTGGTCTGATCCATGCCATTTTTTAATATGTTGTTCCCCTGAATGGATTGATTGTGGATATGTATTTTTATGTGAATGTGATGTATGGTTTTAAAGTTATGAAAGTTGTGTAAAAGTATATTTTACACTGTATGCATAATGGGATTATGTGTCACACTAAGGGGAGGGGATGTGTGGGAGGTAACATCTATGTCATTGGTTCTTTTATGCCTCCCCCTGGGTGTGGCCTGTATGTGTGAGTTGGAAATAAAAGCCAGGCTGGATGAGCCAGTCCGGAGTTCCTGTTTTACCCTCAACTTGAGTCCTGTGTCTTATTGGGGGAATCTGCTACAAGGGATTGCTATGCTAGGCATATTCCCTTGCTATAATCACTGAGCTCTTGTAAGAGTTTGTTCCTGCTTCGTTCTGAAGGGAGATAGCTGCAGCCTGCGGTGCTTATGGTGTCTGGTGGAGTGCTTGGAGTCCTCTGGAAGCGCTAGGAGCATCTTTCAACGGAGGTACCCAGTCGGGGTGCCAGTGGATCCGTGACAACATTAAATTCAGGTAAGTTATTGTGAATAATTTTCAAATTACATAATTTAAAGGTTAACCATAGTTAACTGTTCCCAAATTATTAGTTAGCACACTGTATATTTCTGCCAGATAATTCCTCCGCAGACTAGGGCTCAACAAGGAGGAGAGCTTCGGGCCCAGCTCCACTAGTGAGAGCCGCACTCTCCCAAGCTTGGGCTCCACCGAGGAGCAGAACACCAGGCCGAGCCCCACTAGTGAGAGCTGCACTCTCCCAGGCTCGGGTTCATGCAAGAGTCAACACCACGAGCTGAGCCCCACTAGTGAGAGGATAGAATACATTAAATTCAGGTAAGTTATTGTGAATAATTTTCAAATTACATAATTTAAAGGCTAAACATAGTGAACTGTTCCCAAATTATTAGTTAGCACACTGTATATATCTGCCAGATAATTCCTCCGCAGACTAAGGCTCAACAAGGAGGAGAGCTTCGTGCCCTGCTCCACTAGTGAGAGCCGCACTCTCCCAAGCTTGGGCTCCACCGAGGAGCAGAACACCAGTCCGAGCCCCACTAATGAGAGCTGCACTCTCCAAGGCTCGGGTTCATGCAAGAGTCAACACCATTAGCTGACCCCACTAGTGAGAGGATAGAATACATTAAATTCAGGTAAGTTATTGTGAATAATTTTCAAATTACATAATTTAAAGGATAAACATAGTGAACTGTTCCCAAATTATTAGTTGGCACACTGTATATATCTGCCAGATAATTCCTCCGCAGACTAGGGCTCAACAAGGAGGAGAGCTTCGGGCCCAGCTCCACTAGTGAGAGCCGCACTCTCCCAAGCTTGGGCTCCACCGAGGAGCAGAACACCAGGCCGAGCCCCACTAGTGAGAGCTGCACTCTCCCAGGCTCGGGTTCATGCAAGAGTCAACACCACGAGCTGAGCCCCACTAGTGAGAGGATAGAATACATTAAATTCAGGTAAGTTATTGTGAATAATTTTCAAATTACATAATTTAAAGGCTAAACATAGTGAACTGTTCCCAAATTATTAGTTAGCACACTGTATATATCTGCCAGATAATTCCTCCGCAGACTAGGGCTCAACAAGGAGGAGAGCTTCGGGCCCTGCTCCACTAGTGAGAGCCGCACTCTCCCAAGCTTGGGCTCCACCGAGGAGCAGAACAACAAGCTGAGCCCCACTAGCGAGAGCTGTACTCTCCCAGGCTCGAGTTCCTTCAAGGAGCAACACCATGAGCTGAGCCCTCCTAGTTAGAGGATAGAATACATTAAATTCAGGTAAGTTATTGTGAATAATTTTAAGATTATATAATTTAAAGGCTAAACATAGTGATCTGTCCCCAAATTATGAGTTAGCACACTGTAGATATCTGCCAGATAATTCCTCCGCAGACTAAGGCTCAACAAGGAGGAGAGCTTTGGGCCCAGCTCCACTAGTGAGAGCCGCACTCTCCCAAGCTTGGGCTCCACCGAGGAGCAGAACACCAGGCCGAGCCCCACTAGCGAGAGCTGCACTCTCCCAGGCTCGGGTTCATGCAAGAGTCAACACCATGAGCTGAGCCCCACTAGTGAGAGGATAGAATACATTAAATTCAGGTAAGTTATTGTGAATAATTTTCAAATTACATAATTTAAAGGCTAAACATAGTGAACTGTTCCCAAATTTTTAGTTAGCACACTGTATATATCTGCCAGATAATTCCTCCGCAGACTAGGGCTCAACAAGGAGGAGAGCTTCGGGCCCAGCTCCACTAGTGAGAGCCGCACTCTCCCAAGCTTGGGCTCCACCGAGGAGCAGAACACCAGGCCGAGCCCCACTAGTGAGAGCTGCACTCTCCCAGGCTCGGGTTCATGCAAGAGTCAACACAAAGAGCTGAGCCCCACTAGTGAGAGGATAGAATACATTAAATTCAGGTAAGTTATTGTGAATAATTTTCAAATTACATAATTTAAAGGCTAAACATAGAGAACTGCCCCCAAATTATTAGTTAGCACACTTTAGATATCTGCCAGATAATTCCTCCGCAGGCTAGGGCTCAACAGGGAGGAGAGCTTCGGGCCCAGCTCCACTAGTGAGAGCCGCACTCTCCCAAGCTTGGGCTCCACCGAGGAGCAGAACACCAGGCCGAGCCCCACTAGTGAGAGCTGCACTCTCCCAGGCTCGGGTTCATGCAAGAGTCAACACAATGAGCTGAGCCCTCCTAGTGAGAGGATAGAATACATTAAATTCAGGTAAGTTATTGAGAATAATTTTAAGATTATATAATGTAAAGGCTAAGCATAATGAACTGTCCCCAAATTATTGGTTAACACACTGAATATATCTGCCGGATTTCAACCAGATTTGATTTTTACTAAATATGAGAATTGCCAATCTGGTCTGAATCTTTTTTTTTTTTTTTTTTTTCTTTGTATATTTCACAAATAACAAAAAAAATAGTCATTATTATATAACAGTATATATAAATATCATAAACATATTAGAATTGACAATCTGTATTGAATCTAACCATATTTACTGAATTGTGAATGGATAGGCATAATAGTGAATACAATGTAAACAGTGTATTGACCATATTACCAAATATTTAAATTTCTATAGTGTATATAATTATGACTATTTCAGGATTATTATTTATCATGCCCAGTTTTCCCCCTAATTCAATTAATCACATTCAAGTTTAATTTAGTAAACACTAAAACATGAAATTTAGAGACGTTATTGGGAATGATTTCCAAATTACATAATTTAAAGGCTAAACATAGTGAACTGCCCACAAATGTTGCGTTAACACACTAAATATATCTTCCAGATAATTCTTCTGCTTGCTAGGGCTCAACAAGGAGGAGAGCTTCGGGTCCAGCTCAACTAGTGAGAGCCACACTCTCCCTAGCTTTGGCTCCAACGACTAGCAGAAAACCAGACCCAACTCCACTAGCGAGAGCCGCACTCTCCCATGTTCGGGTTCCACTGAGGAGCAACACCACGAGCAGAGCCCCACTAGTGATAGGATAGAATACATTAAATTTATGTAAGTTATTGTGAATAATCGCCAAATTACATAATTTGAAGGCTAAGCATAGTGAGCTGACCCCCAATGCATTAGTATGCCCAGAGGAGGGGCAGTGGAGCAGCCATGGCTCCTCACAGGTTTCCTCCACCGGGGGTTTTTCCTGTCCTGAGCGCTGCTGTACACACGCAAGAAATGTTTAAAAAATATATCATTTTTATCATTATTAATGTTTAATGTTTAGCCTTTTAATCTATATAAATACCAATGTCTATTGACATGCAATATGTATTTTATATTCTATTTATAAAAATACACCAGTATAAACTAATAATAAATTAACACAATTAAATAAAATCATCTCCTTATGCCTTTTGTGTTACATTCTTCATCTGTTTAATTGACAAATGTGTTTAGTATCAGTTAGGAGTTTTTGATTGGTGGATAGAGTACAGTGAATTGCAACAGAATTGCACATAAATCACATCAAGGGGTTTTATACCTGTACAGGTAAACATCACGAGTCATTAATTATAGTTACAATTGTTGGACGTTGAATGTAAATTTAAAATTTAAGACCAAAATCGCTGAAATGAAAAAAATCTCTAAATCATCTGTTTTTGGTACAGCTATTTTGGTTAAAAAAAAACTTGAAAATTACTTTGAACTCTGTTTAAATTCCCAACATTTCTTTAGGAAATCATTTAGAATTTTTATTTTTATTTTAAATAGTATTGAATTATTTAGAAAACTTATAACATCAATGCCATTATTATGGTCTAACTCTATTCACTTTTACTTACAACATTCTTCTGGAGTAAAATTCACCCCCCAACAAAACTACGTTTCAAGAAAAAGAGACGAAAGACACAGTATCACTGAAACAAAGTGTAAAGGTTTATTCACTAAAATGAGACCTCAAAGTTAAATGTATTTTAAAGGAACACTATAGGCTCAGGCACAACAAATTGTATCCCTGACCATACAGTTTTAAAAACACTATCTAGCCTCCCTGGCCACCCTAAATATAGTAAAATCCTACCTTTATTCCAGTCTGCTGGTGCTGGCACTGTCCCTGATCAGCCTCCTTGGCTGACATCAAAAGAAATAAGGATCCCAGCCAATCATATTCCTTTCCCACAGGAAAGCATTGGATTGGCTATGATTGTCAATTCTGATGATCTCAGCGAATGAGGCAGGCCAAGGGAGGAGCCAAACACCAACCTGGCAAATCAGTATCTCCTCAAAGAAATCCAATGAATCAATGAGGAAAGTTCAGTGTCTCCATGTAACCATCTAGTAACCATCTGAGGAGTGGCCACTGGAGGTGTCCCTAGGCAGTTAAGTAAACACTGCATTTTTTCTGAAAAGTCAGTGTTTACTGCTAAAAGCCCACAGTGACTGACTATATTTACCAGAACAACTACAATACGCTGTAGTTGTTCTGGTGACTATAGTGTCCCTTTAATATAAAAAGAATCACCGAATTTCCAATGCAGCTGAATGAGAAGTCTTTACAAGGCAGGTGCTCTGGGCAATTGCTGTCTCTTGAGTTTAGCTCCACTGAGCTAATCAATCAGGAAGTAACATGAATTGTGTGTCTGCTTGAAAGCAAAAGGCATGTAACAAAGTGAATTTATAATTTCTGTTGAAATCTGGACTTTTGGTAAAATGAAATAAGATGAAACACTCTTTATACATAAAGCTTTTCAGCAAGCTAAAGTGATTTAGGGGTCCTGGGTGTCCCTTTAAACCATGATAGTGTCACACTGTTTAAATAACTTGATATTTAGATCCAATCTCCTGCTCTGCAAAAACATCCCTTCTAATAGAAGAATTACAGCTAATAAATGTTGGGTGTTGATCTCATTATTAATATCCACAATGAGTGCTTAAAAATTATTTTCATGTGAAAAGGAAGGGATTCTGGGAGTTGTAGTCATCTTTCTACACCATAAAGGAAGAAGTAAAAAAAAAAAGGAAAAGTTAGTAAATGCTGCAAGTTAGGAACGAGAGAGAGTGGATGGAATAAATTATGGATAAAAACACAATATTTTAAGCTAAAGACGATTAAAATATCTACCCAGCAAAACAAACACTAACATACAAATTGCACTTAACGTGTCGATATCTGGAGTGCCTCTTTAAATGGCAGAAAACTGCACTAAAATGGAATAATTTCAATTGAACAATGACGTTAAAAACAAAGAATGGGGGGGCGGGGCTGGACCGCCGTGCTGAACGGTCGCACAAGAGAGCAGCTCCTGCAACCTTTCCACAATCAAAGCATATAACTGTGAATTTTGCACCAACCTGACGACCGACAGCTACAGCATATTGCAGGGAGGCATACCCGATCCGAGGCGAGGCTTGCAGAGTCTGTTTTAGTCCCTTGGAGAGGGGATCCTCGTCGCCCAAGATGAGGCCTACTCTGGCGGTGAGCGGGGTGGACGGCCGCCGTCCCGCTGTCCTGCCTAATAGGGCCTTACCAGTAGCATGAGGCTGGGTGGGTCTGGCCCCGTTTCCCCCCCCTCTGGACCGGTGGGGGTGATCCCGGTCCACACCTCATGGCCCCTAACACAGCCAGGACGAACCAAAGCCCGCCTAAAATGTCGCACCTAAAATGGCGGAGACCGCGTGGCATGTCACCCATGCGAGGGGGAAGACCGTTGCTCCCCACTCACTCGACTCACCACATGAAGATGGCTGGTAGGGGATGGCTCGACACCAGGGGAAGGCTGCTATGCAGAAGCAACATCAATCCCCAGACCTGCACTTACCACATGCGGACCGATAGAGAGCACAGGCACCGGTCCTGGATGATCAGAGGAGCCGGAGACACATCAAACGGCACTTGCAACACAGAAGCAAAAGAAGGTGGGCAGCCCTCACACACTCACCCCCATACCCACCCAGGAGGACGGGTCCCGACACGAAGCACTGCTCCAGCGTAGCAGCCAGATCAGCAGTATCTCCCTGATTGCCGTGCAGAGGCAGCGACGCCCGCGGAGTGCACAATCACAGCGGACCCACGCTAGGCCACAGGCTGTCATCGACAGAACAGATGAACACTTGGACACTCTGACTAACATACGCAAGTCTAACACAATTGCCACAGAACGTGTATTGCCTAACCATGTTTGCTATCTCTACTTGAGGCCAAATCTACTTAAGTGTAGCTCTTAATAGTTTAACACTTGCTCTGCAGTGCAGCTTACCCGATGTCTTTGAGCTAAAACACACTAGTTTGACCACGCTATAATATATGCATAACTTTACTACCTTGCACTACCCTAGATAAATCCTCTAAGCCTGTTTTACAAGCCTGCTATATGAGCCTGTTTTCTAAACTAGTACTATAAGCCTGTTCTACATACCTGTTTTAAACGACCTAGTTAAGCTCTTTGCTCATATTATCCACCAGCAAGGTTATCCTAGCCTAACATTGCTTTATAGCAACTAATAATAGTAATGCTGTTGTCCTAGCTTGATAAATGAAGGATCACCCGCTAAATATATTACTAAACCCAGGAATACCTTGGATTGTCATATGCATGCCTAATCTGTAGCAACACTCGCTGTTTTCATGTTTAAAAAAAAAAATATGTGCTGTATCATAATGCCACTCATTGAAATGCCATGAATATGCCTGCAGTAGCTGTCGTGGCCCTGCACGCTTGTTTGTAACCTATATGCACATGCAAAAATAAAGAATTATAAAAAAAAAAAAAAAAACAAAGAATGGAATTGCCATCAGTTACTGTATACAATGCAGAGTTTTCATGGAGGGAAGAGATGATTAGGAAGGAAAATAAGCAAAAAAAGGAAGATTAATCAAGCAAAGAATTGCTGTCATTTTATTGTTTAGAGATAGGGTGTTCTAAGAACAGATGGGGTGGACTGACCACTTGAGCAGATCAGTCATGGACGAGGGGCCTGAGGCAGTCAGAGGCCAGGCTGATCAGCCATGCTGTGGTGTTTAGAGATCTCCCCAGCTGGGGCCACTGCAGCCTATCGCAGTGTAAGTGACCCCCTCCCTTCCTCTTGCATTCACAGTGAGACCTGGCAAAGATCCTGCTCTCTCTGTGCCAGGATCCATAATCTCTCAGGAATTTACAGAGTTACAGGAAGGATAACTTAAGAAACACCTATCCCCTACTACAACCCCTGCCTGTCCAGCTCCCTCTAAATACCTTATGCCTCCCCCCTACACCCCTATATCCCTTGCACCCACTACACCCCTGTGCCCCCCTTGCACCCACTACAGCCGCTTTGGACCCCTATATCCCCTGCACCCAAAATAGCACCAAACCCTGCCCTGAACCCACGGTGGCTCCCTGTACCACGGCTGGGTACCTCTGCCAAGGATCGCTTCCTAGCTGGAACTGGGGAAAACCTCAGCGCTTCTGCCCCAGTTGCCGTGGCTTGACTTGGGTCCTCCTGGAGCCTTTCCGTCCTGGAACAGGGTAGGGGATTTGCTCTATTTCCCCCCAGGGACAGTCCTGGGTTCTATAATCCTTACAAGGACCTTCCCGCTGAATCTTCCACGAGCTGGAACCAGATACTGAGCAGTGAATAGCCCTTTCCTCTCCCAGTAACTAGACGACACATAGTTCTGGGAGTTCAACTGATTTTAATGAGCCCAACGCGGCCTTTTATGCACAAACCCCAGCAGAGGGTCTTCAAACAATACAATACAAGCTCCTCCCAGGAATCTCTGTGCTTGGGAGATAATTGAGTTAAAGACCGGTAAGCTAATTATCTCCCAGGAATAGAGTGCCAAACACAAAACATAAAAACATAAAAGAACCCCAAAACATCATATAAACATACAATAACCCCCACACAATACATCCCCAAAGAGCCCTAAACTGAGCGCCCAAGTTGTCCAAATAGCGCTCAGATCCATGCAGTGTAGGGGAAATACCCCTGGGGCAAAGTTCTGACCGCCCGCACACGTGGTCCTAGCCCAAAATAGTTCAGAGCGCTTGGTGCTTTTGCCGGTCAACTTTCGGGAGTTCCTGCGTCCAAAATACAGGGTGCTTCACCTGACTCCCAGGGAGCATTTGTTCCCATTAGTCTCAGGCACCTGCCCTCCAAAAAGTGTGTCACAAAGTGGTTTCAAACCCCGGACCAAGTTGCCCGGGAACCGCAAGGTTACCTAGCCAAAAACAGTTCCAAAACATTTACGGCTAAGTACCACTGAGGTGACCGGGAACCACAAAGTTCTCATACAGAAATTGGTTCCATATTAGTCGCAGCTAAGTACAGCTTAAGACCTGACTCCCAGGGAGCATTTGTTCCCATTAGTCTCAGGCACCTGCCCTCCAAAAAGTGGGTCACAAAGTGGTTTCAAACCCCGGACCAAGTTGCCCGGGAACCGCAAGGTTACCTAGCCAAAAACAGTTCCATAACATTTGCGGCTAAGTACCACTGAGGTGACCAGAAACCACAAAGTTCTCATACAGAAATTAGTTCCATAGTAGTCGCAGCTAAGTACAGCTTAAGACCGTTCGTGGGTTTGTTCATAAGAACGGCTGCCAGGAAGCCAGCGTTTGGTTCCTTCAAATAATGGGAAAGTGCTGAACTAGGGGCAGCAATGGAAAGCTGCTAAGGGTGGCTGGGCAGGGTAACTCCCAAACGGGGTCTCCGACCTGGACCATAGTTGGTGGGCAGGAGGCCAGCTTCCACACTCCTCCAGGAGTTCGTGGCAAACGTCGGTAGAAAGAGCATTTGTCACACCCACTGCAGCCCATATGTCTACTCCCCGCTTCCACTGTAGTCCATTTGCCTCCCACTCCTAAGCAAGCCCCTATGCCCCCCTGCTCCCACTGGGGCCCTTGTGCTTCTCTTGCACCCACTAAAGCCCCTACACCCACCTTGCATCCAGTGCAGCCCCTACACCCACCTTGCATGCATTACAGCCCCTGTGCCTTCCTGCACCCACTAAAGCACCTAATCCCTCCCGTGCACCCACTACAGCTACTATACCTCGCTGCATCCATTACAGGCCTCATGCCCCCTGCACCCACAACAGTTAATGCCCCCCTGCACCAACAGACCCTATGCCCCCTGCACCCACAACAGGTTAATGCCCTCCTGCACCCACAGCCCCTATGCCCCCTGCACCCACTGCAGCACCATTCCTTACCTGCACCCACTACAGCCCCTATACCCCCCCTATGCACCACTATATCCCCTGCACTCAAAACAGCCCCTATTCTTCCCAGCAACCAAAACAGCCGCTATCACTCTTTGAAACCACTAAATCCCCTAACCCCCATGCACCCACCAAAAGATCCTGTGCCCCGCTGTACCCCTATCTCCTCTGCATCAACTACAGCACACAATCTCTCAGTGCACCCATTACAGCTCCTATGCCTCCCTTGCACCCACTATGGCGCCTATGCCTTCCTTGCACCCACTATGCCCCCTATGCCTCTTTGCTTCCGCAGCAGCCCCTTTCCCTCATGCACCCGCTACAGCACACACTGCATTCCCACTGCACCTTCTACAGCCTCTATTCCCACACACACACACACACAAAGCTGCCCATATTGACAAACGCACACTACAAAAAAGCCCTCTCCACTCACAGACTACACTGCAAACAGCATCATTTACACATGCAAACGCACAAAGGGCCTCACAATCCCATAATAATATTAATAATAATAATAATAATAATTCAATACCACATGCAGCAGCAGCATCCCCGAACATGTAATATTGCATACAGCCTCCTTACACACACACAATTAATGCAATCACTTATATAGCACCAACATATTCTGCAGCGCTGTACAACAGGTAAAACAAGACAAACTAATCATTCTAACACAACAAGTTTGACATCCAGGAAAATCACAAGCAGCACCACAGGTTGCCTTGTATGGGTGAACATGTGGGGGGGACATTGCATCTGCATGAGAAGCGCACCAAAAAGGAGTAGCAGTAGCCAACAATCTTTGCAGCAAGAGAGAGAGCCCTTGATTTCCTATTGCCCTGATTGAATTGTCAATCCTCCCCAGCCACAGCTGGTAAAGATAATGTACAGCACTACGGAATGTGATGGTGCTATATAAATAATAAAATAATAATAATAATAATAATATATCACACACACTGCATTTTTAGAGCTGAAGAGTCAGTCATGGATCATTATCACAACGCTTTCAATATACCAACACTAATACACTCAGTTATAAGTACAGACTAACCCAACATAAAATACTGAGCACAACATTCGTAGTGAGTAAAAGTACTCCGCTCATAGCCATAAGGATCACATATAACAGCCCTGCTGCCAATGAAAAGCACGGACGGAGCTGTATAATGCCCAGCGCCATAAGAGAGGAAGGGGACAGACACGGGTCACTGCTATTGCTGGTATTGGTGGTGACTTCAAGAGGCACATTCACCAATCACGACACAAGTTTATAAAGGACAGCTGTTTATCATACAACCATTTTACCACAATAAGTGTATTAGAGTAGGTTACAGCTGATTTAACCACTGCAACAGTGAAGACATGTAATAGATGTAATATTTCCAACATAAACACAGTGACAGTGCATTTACTATCAGGTCATATAGAGAGATAAAATATATGCACAAAAGATGCAGTAAAGAATAAAATTAAATCATTAAGTGCATATACTCTATGGTCAGCAATGATACCAGCTGAGGGACGCCCTGCTAATCTAATAGGGGAGATAAAATACACAGTAACTAATCTAATAGGGGGGATAGAATACACAGTAACTAATCTAATAGGGGGGATAGAATACACAGTAACTAATCTAATAGCGGAGATAGAATACACAGTAACTAATCTAATAGGGGAGATAGAATACACAGTAACTAATCTAATAGGGGGGATAGAATACACAGTAACTAATCTAATAGGGGGGATAGAATACACAGTAACTAATCTAATAGGGGGGATAGAATACACAGTAACTAATCTAATAGCGGAGATAGAATACACAGTAACTAATCTAATAGGGGAGATAGAATACACAGTAAGTAATCTAATAGGGGGGATAGAATACACAGTAACTAATCTAATAGGGGGGATAGAATACACAGTAAGTAATCTAATAGGGGAGATAGAATACACAGTAACTGATCTAATAGGGGAGATAGAATACACAGTAAGTAATCTAATAGGGGAGATAGAATACACAGTAACTAATCTAATAGGGGAGATAGAATACACAGTAAGTAATCTAATAGGGGGGATAGAATACACAGTAACTAATCTAATAGGGGAGATAGAATACACAGTAAGTAATCTAATAGGGGAGATAGAATACACAGTAAGTAATCTAATAGGGGGGATAGAATACACAGTAACTGATCTAATAGGGGGGATAGAATACACAGTAAGTAATCTAATAGGGGGGATAGAATACACAGTAAGTAATCTAATAGGGGGGATAGAATACACAGTAACTAATCTAATAGGGGGGATAGAATACACAGTAACTAATCTAATAGGGGGATAGAATACACAGTAACTGATCTAATAGTGGAGATAAAATACACAGTAAGTAATCTAATAGGGGGGATAGAATACACAGTAAGTAATCTAATAGGGGGGATAGAATACACAGTAACTAATCTAATAGGGGGGATAGAATACACAGTAACTAATCTAATAGGGGGATAGAATACACAGTAACTGATCTAATAGCGGAGATAGAATACACAGTAAGTAATCTAATAGGGGGTATAGAATACACAGTAACTAATCTAATAGGGGAGATAGAATACACAGTAAGTAATCTAATAGGGGAGATAGAATACACAGTAAGTAATCTAATAGGGGGGATAGAATACACAGTAACTGATCAAATAGGGGGGATAGAATACACAGTAAGTAATCTAATAGGGGGATAGAATACACAGTAAGTAATCTAATAGGGGGGATAGAATACACAGTAACTAATCTAATAGGGGGATAGAATACACAGTAACTGATCTAATAGTGGAGATAAAATACACAGTAAGTAATCTAATAGGGGGGATAGAATACACAGTAAGTAATCTAATAGGGGGGATAGAATACACAGTAACTAATCTAATAGGGGGGATAGAATACACAGTAACTAATCTAATAGGGGGATAGAATACACAGTAACTGATCTAATAGCGGAGATAGAATACACAGTAAGTAATCTAATAGGGGGGATAGAATACACAGTAACTAATCTAATAGGGGAGATAGAATACACAGTAAGTAATCTAATAGGGGGGATAGAATACACAGTAAGCAATCTAATAGGGGGGATAGAATACACAGTAAGTAATCTAATAGGGGGGATAGAATACACAGTAAGTAATCTAATAGGGGGGATAGAATACACAGTAAGTAATCTAATAGGGGGGATAGAATACACAGTAACTAATCTAATAGGGGAGATAGAATACACAGCAACTGATCTAATAGGGGAGATAGAATACACAGCAACTGATCTAATAGGGGAGATAGAATACACAGCAACTGATCTAATAGGGGAGATAGAATACACAGCAACTGATCTAATAGGGGAGATAGAATACACAGCAACTGATCTAATAGGGGAGATAGAATACACAGCAACTGATCTAATAGGGGAGATAGAATACACAGCAACTGATCTAATAGGGGAGATAGAATACACAGTAACTGATCTAATAGTGGAGATAGAATACACAGTAACTGATCTAATAGTGGAGATAGAATACACAGTAACTGATCTAATAGGGGAGATAAAAGACACAGTGAGGCTGTGATGCTCCATAAAGGGCACATCACTTAAATGCTGGTATCTGTCCAGGGTGCTGAAACAGCTTTAGCATTATTTATTATGAGTTCTGACCTGAAAAAAAGAAATGTTCAAAGAGGCCATTAAAATTTAACAAGAAACGTGAATTTGATTAAATCATTATACATACTATATACTTTTAATGAGTTAATTCATTCTATACCTGTTTCAGCATGACCAAGAGTGATAAGGGATAGTGTAAGTATTCAAAAGTATATTGTTCAATCTAACAGCCAGAATGTTTGGATAGAGCTTCTTGTCGAGTTTATTAATGAGATGGGGTGACATAGAGTCCTGTATGTGTGGTGAGGTTATGTTCTGAGAAGTCCCGTATTTTGTGAGTGACATAAAAATGTTTTGTTTCACTTTTTGAGTGCAAGTACATCCCTCTAGTGTGTTAGTTATTGTTAATATTACCGTGTGGAGAAATGGCTATTTTTAGTGAGTTTTTGCAGCTATTTGTGTTTAGTTTCACTTTTTGAGTGCCTTTTCCCTATTGTTTTTTTGTTTTCTTGGTGAGTGACATGGATCATTCAGCAGTGAATTGTTAGTTCTCCAAGCTCCTCTATCTATATTTGGTGAGGATAGTGTAAGGGTAAAGCTAACCAGAGCATGGTCTGCTGAGACATTGCTGTCCACCAGACAAAGATCAATTCTGAAATAGCTGTTACGAACTGGCGGAAAAAGCATATAGTTCCTCTAGGTGGGACAACAGGATCTCCAAATATCATACACATCATGAGGTTGTTTACTTATTTACTTGGCTAACTTGAGATGGAGACTTATGGAGGACTGATTGAGTATCTTTTATGGGGTCCAGGTATAGTAAAGGTCGCCCCAAACTATTAATCGCCTATTGCGGAGAGTCTACTTGTTTGAAAAATTTAGCTAGGAATAGGTATCAGTTCTCATTGGGTGCTAATATATTCCTCAGTGTGAGTTGCTCATTGTTCAATATTCCAAGTAGAATGGGGATTCTACCCTCGATAATTTTCTATTGGATGGTAAGGATAAAGTATCGACACTCCTTTTGACTTAGTGTTAGCATAGGCTTGGAAGGCTTGGGGCTATTTAGCAGATTGAAAATTGGTAGAGTTACATATACAAAAGTGAGTCTACAGTAAACATATCACCACAGGGTTGAGTTGTGGGAATTTAGAGAATGCCAAGCGTCTCTTGTGGAGTGTGTTTAGTGTTTTTATTTTTATTTTTTTACATTCAAGGACAGCGTTCATATGTTAGCCACTGGAATGTAGGTGTATGAAGCAGTACCTATTGTTGCAGGGGTCTCCCTGTTCTTGCCTCCAACTTCTCTTGTCCCGGTGAGTGGGGTGGACTATCAGATGGGAATGGTAAGTCTTGGATCCTTCAAGGTGGGGTTTTTAAGACTTCCTGTCACTTACACTTGAGAAAGCCTCAGGCGAAATGCATTGTGTTTAATTTTATTATATTTATGTTTATTTTATTTGAAATAAATTCGATTTGGCATCCATTTGCATTGGAGTATGGTCATTTAAATTTTATATATATATATATACATATATATATAGTAACTGTTTTTATTTATTTTATATGTTCCTTAAAATTAAAATGTATATGTTCCTATTTATTTACTCACTGCACCAGAGATTGTGTATTTTATTTTATTTTTTAGATACCTTTGCTTCACTGATGAAGAGATTGTAACTACTACTAATCAATCAGCAGGTATTGTTTCACTGTACACTGTTTATACTGGTTGTAAGCTTCTTCACATGTGAGTGTATATCTATACACTTCTGTTGTGTGTCCTACCCATATTTAGAACATACTACACCAATGTTTTTTTTTTCTTTTCAACTCTTCACATGTGACCATGAAACTGCAAGGCATGAAGCAACAGCATCTGGCAGAACTGTGAAAATTTTGGACTGTGTCCCTCTAGACTTATTTCATAATTTCCCCATTTTCTTATATTTTGTCACAGCCTGTGCTTGTTATATTTTGTCACTTTATCCTTCAGAGGATTGACGGTGCCCCTTTTTATCAATCTTCGTTGTCCTATTTTTGATATATGTGTTGTGTTCTCTACATGATAATTGTAGCGGAGGGCAGGTATTAAAGACCACAATCTCCGCTGGTTCCACGAGTACATCCACAGTCAGCGCTGAAGGGTAAGACAAATCCCCAAATCCTCCCAATAACCGGACGAAACACAGTTTGGGAGTCAACTAACTCGTTTTATTCACAGCTGGCATATTTATACAGTTCCCCATGCAAGGGGTTTCCAGACAGTAAATCCAGGGGATTTCTCCCATCATACATTGTAACTTTCCCAACAGGCTGTGCTGCACGAGAAGGATACTCCCACTAAAATGGACGATTAAGTGGATTATCCCCTCGTGCAGCAGAACTGACAATCTATATTAAAATACGGTTTTCACATTTTATTCGGTAGATTTAAATGACCGAACGTTCGGCAGGTAGCTGGGGTCTGAGCGCACCTTTCGTGAGAATACCGCTCAGATCCCGGCGGAATTGACCGAACGCCGCACAAATATAACTTTACATAGAAGTTCCCCTCAATCTGTCGAACATATCCAGGGGAACGATTCTACCGAAAAACCGGGCTCCCGAATGGCTTGGAAGTGCAGCGGTGCTCGCATCATCGAGTAGCCGTTTTTGGTTCCAGGCACTCGACGACCAAGCACCGCTGCCAAATAGACGAATCCAAGATGGCCGACCGCCGCATGGTCGGTAGTCGAACGACGGCCACCCAGAATAGTCTATAATTACCGATTGCAACATTGTTGCAATCGGTTAACAATTGCCACACGACCCTAAGTGTGTGGTCTATCAGGGGAGCCCTTATTCGTTCGGCGAACGGCTTAAGTCACCGCTGTTCGTCGAACGAAGTCTTTGTATGCTGGTAGCTTACGGCTGCCAGCATGCGAATCGCCATAACATAACACATACACAGCAAATATACATGGCACATAATACAGCCTCCAGACAACCTTCCCAGATTATAGTTCCACAGTGGCTAGGTTTGCCACAATGCTCCCCCAAAATCAAGCCGGCATACACAGTCTGATCCCAACGGATCGGCTTGGGGAGGTCCGGGAAAATACTCACAGATCACTTTTCAAGTTCAGTTTGTCTAGATAACCCGTCGGCGTTACCGTTTTGCTTCCCTGGGCGATAGTGTATCGTAAAGTCAAAGGGCTGCAGCGCCAAACTCCAGCGCAGCAGCCGGCCGTTGTCTCCTGCTACACGGTTAAGCCACACCAACGGGTTGTGATCTGTGAGTAGGGAGAAAGGTTGTCCGTACAAATAGGGCTGTAATTTCTTAAGGGCCCACACCACGGCCAGGCACTCCTTCTCAATGGCGGCGTAGCTTACTTCGCGTGGTAATAGCTTTCGGCTCAAGTATGCTACGGGGTGTTCGCCGCCATCAGGTCCAACTTGGCTCAGCACTGCCCCCAATCCAAACATTGAAGCGTCTGTGTGGACAAGAAATCGTTTAGTTGGATCAGGAGCATTCAGTACTGGAGCATTGATTAGTGCCGTTTTTAGTTGTTGGAAGGCCTGGTCACACTCTGGGGCCCAGATAACCTGTCGAGGAAGATTTTTACGGGTCAAGTCAGTCAGGGGTTTGGCCAGGGCGCTATAATTGGGTACAAATTTCCTATAGTACCCGGCGGTACCTAGAAATGCTAACACCTGGGTTTTCGTTCTAGGGGTTGGCCATTTAGCTACCGCTTCTACTTTAGCGGGTTCGGGTTTCTGTCGCCCGCTTCCCACCCTGTGGCCCAAGTACTGCACCTCTGCCATCCCTATATGGCATTTACTGGGTTTCAGCGTCAATCCTGCCTCTCCAATGCGATCGAGTATGGCCCCTATGTGTTGTAGATGTTCGGCCCAGGTCTGACTGAATATAGCTATATCGTCTAAATAGGCACAGGCGTATTCCTGGAATCCATCCAGTAGCCGATCTACCATCCGCTGGAAGGTTGCCGGAGCGTTTTTCATCCCGAATGGCATGACCCTAAATTGGTACAAGCCAAACGGGGTGACAAACGCCGACTTAGGGATGGCATCCTCGGCTAGTGGAATCTGCCAGTATCCTTTGCATAGATCTATGGTAGTGAGATACTGACCCCGTGCCATCTTATCCAGCAGCTCGTCTATCCGGGGCATCGGGTAGGCATCAGACACCGTTTTGTCATTTAGCCTCCGGTAGTCGACACAGAAACGTGTCGTGCCGTCCTTTTTGGGTACCAACACTACCGGCGATGCCCAGGGGCTATCTGAATGCTCGATCACCCCTAGCTGTAACATTTCCGCTATTTCCTTTTCCATGTGAGCCCTGACGGCTTCAGGAACGCGGTACGGAGTCTGCCGCATGGGTAGCTGTCCTGGGGTTTCAACTCGGTGGGTGGCCAGCTGAGTGTACCCTGGTAAATTGGAGAAGGTAGCCCCTTTCGCTACGATCAACTCTTGTACCTGGGCACGCTCCTGTGGGCTTAGCCGCTCCCCCAGCTGAACCCCCTTGGAGGGCTCGGTCTGCTCCTCCGGTTCCAATAGGTCGGGTAGGGGTAAATTCTCCTGATCCTCCGAGGCTGAGGCGCATATCGCCGCCACGTCCTCTATCCTCTCATGGTAGGGTTTGAGCATGTTCACATGGAGCATGCGTCTCTTCCCTACCCCTGAGCAGGGGCCAATCACGTAGGTGGTGTCACACTTCTGTTCCACCACCTGGTATGGGCCTTGCCAGATGGCCTGCAGCTTGTCTGTGCGGACAGGTTTTAAAATCAAAACCTTCTGTCCCACCTGAAAGCTGCGGTCCCTGGCTCCCTTATCGTACCAACGGCGCTGGCGTTGCTGGGCCGCCTGAAGGTTGGTGCGCACCTCCTGAGTCAGCGCCTCCAGACGGTCCCTGAACTCCAGCACGTAGGATACGATAGGGGTTCCATCTGGGCTACTCTCTCCCTCCCAATGCTCTCTAATGAGATCTAATGGTCCCCGCACCCTCCTCCCGAACAACAATTCAAACGGGGAAAATCCGGTGGACTCTTGGGGTACCTCTCTATAGGCGAAAAGTAAATGGGGTAGAAAACGTTCCCAGTCTCGGTGTGCCTCCCCAAACGTACGGAGCATTTGCTTTAACGTACCATTAAATCTTTCGCATAAACCATTGGACTGGGGATGGTATGCGGAATTTATTATGGGCTTAATGCCACATATTTTCCATAGTTGCTGAGTGACCTCGGCGGTGAATTGGGTGCCCCTATCAGATATTATTTCTTGGGGAAACCCTACCCGGGAGAATATTTTCATCAATGCCTCGGCTACTGTCTCGGCATGGATATTTGAGATAGCTACGGCCTCGGGGTATCGGGTGGCATAGTCCACTACCGTCAAGATATACTTTTTACCGGAGGGACTGGGTTTGGATAGTGGCCCCACTATGTCTACGGCCACTCTACTGAACGGTTCGGAAATGATCGGGAGGGGACATAATTTCGCTTTGTGGCGGTCACCTCTTTTGCCTACTCGCTGACATATATCACAGGACGTGCAGTAGTGTCTCACATCTTTAGAAATCCCTGGCCAGAAAAATGCATGTGTCAATCTATATCGGGTGCGAGTCACCCCTAGATGTCCGGATAAGGGTATATCGTGCGCAATCTTAAGTAGCTCGGGCCGGTACTTTTGGGGAACCACTAACTGTTTGGTAGACACTGTGGCGGACCCCCCCACTCCTCGTTCTGCAATGCGATATAGTAGCCCTTTTTCCCACGTATACCGCTCCCCCTCTGTCCCCGCTTGGTCATTGCGTACCCTGTCCCTATACACCTGTAATGTGGGATCTGCTTTTACCTCGGCTTCAAACTTAGCTGGGGTATCCCAGGACATACGTATCGGGTGAGGGTCTTGGTCTCTTACCTGAGCCTCAGAGTGTGTAGGTGGAGCCGTGGTGCGGGCTTGTTGCCGGGTGGTGACTGGTTGTGCCTCTTGGTAGGGAGCTTGGGGAACAAAAGCAGAGGTCATCTGTCCTAGGTCATTCCCCAGTACCACATCCGCAGGTAGGTTTTGCATGAGACCTACTTCTACAACTCCCTCCCCCACACCCCAATTCAAATGTACTTTAGCAGTGGGCAAACGGTACACTGCTCCCACTGCTACCCTCACGGCCACTGATCCCCCAGTGTGAGCGGTCCCGGAAACTAGGTGGGGTGCAATCAAAGTGAGGGTGGCTCCGGAATCGCGAAGCCCCTGTAACTCTTTCCCCTCCAGCGTTACCAGCTGCCGATGATGTTGTCTGTTGTCAGTAGCTCTGACCGACATCACCTCATGTAATACTCCTAGTGGTTCCTCCGGTTGTACACTCCACAGTTCTTGGGCCGCTGGTTCCCGCTGATAATAGTGGGCTGCAGCCCTTGGGGCTGGGTTTGGTCGGGCTTGGTTCCAGGTGGGTCTGCCCCGGTTTTGGGTGCATTCCCGGGCTATATGCCCCCACTGTTTGCAAGAGTGGCACTGGATATTGGCACGGCCGTTGTACCGGGAAGCCGGTGGTACATTCCCTGGGGCCGTGCGAAAAGGGGTTGTAGTGGGACTTGGGGTAATGGGAGTGCTGGGTGACCCCGTGGGTCGTGGGTAGCCCTTGGAGAGGGTTACCTGATGTCTCCTTGCGTCAAAATGCTGGTCGGCCAATTGTGCCGCCTCGGTTAGGGTGAGAGGTTTCCTGTCTCTTACCCATTCTTGGGTCATTGGAGCTAGTCCATCAAAAAATTGCTCCAGCAGTAGTAACTGCCGCAATCCTTCCATGGTCGTGGCTTGGCTCGCTTGTATCCACCCTTTGGATGCTTGGTCTAACTTGTGTGCCCACTCGGCATGTGAGTCTTTCTCTGGTTTCTTTAGGTCTCTAAATTTTCGCCGGTAGGCTTCTGGGGTGATGGCATACCGGTCTAGTATCGCTCGTTTTACTTTCTCATAGTCCTTGCTGTCCTCGCTGGGTACAGCGCGGTATGCATCGGCTGCCCGCCCTGCTAGTCTGCTTGCCAGCAGGGGGACCCATGTGGGTCGTGCCAAGTCATGTAAATCACACAGCCTCTCAAAATCTTGTAAAAACCCATCGATTTCCTCCTTCTCCTCGCAAAATACTTTAAATGCTTGATAAGGAACTTTGGGTGGTACCTGGCTGTGTGATGACTCGGTCGTGGTCCCGGTCCGAGGGGTTGCATACTGTGGGCTGTGTGCCATCACGTACTCCTGCACATTCGCCATTACTAGGTTCATCATGTCCGCTGATATAGGCTGTGGTAAAAATGCCAGCCTGGTCCTCATTTCTCTCTCATAGAGCGTTTCTTCCATGACTACTGGGGGTGTAGCGCTGCGGGCTTGGTCTCCCTCCATTAGCTCGGCAATTAGTACAGCCTTAGGTTTGCTGCTGGCTACTTTACCCCTGGCTTCCAGTAGATCTTTTAGTGTCTGTTTCTTTAATTTAGAATAATCCATCTCCATTCACTTCGGTAGTCGGTTCTTTCGTTGGGTTCTGCTTGCCATTCCCTTTTCCTCCTTCGGCAGTTACGATTTGCACGAATTGCGCTCTTTCGGCTGTAAGGTCGGATCCCGTCGCTTGCCACCAATTGTAGCGGAGGGCAGGTATTAAAGACCACAATCTCCGCTGGTTCCACGAGTACATCCACAGTCAGCGCTGAAGGGTAAGACAAATCCCCAAATCCTCCCAATAACCGGACGAAACACAGTTTGGGAGTCAACTAACTCGTTTTATTCACAGCTTCACAGCTTTATTCACAGCATATTTATACAGTTCCCCATGCAAGGGGTTTCCAGACAGTAAATCCAGGGGATTTCTCCCATCATACATTGTAACTTTCCCAACAGGCTGTGCTGCACGAGAAGGATACTCCCACTAAAATGGACGATTAAGTGGATTATCCCCTCGTGCAGCAGAACTGACAATCTATATTAAAATACGGTTTTCACATTTTATTCGGTAGATTTAAATGACCGAACGTTCGGCAGGTAGCTGGGGTCTGAGCGCACCTTTCGTGAGAATACCGCTCAGATCCCGGCGGAATTGACCGAACGCCGCACAAATATAACTTTACATAGAAGTTCCCCTCAATCTGTCGAACATATCCAGGGGAACGATTCTACCGAAAAACCGGGCTCCCGAATGGCTTGGAAGTGCAGCGGTGCTCGCATCATCGAGTAGCCATTTTTGGTTCCAGGCACTCGACGACCAAGCACCGCTGCCAAATAGACGAATCCAAGATGGCCGACCGCCGCATGGTCGGTAGTCGAACGACGGCCACCCAGAATAGTCTATAATTACCGATTGCAACATTGTTGCAATCGGTTAACAATTGCCACACGACCCTAAGTGTGTGGTCTATCAGGGGAGCCCTTATTCGTTCGGTGAACGGCTTAAGTCACCGCTGTTCGTCGAACGAAGTCTTTGTATGCTGGTAGCTTACGGCTGCCAGCATGCGAATCGCCATAACATAACACATACACAGCAAATATACATGGCACATAATACAGCCTCCAGACAACCTTCCCAGATTATAGTTCCACAGTGGCTAGGTTTGCCACAATAATGAGCTTGCAAATACCAAGGGGTAAAGAACCTCTAGCAACATAAATACTACAAATAACAGGAGACTACCTCAGCTCACGATAGAAATGCATGTGCCTACATAACCAGAAGAGATAACACACTAAGATGAGCACAAAGAATAGTGTTACGTGCTACCCATGTGTGAACAGAGAAACACACAAACAACACGAGCGGCCTGCCTGTTCCATTTTGAAATGGCCATGTCGTATCGCGTCTGGTATTTTACATTCTTGGTCTTCACCCATATACAGACATATTTATAATCTGCTGGTATATTTTGTAAATTGGAATTCCCCCAAATATCAGCAGATTCTTTGCTAATGCCAACTAACAGTTAAAAGTAAAAACCAAAGAAAAGAAAATGTTACTTGCGCTTTTTCCTTAATCCCTATGTATATTTAGACAAATGGAGGTCATTTAGTTGCTCCAATGGCCATTGGAGGGATGCCCGCCTGCCAACGTCAAGGCAGACCCCCCCTAAGCGGGTCCTAACACTGACCCTTCAGCCTACTTCCTTGAGCTTCTGGCAAAGATATCTCTAATGAGACAGAAAGGGGTATTTTTTATATACACCCCTTTACTTATTAACCCTTAATAGGGAACACATGGGATGGGTAGCAGCATTGTAACCAGGCTGTGTGATACAAAGTAAATACAAATACAAAAAGAGAAGTCCTGCGCTTAAGCAGCAAGGACTACAACACACATCAGCCCCAATATATAGTAAAAACCAAAGAAAAGAAAATGTTACTTGCACTTTTTCCTTAATCCCTATGTATATTTAGACAAATGGAGGTCATTTAGTTGCTCCAATGGCCATTGGAGGGATGCCCGCCTGCCAACGTCAAGGCAGACCCCCCCTAAGCGGGTCCTAACACTGACCCTTCAGCCTGCTTCCTTGAGCTTCTGGCAAAGATATCTCTAATGAGACAGAAAGGGGTATTTTTTTATATACACCCCTCAAGGAAGCAGGCTGAAGGGTCAGTGTTAGGACCCGCTTAGGGGGGGTCTGCCTTGACGTTGGCAGGCGGGCATCCCTCCAATGGCCATTGGAGCAACTAAATGACCTCCATTTGTCTAAATATACATAGGGATTAAGGAAAAAGCGCAAGTAACATTTTCTTTTCTTTGGTTTTTACTATATATTGGGGCTGATGTGTGTTGTAGTCCTTGCTGCTTAAGCGCAGGACTTCTCTTTTTGTATTTGTATTTACTTTGTATCACACAGCCTGGTTACAATGCTGCTACCCATCCCATGTGTTCCCTATTAAGGGTTAATAAGTAAAGGGGTGTATATAAAAAATACCCCTTTCTGTCTCATTAGAGATATCTTTGCCAGAAGCTCAAGGAAGCAGGCTGAAGGGTCAGTGTTAGGACCCGCTTAGGGGGGGTCTGCCTTGACGTTGGCAGGCGGGCATCCCTCCAATGGCCATTGGAGCAACTAAATGACCTCCATTTGTCTAAATATACATAGGGATTAAGGAAAAAGCGCAAGTAACATTTTCTTTTCTTTGGTTTTTACTATATATTGGGGCTGATGTGTGTTGTAGTCCTTGCTGCTTAAGCGCAGGACTTCTCTTTTTGTATTTGTATTTACTTTGTATCACACAGCCTGGTTACAATGCTGTTACCCATCCCATGTGTTCCCTATTAAGGGTTAATAAGTAAAGGGGTGTATATAAAAAATACCCCTTTCTGTCTCATTAGAGATATCTTTGCCAGAAGCTCAAGGAAGCAGGCTGAAGGGTCAGTGTTAGGACCCGCTTAGGGGGGGTCTGCCTTGACGTTGGCAGGCGGGCATCCCTCCAATGGCCATTGGAGCAACTAAATGACCTCCATTTGTCTAAATATACATAGGGATTAAGGAAAAGCGCAAGTAACATTTTCTTTTCTTTGGTTTTTACTATATATTGGGGCTGATGTGTGTTGTAGTCCTTGCTGCTTAAGCGCAGGACTTCTCTTTTTGTATTTGTATTTACTTTGTATCACACAGCCTGGTTACAATGCTGCTACCCATCCCATGTGTTCCCTATTAAGGGTTAATAAGTAAAGGGGTGTATATAAAAAATACCCCTTTCTGTCTCATTAGAGATATCTTTGCCAGAAGCTCAAGGAAGCAGGCTGAAGGGTCAGTGTTAGGACCCGCTTAGGGGGGGTCTGCCTTGACGTTGGCAGGCGGGCATCCCTCCAATGGCCATTGGAGCAACTAAATGACCTCCATTTGTCTAAATATACATAGGGATTAAGGAAAAAGCGCAAGTAACATTTTCTTTTCTTTGGTTTTTACTATATATTGGGGCTGATGTGTGTTGTAGTCCTTGCTGCTTAAGCGCAGGACTTCTCTTTTTGTATTTGTATTTACTTTGTATCACACAGCCTGGTTACAATGCTGCTACCCATCCCATGTGTTCCCTATTAAGGGTTAATAAGTAAAGGGGTGTATATAAAAAATACCCCTTTCTGTCTCATTAGAGATATCTTTGCCAGAAGCTCAAGGAAGCAGGCTGAAGGGTCAGTGATAGGACCCGCTTAGGGGGGGTCTGCCTTGACGTTGGCAGGCGGGCATCCCTCCAATGGCCATTGGAGCAACTAAATGACCTCCATTTGTCTAAATATACATAGGGATTAAGGAAAAAGCGCAAGTAACATTTTCTTTTCTTTGGTTTTTACTATATATTGGGGCTGATGTGTGTTGTAGTCCTTGCTGCTTAAGCGCAGGACTTCTCTTTTTGTATTTGAACTAACAGTTAATGTCAACATATTTAGTTATTTTAGTTTTTACACCTAAATTATGATACAAAATTATCTATATGCTTCAGTTTATTCTAAACCTTACACAGTATTTGTAAGACCATGGATGCAGTAACATTTGTAATAATTTATACACTTCAGATCATTCTGCAAAAGGTGAATGAATTAACAAAACTTTTGCGATTCGCTTTGTTTTTTGTTTGTGTTTTTTATTTAATATTTTTTGTATAGGGTATACAGAGCTTTGCGGTATATAAAAAATATAGCAGGCATTACAAAGATACAATAATTATTATCTGGCTTTTTCAGTCACTTTCAGCCAATACATAAAATCCACACTTGGTACAAGTTGATAATGATGTTGAAGTATAAGCTTTCTCTTTATCATACCAGCTCAGGCCAGGAGTAGTGTGGGCACGTGGAAGAGACAGGTTTGTAAATGGTTTCATGGTTAACTGTTGGATGGCCACTAGTGGATTCCTTGGTTAAAACATAACCACTACAACATGTTATAGTAGTTATGGTGTGTGTAGTATCTCTTTAATTTATTCAATATCTATTTGTTGTATTCTTATAAACACCATAAAAAGTGACTCATTCTGTCTCCTGGGTGCTGGTTGGAGACTCAGGGATGTTTTTAAGAATTTTGTTGGCTATATTCCATTTAAAGGAGCACTATAAGCACCACCACTACTACATAACACTGTGTTGGTTATGGTACCATAACTGCACTGACCCACCATAATATAAGCAGTTAAACCCTCCAATGCAGCCCCTCTCTAGCTAAAAGATTTTACTTTGTGCTCAGCCTGGCGAAAACAGGACTTAGCTCATTGGTTATCAGCCTACACTCTCAGCCAGTGAGTTCGCCCTGGATTCCTAAGTAGGAATTTCTGGCTCTTGGAAGGCTGTAGTGAGGTGGGGTGCATTTCAAAACAGACCTTAGGTAAGTTGTCAAACCATTCTAAAACAGTTTGGCTACTTACAAAAAAGGGATACAGGATACTCTTGGCACCATAACCATTATAGTACTCTGTCGTGGTTATGGTGTTTGAAGCGTTCTATTAAGACTTGTTTTAGGGAGTCTAGTTTCCACCATACATTCACAGGTTAAAGGCGATGTTTAAATCTAGACATTTTATATAGCTGTGACCCTAAACACTCTGCCTCTCAACTCTCAACACTCTCAACTTCCCCAAACACACATTACTCCATCTGCTTTATGAACGATGAAGCCCATTTTACAATACATTATGCTCTTGTGTGCAGCTTCTATTACAATCCACAGACTGGTTTAGCTGGACATTCTATATAATGCCCAGATATAATTATACAGACATTCTATAGAATGCCGAGACAAGTTTATATACACATTATATATAATGCCTAGAAGCATTTATATGGACATTCTACTAAATGGCATGACGCATTAATGTGTACATTATGTATAATGCCTTGACAACTCTAGGTGGACATTCCACACAATGCCTGGACAGTTCTAGTAGGGTCACAGTAGATGCAATAGGTTACATTGTCTTTGATGATCACGCCAAGCTGGTATTGTGTATGTTCTTCACTCTCTCTCTCTCCATGTGCTGTGATTTCTCTAGTCTTCATGTGATAGATGACGAAACCAAATGCTATAATTAATGTACACGCAGAAAGTGTCATCCTCACTATGTTCTGGTGGATGTAATTGAAACCTTGAAAAAGAAAGATTAGAAATGTTAAAATGACCGGCATGGATCTGAAAAGATCAAATACTGAGAATAATATTTTATAACTGAGCATATGAAGCATCTTGTTAGGATTTGGAGTTTGTTTCCAACGTTGCTGGTACGTTTTACGGACCAGCCATTATAAGCTAAACCTTAGTGAGAATTGTCTGTTTCCCAACTGGAAAATCTTACCATTAGCAACTGGGGATTACTGACTTTACTGTTAATGGCTTTCATAGAGTATAACGGAAGTCGTTTGTGGCTAGTTACCGCCTGATTCCAACTTGTTATTGAATTTTATCAGCTGCCGCTATCTTCACACTGTAGAAACCTGACACTACCTGGTGAAAAGACATAAAAATCTAATTCACAATTACAAACCTCCCACACATCCCACTGAGAGACGATCAATTCGCAGACAAAGCTGTTAATGCAAATTATAAAATTAAATAAAAAGTGGAGTCCTCTGGGACCCAATATTACTGACTAGAGGCCTGACTATTGACTCATACCCGATCCTTCACCCCATCTGCAGTGCGTTGAAGGTTAATTCATATTTAGCACTGGGGATGCCAGTCCTAGTAAGGAGCTCACAGTTCCAAACAGAGATTACAATGTGTCTAGTATACGGCTATTGATGTTACTGTAGGGGCACTCACAATAAAAGTACCAAACACAAAGAGTGAAATGGAAAATATTGGGAATGAGATTTGCAAATGCACAAAAGTTGCAAAAAAAATACAATATACTTTGTAAGAAACTGATTCTGAGTTAGAAGAACTAAAACGTGTTTCTATAAACACAAGTCAAACCTGGTGATTATTTAATCCTGAAAAAATGGAAAAAAAAAAACATAAAGTTAAAATTTAGGACTGTTGATGCATTGGGATTATTGAGAAATAACGGGATTCTGCCTGGCACATTAAATAATAATGGAGAGTATGATTAGTGTGTTTGATTAATGGCCACCACTAAAAGGATTGGATTCACCGTTGGCAACTTTATTAAATATCTATGCACTCTGTTTATACTAGAACCATATATCATATAGTATATCAGAGTAGATTTATATTCACAGCTGGAAAACTTGGAATTTGTATTAATGTAATTAAAAGTGTGACCACAAGATGTCAGTGTTGCTGAACACAAGTGAAAGTTTAGTACCAGTACTGATAAAGCTAAAAACACACTTCCTCACACCTTCAGCATACCATTCAAACTTTGAATTTGTCAAAATCCAAAAGGACAGTCTTGTTTGAACAAAGGAAGATAATAATAGATATTAAGAAAACCTGCACAGGATATAACAGTTAAGAAATGTTATAGGCGGAGGAATAAAAGCCAGGCTATAGGTGTATATGTATTAATTGGTCTCTGTTTCATCAATAGGTAGAGAATGAACATTGTACAGCAGTAGAGTTGAGCGGACACCTTGATGTTCGGGTTCGGGCACTAAAATGCCTCTAAAAAAGTCCCAGAAAGGGCTAGAGGGCTGCAAAAGGAAGTAAAATGCGGGTAAGAGTAGGACAAGTGCCCTGCAAACAAATGTGGATAGGGAAATCACTTAAAATAACATAAAATATATAAAAACAAATTAAAATACAGCAGAGCCATAAAATAGCACTAGATGGAATCTTTGATTTTAGCTTTGGAAGAACATAAATCAAAATCTAAAGCATGGCTGTCAGGAGGATCACCAGAATTATCCATTTGAGAGAGGGTTGGAGTGCACGGTATTCTCTTTCATTGTTCAAACTGAGCTCAACTCCTGATGCATGGAGAAAAGGCCTTCACAAGCCTCTGCTATTGTGTACATAGTTTATACTAAGTGACCCATATGTTGAGGAGGCGGTGACCGTGGCGGTGTAGGTGGAAACAGCGGTGGAGGCGGAGGAGGTAGCCAACACTGTTTTTTATTTGTGTTTTTTTTAAATTGGGGTAGCCCCCAAAATATTGGGACATTTAAAAAAAGAAACATTTGCAGCCTGCGGTGCATTTCTTGCAGTCCAATAACGCCATCAGGTTTTTAACCCCTTAAGGACCAAACTTCTGGAATAAAAGGGAATCATGACATGTCACACATGTCATGTGTCCTTAACGGGTTAAAACTGTCCGTCTCCACCCGACGGAATGACAGCATTTCAAAGGCCAGGAATTTTGAAATGCTGGCATTCAGGGCCAGGGATCGCGGGTGGGTAGGGGGGTACTTCCTCTTTTTCTCCAGTGTTTGGGAGATTGGCAGCTGAACGCTTCCATGGGACAGTGTGGAGATGCTGGACAACTGTGTACCTGGCCTATGCTGGTGCAGGAGCCCACCCTTCAAGCCACTTGTGAATGACTGGCCTGATAACCATGGAAATGACCCCTCTTCCTCCTGTGCCACATCCTCCTCCATCGTCCCCCAAAGCGTTTTTTCAAGGAGACATTGAAGCTAGAAGGATAGTAAGGCTGAGAACTGCGTCATCGGCACTGGCCATGTTGGTGGAGTACTCGAAACAGCGCAACATGGAACACAGGTCTCGCATGGAGGCTCACTCATTGGTGGTGAAGTGGTGCTGTTCCGCAGAGCGACTGACCCGTGCGTGCTGCAGATGAAACTCCACTATCGCCTGCTGCTGCTCGCACAGTCTCTCCAGCATGTGCAAGGTGGAGTTCCATCTTGTGGGCACATTGCATATGAGGCGGTGAGCGGGAAGGCCGAAGTTACGCTGCAGCGTAGACAGGCGAGCAGCAGCGGGGTGAGAATGCCGAAAGTGCGCACAGACGGTCCACACTTTCTGCAGCAGCTCTGATATATCTGGGTAGTTTTTCAGGAATTTCTGCACCACCAAATTCAGCACATGCTCCAGGCAAGGGATGTGCGTCAAACCGGCTAGGCCCAGAGCTGCTACGAGATTTCACACATTATAGCACACCACCAGGCCGGGCTTGAGGCTCAGGGGCAACAACCACTCATCGGTCTGTTGTTCCATGCCTGTCCATAGCTCCTGCGTGGTGTGGAGCTTTTCCCCCAAACATGAGTTTTACACAGCCTGCTGTCGTCTCCCCTTGGCTGTGCTGAAGTTAGTGGTGAAGGTGTTACGCTGACTGGATGAGGAGGTGGTAGAGGAAGAGGAAGCGGAGGAGGAGGAGGAGGCAACAGGAGGCAAAGCTGTGTACCCAAATGAAGATTGTCAAATGTTGTATCCTGGAACTGTGTCCCATCCGGTTACTGGGGAAATGAGTCTGACCTATTCTAATCAAAGGGGATAACCATCGGTTACCCAGGTACCGCTTCAATTGCTGGCAAGCGGCGGGATCCCATGTCCCTGCCAACAGACCCATGGACTACAGTGCTCTAGAGCAACCTACTCTGCAGGACTTGTGTGGAGCCAGAGGAATAACGCCTGGTGGGCGTAACAAGGCCAAATTGACTGCTGCGCTCATGGAGGACGACCAGGCACGCAGTGAGGCAGCGAACCCCAGCCAGGGTCCGGAGATAAGGAGGTGGACCGGTGCCTGGCATATTACTGAGAGCCACCCTCAGAGGAGATCGTCAGCAGGACCTTTTTGTAGGTGCAAGCCTATGTCCTTGCCAATAGACAGCGGGCGACCTCCATGAACCCAGATGAAGGAAGAATGGAGCAGAGGGTGCCGGGAAACAAAACCACCCTGGCCCACAAGCTACCATACAATGCCTTCAAAGAGTTCAAGGAAGCAGAAGAAGGCATCAATTACTTTTTACAAGACTTTGAGTGCCAGTGCCTACTCCAAGATGTGGACCCCATCGACTGGGTCACCATCCTGGCCAACAAACTAGTGGGGAAGGCAGCGGATATTTACCGGGCTGTACCAGAAAAGCAGATCAGAGACTATCCCTTTATTAAACAAATCCTCATGGCCCGGTATGCGTCACCCCCAAGCAATACCGCTGAAAGTTTAAGGGGAAAAGGACTCCCATGCGGAGTGGGCATGCCGCATCACAAGGGCCACCCAGAACTGGTTCAACTCCAATCAAGCCAAGTTCCCGGAGGAGATCACCCAGCTCATCATGCTAGAGCACTTTTTCAATGGGCTCCCCAACGACACGGCTGGTGAGAGACCGCCAGCCTCAGACCCAAGAAGTATTGGTATGAGCTGCTGAAGCTTGCTCATGATATCCCCTTGGCAGGGCATTTGAGCAGGAGCCGGACAGAGTCTCGGCTCACCCAAAGCTTCTTCTGGCCAGGCATCTCTCAGGATCTGAGGCAGTACTGCCAGATGTATGCCAGAGAGTGGGGAAGAGAAGGGACCGGCACAGGGTCCCTTCATCCCCTACCTATTAACGAAGATCCGTTCGGCAGAGTAGCTGTCGACATTATAGGTCCCCTAGCCAAGCCTAGTCCCTCTGGGAAGAAGTACATTCTGACCATCATGGATTATGCAACTTGGTACCCTGAGCAGTATTCAGGCAGAGACTGTGGCTAAAGCCTTGGTGCGAGTGTTCTCCCAGATGGGTTTTCCCCAGGAGATTCTCTCAGTCCAGGGCACACAGTTTACTGCCGAAATGACCCACCAACTGTTGATATTATGCTTATTAAACCAATCCTGAGCTCCCCTTACCACCCCCAGACCAATGGCCTGCATGAGCACTTCAACGGTACGTTGAAGGAAATGCTCTGGACCAGGGCCGGACTGGGATAAAAATTCGGCCCGGGCATTTTTTTATCAGAGCGGCCCACTAAGAAGGGGCGGGGCAGAGAGGGTGTGTTTTGTCGTCACTAACGACAAACACGCCCCCTTCTCAAAGTGCAGGCCAGGGCAGACCATGCGCAGAGCTCTGCTAAAGAGCTCTAGCATGAGAAAGAAGCCCTGTATTTGTTCTGCACAGTGCAAGCAAATTTAATAACATGCTTGCACTGTGTTTCCTTGCAACTTGTCTCTGGTGTCTCTATAAATGGATACCAGGAGACAAAAATGCCAGGAAAGAGTATTGTGCTGTGTTTGGAGCCTGCTTGTGGGATTGTGTGTGTGTGTGTATAGAGTGAGCTGATTGTGGTGTGGTATTGTGTAATAAGGTCGGTCTTAGTCGTGTTGTGTTTGTGGTGTAATGTAATGCATATGTGGCTAGGGTCTGTAGAGAATGTGTGTATAGGGGATGTAGCAAGTGTGTGCATACAGGCTATAGTGTGTGTGTGTGTGTGTATATGTGATGTAGTGTTTGTAGAGAGTGTGTGTTTAGGGGTGTAGTATGTGTTTGCTTACAAGGAATCTAGTGTGTGTATAGGGGATCCAGAGTGTGTATGTCAGGAATGTAGTGTGTGTGCGTGTGTGTATATATATATATATGTATGTATGTATGTTTGGAAGTATTGTGTATGTGTGTGTTGGGGAGGTTCGGTGTGTATGTGAGGGGTGCAGTATGTGTGTATGATGGATGCTGTGTGTGATGTGTGTGAGGGTGCTGTGTATGAGGGTTCTGTGTATGATGTGTGTGAGTGCTGTGTATGATGTGTTTTGTGATAGTGCTGAGTGTGATGTGTGTGAGTCCTGAGTGTGATGTGTGTGAGAGTGCTGAGTGTGATAGTGCTGTGGATGATGTGTGTGAGTGCTGAGGGTGATGTGTGTGAGGGTGCCGAGTGTGATAGTGCTGTGGATGATGTGTGAGAGTGCTGTTCGTGATGTGTTTGAGAGTGCTGTGTATGATGTGTTTTGTGATAGTGCTGAGTGTGATAGTGCTGAGTGTGATGTGTGTGAGAGTTCTGTGTGTGATGGGTGTGAGAGTGCTGTGTGTGAAAGTGCTGTGATGGGTGTGAGAGTGCTGTGTGTGATGGGAGTGAGAGTGCTGTGTGTGAAAGTGCTGTGATGGGTGTAAGAGTGCTGTGTGTGAAAGTGCTGTGATGGGTGTGAGAGTGCTGTGTGTGATGGGAGTGAGAGTGATGGGTGTGAGAGTGCTGTGTGTGATGGGTGTGAGTGATGTGTGTGATGGGAGTGAGAGTGATGGGAGTGAGAGTGCTGTGTGTGATGGGAGTGAGAGTGCTGTGTGTGATAGTGCTGTGTGTGAATGTTTGAATGGATTGTGTGTGTGTGGGGTAAAAAAATAAAAATTAAGCAGTTATAATGTCCCCCCCTCCCTTCTTACCTTTAGCCTGGAAGGGGGGGACCGGCACGCTGGAACCTGGGAGAGTGAGGGGGGGGGGACCGGAACTCGCACTCCGACAGCATCCCTGGTGGTCCAGTGGTGAGTGAACTCTAGCCTGCGGGCTAGAGTTCACTCTCGCGAGATCCGGTCGTTGCCATGGCAACGCGCCGGATCTCGCGAGAGGAACCCGGCGGAGCTGCAAGATAGAGCTCCGCCGGGTCCTCTACCTCCCTCCCCAGCCGCATGTGCCGCAGGTCTGTCCAAGTGGGCCGGTGAGGGAGATCTTTGATCTCCTCACCGGCCCTTCATTGAAAACAGCGGGGCCGGCGCTCGGATAGTGCCGGCCCCGCATAGACCGGCAGGGGAGATCCTGGGACTTCCCCTGCCGGCCTCGGCCCATGGCCACCGCGGCCCACCGGGCATTTGCCCGGTGTGCCCGATGGCCAGTCCGGGCCTGCTCCGGACCTTTGCGGCGACTCACAAGGATTGAGAGAGATTCCTGTCCCATATCCTGTTTGCCTATCGGGAGTTGCCACAGGAATCGACTGGGTTCTCCTCGTTCGAACTGCCACGCCAGGGAACTCCTTGGAGCTGGCTTTTGTGTGCTCGGTCCCTGGGTGCGGTTGGCTGTAGCAGGCATACTGTCTAGGGGACAGCTGCTCCGCTTTTGCACCCTGTTTTAGGAGGAGGATGTGGAGTAGGAGGTTGAGGAGGTAGTGACAGTGGTGGTGACGACGCATTCGGATATCTGCTCTATCAACTTTCGATGTTACTTTCTGCACCTACCATGGTGACCACGGGTAACGGGGAATCAGGGTTCGATTCCGGAGAGGGAGAATGAGAAACGGCTACCACATCCAAGGAATGCAGCAGGTATGCAAATTACCCACTCCCGACGCGGGGAGGTAGTGACGATAAATAACAATACAGGACTCTTTCCAGGCCCTGTAACTGGAATGAGTACACTTTAAATCCTTTAACGAGGATCTGTTGGAGGTCAAGTCTGGTGCAGAGCAACTGACCAGTGCGTGCTGCAGCTGAAACTCCATCGCCTGCTGCTGCTCGCACAGTCTCTCCAGCATGTGCAAGGTGGAGTTCCACCTTGTGGGCATGTTGCATATGAGGCGGTGAGCGGGAAGGCCAAAGTTACGCTGCAGTGAAGACAGGCGAGCAGCAGCAGGGTGAGAACGCCGAAAGCGGGCACAGCCGCAACAGTGAAACTGCGAATGGCTCATTAAATCAGTTATGGTTCCTTTGATCGCACCATCTGTTACTTGAATAACTGTGGTAATTCTAGAGCTAATACATTAGAAATGTTAGTCCAGGGTCTTGTTCAAAATGTTTTATGGTCAAATCTATATTCTATATAAAGAGGAATGCAACACCACATTTTTCTTTTATCTGGTATTGAAGATGTAGTAACTCTTTTGGGTTAATTTAAAAAAAAAAAAAAAGTAAACTCCTCCAGTGTGTCTATTGAATAGCACAGATATCAATCCTCTGTATTTTTTTTTTTATTTTTTTTTAATAATTGGATTAGAATAGATCTTTTCTGGGAGGAATTAGGTCCCTGCACATTCAAGAATGCAAATTTAACAATTATCTTTTTAGTCCCACAAATCCCACCTCCTCTCTATAAATAGCCCGGCATCAAGAAAAAAAATTGTGCTATACATTAGACAAACAATCATAGGTAAAATAACCTATCACAGGGATTATCTCTGGTATATGGTACTTGAAAAGTACCAGCATTTCTATCCTATGCTTCACAATTAGCCCAGGAGGGAAATCGCAAAAATAAATTGGCAGAACCGCAGTAGCAATTCCGAAAGTCGGACCATGATCAGAATGGCCAATGGAGGGATTCCAATTGATCAAAATTAGAGAAGGAAAGGGGAAGGGAGGAAAAAAAAAAGAAAAAACTATCCTCAATCAAAAATCGTCACATCCTTTTATATGAAAGAATTTACATATATTTTAATTTCCAAAATGTGAACAGAGTGCCAAAATCTTTTTATAGTGCATTAATTATCATGTCATTCAACATTGTTTAATGCTTATATTCCCCTCCAAAAAATACAATAAATGAAACATGCCCTTTTCTCTTTAGTGTATTTTGATTATCATATTTAATTGTAATTATATTTCTCAGTTTTCCCTTTCTCTCCATCTCTCCCCCTTAGTGAGAAGGAAGAAGAGAGAGGAAAAAACATTCCCCAGTCAAAGCTTATCACATCCTGCTATATAAAAAAAAAAAAATACAAAACATTTTTCATTCTCTTATATATCACGTGTATATATTATTGTGCATTTGATTTTCTTGTCGTGCAAAATTTCTGAATACTTTTTTCCCTTTCTCTTGTGGACTACGAGCAAAGATCTATTTTATAGTGCATAATTATCGTGTCCATCATCATATCAATTGTATATATTCATTTATTTTTCCCCACTCTCTTTTCTTGAGGAGGGCCCTGACGACGTGTTATTAGAATTCTTATGTTTCTAGTTTACAAATTGAAAAGTGGAAAAAAAACCTTATTTTAGTACAATAACATTTATATGACAAATAACGTATCTTAATATGACAATGTTTCTGTTCACCAAATTTCCCAGGTAATACATAAAATCAATCATTTTTGTAATAAGATCAATCATTTTGGTAATGGGCTCCTCAAATTTTAGGGAACAGAGTAAAAAAAATATTAGGAATTACTGACTATATATGCTCTCTTCCAAGTTCTTCTCTTCCTTTCCTTCTTAACTTATTGCCTATCGATATCAGGAATCAAATGTGTTTCTTGTAGCCAGTATTTCAGTTTTTCTAGAGAAGACATTCTATCTGGTTTTGAGTCTTTGCTCAGAGAGAGTCTTAGTGGAAGCCCCATCGATGTTGAGTTTGATTTGGCTTGTAGGATTTCTGTATAGTTGGCAAAGGATCTTCTTTTGGATCTTGTATAGAGTGATAAATATGCATAAACTCTTATTTTTTTTGCCTTATCTAATTGATTTCAATATGGCTGTTTTAATTCTGAAGGACGCACAGCATATCATGATGTCTCTTGGTGTATCTGTAGATATACGTTTAGGTTTAAAGATTCTATGCCATCCTTCCAATAGAGGACCATATTTCTCACTTTTTACATTATGTAATTATTCAAGAATTAATTTCAAATTATTGCGACGTGACCTGTGTTCTAAACCTGCATGTTTCTGTTCCATTTGTGAGATTTTGGTTTTTAGTTGTTCAAGTTCAGCTTGGGTTTGTGCCAAGCCTTAATCCATCTTTTTGATTGTTTCAGAATTTTCCATTAATGTTTCATTTATATTGAGTAAATCATTTTTATATTCTTTAGAAAAGCGTTGAATTTCATTTGTAGTCTATTTAAATTAGGTCTCCAGAGCGCTTTTTAATAGATCTACTGTCACTTGCTGGGATTCAGTTGATATCAGAGCTTTACCTGCCCGATCTTGATCTGAACTTTTCATTTTGTCGTCTTGATCCTCTATTTTCATAGACTGAAGTGAGAAAAAGGACTAGTGTTTTTCTTGAGGTTCATTTTTGTTTTCAGATTTATTTTTGGTGTTTTTATTTATTTTTTCTTGGGTTTTCCTATTCGCCTTTTGAGAAATTGGAGACTGAGTAGTGGCAGAGAGAGGGGGAAAAAAACTACTAACAAAGGAAAAAAAAAAAATAAATAATAAAAAAAAAATATATATATATATATATATATTGCTCTATTTTACCAAGCAAATTTCAGATTTCTGTGGTAGGTTTTTGTTTCCTGTTTTTTTCCTCTTAATCCCCTGTCTTAATTTACAAAAATAGGACAGGAGGGAGTTTTTTTTTTTAAATTTATTTATGAGCATGTGTTTGTTTGAGTAATAGGGCTCATCTACCCGTGTACTTTTTATTTGTTATTTTCTATATATTCAGTTTTCTCTTCTTTTTGTTTTGTCATAGCTCAGTCTGGAGATTTTGCTCTCTTTCCTTCTTTCTTCAGTTACACTTATTGATATTCAGAGAGGGTATGCCTCTCATCCCTTCCATCCCTCCAACCTTACCTCTCTTTTTCAGTTGGAAATTAGCTCGATCTTTCCACCCTTGGTATTTGGCTGATCTTTCTCTTTTTTTCAAGAAGTTTTAATCCTGCTGTCAGGATTACAGAATGATCCAGTACGTAGAATTGTGTAACACAGAGGACTGATAGGTAACGTATACCGGACCTTAGAATGGCCGGACTAACGTACCAAAGAATAGTCAGGAATAGCTGAGGTCAAGGGAAACAGAAAGAGACACAACGATAAGGAAAAGCCAAGAGTCAGGGATGCCAGAAAACAGGGAAGTCAAAAACAATGCCAAAGTCAAATAACCAGAATAACCAGGATCAATATCGCGCTCCCGGACAACCACAAGGGAAACCACGACAGGGCACTGAGCAGGATGAGAACTGGGCCTAAATACCCCTCTAGATCTGATAGGCTGTAACCGGCTTTTGACCCCAAAGGCAGTTAACAGGTTCCAATTTGCATAATTGCTGCTCAGCATTAACCCTTCTGTGGATTTGGTTGCTGCTCGGCACAACTTTTCCTGTGTGGACAGTAAATGCCATTAACCACATTTTTATAAGTGGATGAATACGTGACATTACTCACCACCTGAAGAACGCCCACCGGGCGGGCAGGACCAGGCTTGAGAGGAAATTTGGCGTGAAAATAGCAAATCTTGCAGCCAGCATGTATATCAGATGCTGTAACTCAAGAACGATAAGCTGGTTCATAACCTTTCCAATCCACCAAGTACTGTAAAGCGCCCGAGAAAACCTGGAATCAATTATGGAGGAGACCTCATACTCTTCCTGTCCAGAAACAACTAAGGGAGGAGGAGGGACACTTGAGACAGTATATTTATTGCAAACAAGAGGTTTGAGCAAGGACACAAGGCTGGAAGGGCCAGAGAGTATGCAACAGGATTGATCCTATGAAAGGCACGAAAAGGCCCAAGGAACCTAGGAAGCAAATTTCATGCTAGGGACTTTGAGCCTGATGTTATGAGAAGATAACCAAACCCTCTCACCCACTTGTTAAACAGGGTTGGCACCTTGACGTGTATCAGCATAATGCTTGAAACGGTCAGCAGCAGTACCCAGAGCAGATTGAACTTTAACCCAGGTATCACGGATGGAAGCCAGACGGTCATCCAAAGCAAGAATAGCCGTACCAGAAAAAACAGCTGTTAGGACAGTAGGATGCCGGCCATTATTAACAAAAAATGGACTATGCCCAGAGGAGTCATGGTCAGCATTGTTCCTAGCAAACTCGGCCCATGGTAGTAATTCGGACCAATTGTCTTGAGTGCTATGAACAAAACAACGCAAATATAATTCCAAGGACTGGTTAGCCCTCTCGGGGGTCTGGGGGTAGTAAGATGATGAAAAAGACAATTCAATCCCTAATTGTTTATTGAAGGCCCTCCAAAACTGAGACACAAACTGAGAACCTCTGTCAGATACTATATTGTGAGGAATGCCATGCAGACAGACAATTTCTCGTATAAAGATTAGTACCAGGTCTTGAGATGACGGCAATTTCTTGAGAGGAATAAAATTAGCCATTTTAGAAAAACGGTCCACAACCATGAGAATGGTGGTATAACTGTTAGAACTAGGAGGTTCAACAATGAAGTGCTTGGACAAGTGGGATCATGGGACCTCAGGAATAGAAAGAGGTTGTAACAAGCCACAAGGGAGTTTATGAGGCACTTTGGAAACCGCACAAACAGAACAAGCCTGCACATATGCCTTAACATCCTTCCAGAGGGAATCCCACCAGAATGACCTCATGATAGCAGACATTGATTTATTAATACATACAAAATAAATAACTACAAAGGGGGAGAATAAAGACAACTCATAGGGTAATAGATTCTAAATAAGAGAATATCTATGGTTTAAGGTTGCACTCACATACATTAGTTGATTGTAGGCATATCAAAAAGGTATAATGCTGATAACGGAACAGTGTGTACTCCTCAGACTTCAAACCAAAAGGCATGTCGGAACAAAAAATAGATACAACAACAACAATAAGTGCAGACTTAAAAGACCAGTAATAGCGCTGGTATAGATAACACTTACACACTGAAGGTGTAGTTCAGGCACATAGTTGCTCCAAAGATGGAAGATGACTTTTTGGTAATAAAAATAAATGTATTAAGTATAACAAAAAATTAATAAAAATTAAAATAAAACATAAATAAATAATGATAGAAGTCCCACAGGGGCCCAACCCTACGCGTTTCGTCCGGCGATCCGGACTTCCTCAGGGGTATCGTCTCAAAGTGGAGTCAATCTGTTGTCTTCTGAGCTGTTCCTGTCTTTTAAATCTCACTTGCCGCCCTTTTTCCACCGCAAACTAATCCGGCTTCATAGACAGCAGCTGTGGATGATTACTTCAAATTCCAGTAACGTCACGTGTTCTTCCGTGCGTCAGTACGTAAACTTGTGCGTTCCAATTGTACGTTCCATTTACAAAAGGACTTACAGCACGTACAGATATTGGCTTCGTTTTTATATCTCCCAAACGTTCATGATTACGAACAATGTAACAAAAATTAGACACATAAGAGAATGTTACTATATATTTGATACATTCTTTTGGAACATGCACTACTTTTCATTTGTTAAAAGAAAAAAACATTTATTAAAGGAAAAAGAAAAAAGAAAAAGCACATTCTAAAATATGTTCAGCATTAACCTTTTTAAAGTTTAATTTTTAATATATAAAGTTCTTAAAGTGATATGCCACACAAATAAATGTTTTAAATGTTTTAAATGCATGTTGAGAAAACATATGTTACAATAGCATAAAAATACCATGTAAAATAATGAATGGTAACAAATAATGAATGATGAATGACCAATCCATGTAACTCCAAAAACCCAACAATGATCCATATAAAAATCAAAAATTAGAATTACATTTTGATTTGATAAAAAAGGATTTATAAAAAATATGAAAAATATAAAAAATAAAAAAATATAATATAATCTCATATATATTAAAAAATGGTTCTATAAATTGATGAGTGATCTTAAAAATTATTATATGAATTGATGAGTAATCTTAAAACCATACTAAAAGCTATATTAAAAAACATATTAAATCAAATTCAACATTTACACCTCTTGGTTGCAAAGTTTTCAATCTATGGATCCAGAACCCCTCTCTTTTTCTGAGTTTTAGCATAATGTCACTGTCAGGGTACCTGAAGTCTCTACCTCCGAGAGAGGTAGAGACTTAGACGTTCATCCGTCCGGACGCCATGTTTCCTCTGTTCCTCGCGGTCGACCCGGTCACACAAACGCCGGCCGCGAGGGAGTCTCTTCCTTTTGTAGCATGGTGCCCGGAGGCCGACGTCATCACGCCAATCCGGAACGACCTGTCACTCAGTCCGAGACAGACTAATCAGGTTTCGTCGGAGGCGTGTCTATCCTCTCTAGCCAGGGTATTTAAACATACTTCGCCCTGTTGCTCATTGCCCTGTCGTGGTTCTAGCCTGTCTAGTCACACAGTGCTCTGGTGTTTCTCAGTTATCCTTTTGGTTTCGACCCGGCTTGTTTCCTTACTCTGTTTACCTCCGTTATCCTTGACCCGGCTTGTTCCTCGCTTACCTGTCTTCTCGTTCCCTCGACCTCGGCTTGTCTCTGACCATTCTCTACACTCTCTGTACGTTAGCCCGGCCATTCTAAGGACCGGTATACGTACCCTGTACCTGTTTGTACTTTGCGTGTTGGATCCCTGTCCCGATCCTGACATTACGACAGGGCCAATGGATCCTGCAGGTACAAACAGTCAGGTTGGTTCCTCTGATTCCAGGTTTGACGCCATGGAACACAGAATGGACCAAATGGCCTTAGCACTACAGGCATTGTTGTCTCGTGCTAATAATCCTCCAGAGGAGACGCGTCCTACTCCTATTTCCTCTGTAGGTTCAGGCCTAGAGGTAGCTACTGTAGGTGCCTCTTCCCGTGTTACTCCACCTGTACGTTATGGTGGGTCACCTGAGAAGTGTCGTGGTTTTTTAAACCAGATCAGCATTCACTTTGAATTGCAACCTCGCTCCTATCCTACCGATAGGGCAAAGGTTGGGTTTATTATCACCTTACTCATTGAGAAAGCTCTGAGATGGGCTAACCCATTATGGGAGAACGATAACCCGTTGGTATACAATTATACTGCCTTTGTAGCTGCTTTTAGAAGAACTTTTGACCCCCCTGGTAGAAAGGTCAATGCAGCCAGATTACTGTTGCGCCTGAGACAGGAGAACCGAACATTAGTGGATTATGCACTAGAGTTCAGGTCTCTGGCGTCAGAAGTTAAGTGGAATGAACAGGCTTATATGGATGTATTCTTGAACGGGTTATCAGATGTTATCCTTGACGAAATTGCTACTAGGGAGCTACCAGAGAATTTAGAGGACTTAATTTCGTTCATTTCTCGTATTGATGAACGTTTAAGAGAAAGACAGAACACTCGAGAGAGGAACCTAAGACCTGCCTTTAAATTAGCACCTGCATTTCTAAGTCCTGAGTCCAATACCTCACTAATTCCTGAACCTATGCAGATAGGCAATACTCATCTCTCAGAAGAGGAGAGACTGTACAGGAGAAGGGAGGGATTGTGTATGTATTGTGGAGTCAGAGGTCATTTACGCCTGAATTGTCCTGTTCGCTCGGGAAACGCCCGCACCTAAGTTTCTCTAGAGGACAGGCCTTGGGTGTTTCTATTTTGTCCTCTACGCATAATTACAAAAATCACAGGCTTTTACTACCAGTTTCTTTAACATGGAAGAAGGAAGTACTTAAGACCGTGGCATTGATAGATTCCGGCGCTGCTGAGAATTTTATCGATCAAGCCTTTGCCACTAAGCACACTATTCCTTCCCAGTTAAGAGAGACCCCCTTGGCCGTTGAGGCCATTGATGGTAGACCACTACTCGAGCCTGTTATTACTCGTGAGACTATATCCATGAGCCTGTCTGTTGGTATCTTACACGAGGAGAGTATATCTCTTATGCTTATTTCGTCCCCTTCCGTTCCCATAGTCCTGGGGTATCCATGGTTAAAGAGACATAACCCTACTATCGATTGGGAGTTAGGGGAGATACTCTCGTGGGGTCAGGGTTGTCAGGAGAGGTGTTTACAGAAGGTATCCCCTTTGGCTGTAATTTACACACCTGACACTACTACCCAGCCTAAAGAGAGACAGATACCTCCTTTGTACATGGACTTAAAGGCAGTATTCGATAAAAAGAACGCTGATACTCTACCTCCACACAGGTCCTTTGATTGCAAAATTAACCTATTACCTGGTACCATGCCTCCTAGGGGCAATGTATACCCTCTATCCACTAAAGAGAATGCTGTTTTAGAGGAGTATATTCAGGAGAATTTAGACAAGGGATTTATCAGGAGATCCTCATCTCCTGCCGGGGCTGGGTTCTTTTTTGTTAAGAAGAAGGATGGGTCACTCAGACCTTGTATCGATTATCGAGGGTTGAATAAAATAACCATCAGGAATGCCTATCCTATCCCCTTGATTACAGAACTCTTTGATCGGTTAAAGGGCTCTAAGATTTTCACCAAGTTGGACCTCAGAGGGGCGTACAACTTGGTGAGAATTCAGCAAGGCCATGAGTGGAAGACAGCGTTTAATACCCGCTATGGTCATTATGAGTATACGGTCATGCCTTTTGGTCTCTGTAACGCACCTGCAGTTTTCCAAGATTTGATTAACGAAGTTCTTAGGGAATTTCAACATGATTGTGTTATTGTCTACCTGGATGACATACTCATACACTCTAAAGAGATTGAGACCCACCATCGACAAGTCAGACAGGTATTACACAAACTTTTACAACATGGTTTGTACTGTAAACTTGAGAAATGCAGTTTTGACCAGTCCCAGATAGACTTTCTTGGATACGTGATTTCTGGGGAGGGCTTTAAGATGGATCCTGACAAACTCCAGTCTATTTTAGATTGGCCATTGCCTCAGGGACTCAAAGCTATTCAGAGATTTATTGGCTTCTCTAATTATTATAGACGCTTCATTAAGGGCTACTCGTCTATTATTGCGCCCATCACCAATATGACCAAACAAGGGGCGGATACTAAGACATGGTCTACTGATGCTCTAGCTGCTTTCAAGAATCTCAAAGAACTTTTTGCTTCTGCTCCAATACTAGTCCATCCGGATACGACCTTACCGTTCCTGCTCGAGGTCGATGCCTCTGAGACAGGAGTAGGGGCGGTTCTGTCACAAAGATTGGGGGTAGATAAACCATTGCACCCATGTGGTTTTTTTTCTAAGAAACTTTCGGGCCCTGAGAGCAGATATGACATCGGCGACAGAGAACTCTTAGCAGTCATTAAAGCCTTAAAGGAATGGAGACATTTATTAGAGGGAACCTTACACCCTATTACTATCCTGACGGACCACAAGAACTTGTCCTACATTGGGGAGGCTAAGCGCCTGTCCTCTAGGCAGGCTCGTTGGTCCTTATTCCTGACTCACTTCAACTATGTGCTGACTTATAGACCTGGTTCAAAAAATTCTAAAGCCGATGCCTTATCTCGCCAGTATGAACCTTCTACTGTACCTGAGCCGGTCCTTTCCTCTATAGTTCCGAAATGCAATATTGTTGCTAATACGAATCTCAGGATTCATTCTCCGCTACTGGCCGAGATCGTTAAGCTACAACATTTAGCACCTAGACAGACTCCTGTGGGTCGATATTTCGTTCCTCCTGCTCTTCAACTGGAACTGTTGCAGTGTTTCCATAACAGCAAGATGGCGGGACATCCTGGTATTCGCAAGACTTTTGCGTTGATCTCTAAGGATTTCTGGTGGCCTGCTTTACGTAGGGATACTAAAGATTTCATCGCTGCATGTGAGGTTTGTACTAAGACCAAACAACCTCATACGCTTCCTTGTGGATTCCTGCACCCCTTAGAAGTTCCAGAGAAGCCGTGGTCCTGCTTGGCCATGGACTTTATTGTCGATCTACCTATCTCTAAAAAACAGACTGTTATCCTCACCGTGGTTGACAGATTCACTAAGATGGCACACTTCATTCCTCTGCCTAAACTTCCATCTTCTCCCGAATTGGCCGAGATATTCGCTAGGGAGATTTTTCGCCTACATGGGATACCCTCTCAAATTGTGTCTGACAGAGGTTCCCAATTTATTTCCCGTTTTTGGAGGTCCTTCTGTTCGCAACTTGGTATCAAATTGAACTTTTCTTCTGCCTATCACCCTCAGTCTAATGGAGCTGCTGAACGTACCAACCAGAAAATTGAACAATATTTGCGATGTTTTGTTTCCGAACACCAGGATGATTGGGTCGGTTTGATTCCTTGGGCAGAGTTTGCACACAACAATCTCGTTTGCGATTCTACTCATTCAAGCCCCTTCTTCATGAATTATGGCTTTCACCCGTCTATTCTTCCTTCGGCTTCTCCTTCCCAGGGGGTGCCGTCGGTTGATGTTCATGTTGCTAATTTGAGGAAGTTGTGGGATCAAACTCGGCAAATCCTTACGCACAATTCTATGCTGGTTAAGAAACATGCTGATAAACGTAGAAGGGCGGCTCCGCTCTTTGTTCCGGGTGATAGGGTATGGTTGAGCACGAGGAACATCCGTTTAAAGGTGCCCTCCATGAAGTTCGCTCCCCGTTATATTGGACCTTACAGGGTGTTGTCTCGTATCAATCCAGTTGCGTATCGTCTAGCTCTTCCTGATACCTTACGCATCCCTAACTCGTTTCATGTGTCGTTGCTGAAACCTCTTATTTGTAACAGGTTCTCCTCCACAACAGCCCCTCCTTGTCCTGTTCAGGTGGAGGGTCAGGAGGAGTATGAGGTTAACTCTATTATTGATTCTCGTATCTCCCGGGGGAAAGTACAATATCTGGTCGATTGGAAGGGATACGGTCCTGAGGAGAGGAGTTGGGTACCTCAGGAGGATGTTCATGCTCCTCGTCTCCGCAGGGCGTATCACTCTCGCTTTCCATCTCGTCCCGGTTCTTTCCGCCCGGTGGGCGTATCTGAGGGGGGGGGTACTGTCAGGGTACCTGAAGTCTCTACCTCCGAGAGAGGTAGAGACTTAGACGTTCATCCGTCCGGACGCCATGTTTCCTCTGTTCCTCGCGGTCGACCCGGTCACACAAACGCCGGCCGCGAGGGAGTCTCTTCCTTTTGTAGCATGGTGCCCGGAGGCCGACGTCATCACGCCAATCCGGAACGACCTGTCACTCAGTCCGAGACAGACTAATCAGGTTTCGTCGGAGGCGTGTCTATCCTCTCTAGCCAGGGTATTTAAACATACTTCGCCCTGTTGCTCATTGCCCTGTCGTGGTTCTAGCCTGTCTAGTCACACAGTGCTCTGGTGTTTCTCAGTTATCCTTTTGGTTTCGACCCGGCTTGTTTCCTTACTCTGTTTACCTCCGTTATCCTTGACCCGGCTTGTTCCTCGCTTACCTGTCTTCTCGTTCCCTCGACCTCGGCTTGTCTCTGACCATTCTCTACACTCTCTGTACGTTAGCCCGGCCATTCTAAGGACCGGTATACGTACCCTGTACCTGTTTGTACTTTGCGTGTTGGATCCCTGTCCCGATCCTGACAGTCACCCCCTCTCTCATCTAAAGCTACCTGTTCTATAGCTATAAAATTAAGGTTATTAGGGAAAAATGGACAAGATTTACAGTGTGTGGGGACTGAATAATTTTCCTACGTACATTATTATAATGTTCTAGACATCTAACTTTCGCTTTTCTGCCCGTCCTCCCCACATATTGTGCCCCACAACCACAGGATATTAGGTACACAACATGTGAGGAGGAACAAGACAGATGGCCATTAATTTTAAAAACTTCACCTGTTTGGTTACTTTTAAATTCTTTGAATGTCTTATAGGAATGACCACACGCTTTACAATTGCCACAGGTCTGGAATCCACTATTAGATCTCCTGATAAAGCCCTTGTTTCGAAAAGTGCTAGGTGCTAGAATATTCTTAAAATTGTTTCCCCTTTTGAAAATAGTTTTTGGGTATTCTGGAATCTTTGATTTAAGGAAGTCGTCTTCTAAAAGAAGTTTCCAATGTTTTTTAAAGATTTGTTGTATATCGAAAGCTCTAGAGTTATATTTAGTATTAAAAGCAAATTCAAAACTTGAGTTCCCTTTTTCATATCTGTTGTTTTGGAGCAAACTGTCCCTTTCTTTACTGCCAACTTTTATAATTTCTTCATTTAGGAATTTTTCGCAGTAACCTTTCTCTAAAAATCTGTCTTTTAAAATATTTGTTTGTCTAAAATACATATTTTTATCCGTACAGTTTCTCCTAATCCGAGTAAATTGACTCTTAGGGACTCCAGTCAACCACTTAGGGTGGTGGCTACTGTTTTTGTCTATGTAGCTATTAGTATCAGTGCTTTTAAAAAATGTTTTGTTTTTTTTGTTTTTTTTTGTCAATCTTTCTTTTATTGAAGCATATTAGATGGGGTACAGAAACAAAGAAAGGGAAATGCAAAAACGGATTACATTAAAGGGTAAGTACATCGTTAGCTTGAAAAATTACATTTCCTGAGTGATGATGCTTCATTTTTTAATTGTGTTAACGTGTCGTGCAACAAAAGCGTGTTGTAGCTAGTATCAATGCCTATTCTGATAGACTATTAGAGAGTAACAGTGAACTATGCAAAACTTAGGCACATAGCAAATAAGTAGTATGTGAGGTCATAGCAGAAAAAACTGCGAGTGGTATTTGTAGGGTACATGCTAGATTAGACTAGACGCCTAGTCCCATCCCCGGCAGTCCGAGTGCGTTCTGGCTAAGCTGGTAGGCATGCAATTACTCTATCACACTTGGTTAGCTAGAGAGACAATACATTTCAAGCATTTGCATAGTGTGGCAATTGAGTAGTGGTACATTGTTGTGTGATACTAAGACTTAGGCTTTTATCATAGTGATGTTTTACATGCAAATGACCGTATGAGCAGAGGAAACGGTATAGGCTGAAACAGTAAGGGTTAATAACCGCTAATGTGTCCTTATCATGACATTACGTGAGGCCATATACTGCTCAGCTTGGCGCTCACGGTGCTTAGTGTCCAGTCCGGGTCATTCACCCTACTCCAGATGCTTGGAGGGTGTAGCTGGCGTGATGGCTCGCTTGTGGATCCCCCCTCTCGGGGCCCCTCCATCTTCCTGCCGGTATGCAGTCCGATTGCACCGCAGTACAGGTCCCTTGTCTTGTGGTGAGCACATCGTGTAACCGTATACTGTGGTAGGGACTGTGGTGCTTGCGTTGGTTGGAAGCCTCTGCCTCTTGTTGGGTATTGGGATGTTCCCCCTCGCACTCCTGCTCCCGTGAGTAGATGTATCGGGCTGGGTTGTGCCTGTGGATCGGGGAGCCTCTGTCAGAGTGTTTTCTCCCAGGGAATATAGTGGTCTCCGTGTGGGAAGGGGGGGTCTGGGTAGGCAGTCCCGGGGTTTGTCGCTGTTTAGTCGTTTGACTCACCGCCAGTGGTCTGTTGCCGACCCGCTGAGGCTTGTGTTGAGTCTGCCTCCTTCTCCTCCCAGCCTTCCAAATTGTAGTTTGGCTCATTCCTGGTGCCTTGTGCTGCAGCGCGGCAACCTGTGGGTTCATTGCCGCTGGTGCCTCCGCTGGTGTGCTCCTGTGGGCTCAGAGCTTGGCCCAGAAGTCGGCTAGCAGGCGGTCCAGCCGTTCTGAGAGTGGCAGCAGTGGGGGACCCTGTCTTGTCTGGCATGTGGCGTCCGCCATGTTGTGTATTGCCGGGTTGGTGCCGTGCACCCGAGTTGTGAGCTGTGTGCCGGGATATCCCCCTCCGGCGGGGGAGGGGGGGAGAGAGAGTGTGTTGGGGAGACCTCCAACTAGGTTGGCTGCAGTCCGCAGAGGGGTCGGCCGCTTCCCCTGTGCCGGCTGAGTAGGCCGCTTGTAGTCCTCAGATCGATCCCCGGGTTCTCATCGCAGGTTTCAGCCGCGGTCTCGTTTAAATGTTGCTGTCGTGCTGGGTCCTCGTCTCTGGTGTGGAAAGGCTGTTTTAGGGCTCAGCTCAGGGTTTTAGCGTAATTTAGGCTTTTTTTTTGAGAGGAGCACTCCTGATGTGCGACCGTTCTGCTTAGCTGCTAGGCTCCGCCCCCATGTTTTTTGTTTTAATCACAGAGTTTTCAATGTACAGAGTAAGATCCAAAAAATCTATAGCTTCTTTCCCAAAATTAGGGGTGAATTTGAGGGCCATATTGTTAGTGTTGATAAAATCCATAAAATGTGTCAACAAGGAATCCGACCCTTGCCAAATAATTAAAATATCGTCAATGTACCTTCTCCATAGCACCAAGTTCGCGCCAAAGGGGTTGTTATCCCATATAGTTGTTTTTTCCCAATTATCCATAAAGATATTGGCATAACTTGGCACGAACCTGGTTCCCATGGCGTTTCCACTGAGTTGTAGAAATAATTTTTCATTAAAACTAAAAAAGTTGTGAGTTAAAATGAATTCAATATATTGTAATAGAAATTCTCCAAAATTAGGGTCAATATCCTCATCTTGAATAAATTTTAATCTAACGGCTTCAATTCCCTTAGAATGCTTGATAACCGTGTAGAACTGTCAGGGTTTCTTTGCTGTTTTAAACAACAACCCTTTTCTGTTTCAGTGATTGAGTTTCAGCTGCAATCACTATGAGCTCCTTCTGCTTGTTGCCACGGTTACTCACCTGTGAGTAGTAATCAACCCTGCTGCTAATCAGTTCTGCCTATTTAAGCAGCTAAGCCCAGAACCTCCTTGCCCTTGCGTGGTTTCCTGTTCCCCAGAAGTCTCCTTGTTCCTGTGTTTTCTGTATGTTCCTGGTTCCTGACTCCGGCCTTGTTCCTGACTCCGCTGCTCTCCGTGCTCCTGATCCCTGGCTTGTCTGACTACCCGCTCTGGTGACTGACCCATGCTTGATTCCTGGACTTTGCTTTTGTTATTTATTTGTTATTTATTAATAAAGGTGTGTTTGCATCTACTTCTGTCTCTGTCTGGTTCCTGGTCCCTGACATTACGCAAGGGCCATGAATACAGATGGTACAGGCAAGACACCTATACCTAACCTATTTACCCGGTGGGACCAGCAGAATCACCATTTCGACCAGTATGCCCATCTGGATCCAGTACCCGGCCAGCCTGCGATTGCGGCCGCCTCTGCCTCACTTCCTGTTCTAGCACCGGTTGTAGCCTCCAAACCTGTAGCGGCTAAAGAAATGACTGGGTCTGTCCCGCTCCCTCAGTATTTTGGGGGCAACCCAGCACAGTGCAGAGAATTTATAAATCAGGTTAAAGGATACCTTGAAACCCTGCCCCAGGCATTTCCTACAGACAGTGACAAAGTTCACTTCATGATTTCTTTGCTGTCTGAAAAGGCCCTAGCTTGGGCAAAACCTCTCTGGGAGGCAGAGAAGCCTATTATTTACAATTACCCTGAATTTGTTGCATCCTTCAAAAGGGTTTTTGATATTCCAGCTCGCTCCACCCCTACTGCCGAACTACTCATGTCTAATGCTCAGGGCACAAAAACTATTGTCGAGTATGCCAGTGAATTCCGTACCATGGCAGCAGAGGGTGGCTGGAACAACGAGACTCTCGTGGCTGCCTTTGCACAGGGTCTCTCCGATGTGTTTAAAAATGAGATTGCAGCCAGAGAATTACCTAAAGATCTCGAGGAACTGATATCATTTGTCACCCTCATTGACATCAGACTCCGAGAGAGATCCTCATCCAAGGAGCGCCTGCGGAGGCCTCTTGTAAATTTGGCACCGAGCTTTTCTTGCCCAACCGAACCTCCCTCACCTCCCATGCCTCCTGGTCCTGAGTCCTCTGTCTGTGTGGAGCCCAGGCGGTTAGGCTTCTCACGCCTCTCGGTCGAGGAGAGAGCCTTTAGGAGGAGGGAGGGTCTGTGCCTATACTGCGGACACCACGGTCACGTGTTAAAGTTTTGCCCGATTCGTCCGGCAAAGGGTCCGCACCCAAGATACTGTCAGGGGCAGATCTTGGGTGGTCTTTCTGCAGACCCAGAGATATGTGTGCGCAAACCCTTGGTGCCTGTTATCCTCTCCTGGCCTGATTCATCCATTGAAACCCGGGCATTTCTTGATTCTGGGGCCGAAGGCTTGTTTATAGATTGTGCATTTGCAGCAAAGCACTCTATACCCTTACAGTCTCGCAACTTCCCACTAGCCTCCGAAGCCATCGATGGCAGACCAATACAGCCAACCCACGTGACCCAAGAAACCGTGCCCATATCTCTAGCTGTAGGGGCTCTACATCATGAGACGATCCAATTCCAGGTCATTTCCTCTCCATATTACCAGGTTGTTTTGGGATACCCTTGGTTACAGAAGCATAACCCCACAATTGATTGGCGCAAAGCTGAGATATTATCATGGTCCCAGCAATGCACATTGTCCTGTCTCCAGAAACCGGTCAAAGTTTTGGGCGCATGTTCTGCCTCTTCCTTACCCGCTGAGTACCAAGAATTCCAAGATGTATTTGACAAAGGTCAAGCCAGCGTTCTGCCACCACACCGTCCGTATGACTGTGGTATCGAACTCCAACCGGGTACCAATCCTCCCCGGGGCCGGATTTACCCACTGTCTGTAGCAGAGAATCGAGCCATGGAGGAGTATGTTACCAATGCACTGTCTAAGGGTTTTATTCGGAAGTCATCTTCTCCTGCCGGGGCCGGCTTTTTCTTTGTAAAGAAAAAAGATGGCGAGTTGAGACCCTGTATCGACTATAGGGGTCTCAATCGCATTACTATTAAGAATGCCTACCCCATTCCATTAATCAAGGAGTTATTTGACCGCCTCAAGGGAGCAACGGTCTTCACCAAACTTGATCTGAGAGGGGCATATAATCTCGTCCGGATAAAAGAGGACCACGAATGGAAAACCGCATTTAACACCAGGAGCGGCCATTACGAATACCTAGTAATGCCCTTTGGTCTTTGCAATGCTCCGGCGGTTTTCCAAGAATTTATAAATGACGTCCTGCGAGATATGCTGCAGCAATGTGTGGTGGTTTATCTTGATGATATTCTGATCCATTCCACATCTCTCGAGAACCATCACGCAGACGTTTCTCGTGTTCTACAGAGACTTAGAGAAAATAATCTGTTCTGCAAATTGGAGAAATGTGAGTTTCACTGCAAACAGGTCACATTCTTGGGATATGTTATCTCAGATGCTGGATTCTCTATGGATCCGAAGAAACTTTCGGCTGTACTAAAATGGCCTCGACCTACGGGTCTTCGCTCTATACAACGTTTTCTGGGCTTCGCCAATTATTATCGGAAGTTCATACGCAACTTTTCTTCCTTGGTTAAACCTCTCACGGACATGACCAGGAGAGATGCTGATCCACAGCATTGGTCACAGGAAGCCATTACTGCCTTTGAGTCTCTCAAAGTCGCCTTTGCTGCTGCTCCTATACTGGCACACCCTAACCCTGCCTTACCATTCATTCTTGAGGTCGATGCGTCTGAGACAGGAGTGGGCGCCCTCCTGTCTCAACGTCCTAACCCAGAGAGCTCCAGGCATCCGTGCGGGTATTTCTCGAGGAAATTGAACCCGGCGGAATGCAATTACCAGATTGGTGATAGAGAACTTCTAGCCATAATTTTAGCTCTTAAAGAATGGAGACACCTTCTTGAGGGTATTTCAGTGCCAATCCTCATACTCACAGACCACAAGAATCTAACATATCTTTCTGAAGCTAAGCGACTTTCCCCCCGGCAAGCTAGATGGGCTCTCTTCCAATCAAGATTCAATTATGTGGTTTCTTACTTGCCCGGTACTAAAAACATTCGGGCTGATGCCTTGTCTCGACAGTTCTCCCCTCCATATAGAGAGGAGATAACCCCTACTCCTGTGATTCCTCCGGACCATATACTGGCAACCATCCGTACTAATCTCACCTCACCCCTAGGCGAGGAGATTCTGGCTGCACAAAGTAATGCTCCTCCAGAGAAACCTAATGGCCGTTGTTTTGTACCTATTAACCTCCGTACGAAACTATTGAGTACATACCACGACCCCAAAGCAGCTGGACATCCAGGCAAAAACCAGTTAATCTGGTCCGTCTCCCGGCAATTTTGGTGGCCTAGTCTCCGTTCGGATGTCACCGCTTTTGTAGCTGCCTGTCCTGTGTGCGCTCAAAATAAAACCCCACGACGCTCTCCAGTCTCCTGCAAACCATACCTAATGGTGAACGACCCTGGACCCACTTGTCCATGGATTTTATCGTAGATCTTCCGGTCTCCCGTGACAATACAGTCGTTCTCATGGTTGTTGACCGATTCTCGAAGATGTCGCATTGCATTCCCTTGAAAAAACTACCAACTTCCCAGGAACTTGCAACAATTTTTGCTCGGGAGATCTTTCGTTTGCATGGGTTACCCAAAGTGATAGTCTCAGATAGGGGTAGCCAGTTCGTGTCCAGATTTTGGAGAGCTTTTTGTACGCAAATGGGAATTCAGCTTTCCTTCTCCTCGGCCTACCACCCGCAATCCAATGGTGCAGCGGAACGAGCTAACCAAACACTGGAACAGTTTCTGCGTTGCTACATTTCTGACCACCAGAACAACTGGTCTGATCTGCTACCCTGGGCGGAGTTTGCCCACAATAGTGCGATTAATGCCTCCTCCCGGCTATCCCCATTCCTGGCAAACTATGGGTTTCAACCGTCCATGTTACCTGATACGTTCTTGCCACAGGGGATACCGGCATTGGAGGAACATCTCAGGGAACTCCGTTCCACTTGGGTGCAGGTTCAGAATTCTTTGCAACGCGCAATGCAGAACTACAAACTCCAGGACGACCGCAGACGCCTTCCTGCACCTACCTATCAGGTCGGAGAGAGGGTCTGGCTATCTTCCCACAACCTACGCCTCCGTGTTCCCTCACAAAAACTGGCACCCCGATACGTTGGGCCATTTCGTATACTTCGAAGGGTCAACCCTGTAGCTTACGCACTTGACCTTCCTGCTAACATGCGCATCTCAAATGTTTTCCATGTTTCCCTCTTGAAACCGTTGGTTTGTAATCGCTACACCACCTCAGTGCCACGTCCACGTCCTGTTCTGATTGACAATCATGAGGAATATGAAATACGCAGTATCATTGACTCACGGGTCTTCAGAGGACAGATCCAATACTCGGTGCACTGGAAAGGATACGGTCAAGAGGAATGCTCCTGGGTTCCAGTCTCTGATGTCCATGCACCATCCCTCCTTCATTCCTATCACGCCCGCTTCCCCATGAAGCCCGGACCCACCAACAGAGATGGGGGGAGTCGTTGAGGGGGAGGTACTGTCAGGGTTTCTTTGCTGTTTTAAACAACAACCCTTTTCTGTTTCAGTGATTGAGTTTCAGCTGCAATCACTATGAGCTCCTTCTTCTTGTTGCCACGGTTACTCACCTGTGAGTAGTAATCAACCCTGCTGCTAATCAGTTCTGCCTATTTAAGCAGCTAAGCCCAGAACCTCCTTGCCCTTGCGTGGTTTCCTGTTCCCCAGAAGTCTCCTTGTTCCTGTGTTTCCTGTATGTTCCTGGTTCCTGACTCCGGCCTTGTTCCTGACTCCGCTGCTCTCCGTGCTCCTGATCCCTGGCTTGTCTGACTACCCGCTCTGGTGACTGACCCCTGCTTGATTCCTGGACTTTGCTTTTGTTATTTATTTGTTATTTATTAATAAAGGTGTGTTTGCATCTACTTCTGTCTCTGTCTGGTTCCTGGTCCCTGACAAGAGCGAAGTCACATCTAGGGTTACCCACATGAAATTCTCTTGCCAACTAATAGATCTTAATTCTTGTATAAGGTGCTTAGTGTCTTTTAAATACGATTGTGCATTCTGTGCGTATTTTTGTAAAAATAAATCAATAAATTCCGAGAGTCTTGAAGTGAGGGAATCAATCCCACTAATTATTGGTCTACCTGGTGGGGCCTTTTTACATTTGTGGACCTTCGGCAAGAAATAAAACGTGGGTACTCTAGGTGATTCTATAAACAAGAATTTAAAAATATTCTCATCAATTAGGTTATTTTCTTTTGCTGTTTCTAAAACCCTTTTTAAAATCTTGTTAAAACCAGTGTTGGGGTTCATTACCAATGTAGAGTAAGTTGATTGGTCACTTAAAATTCTATCAGACTCTTTTAGATAATATTCCGTTGACATCACCACGACACCTCCACCCTTATCGGTATTTTTGATTATTATATCCTTTCTATCTTTTAGGTGTTTTAGATTTTTGGATTCATCTTTTGTCAAATTACTCCATTTAGTTTTTTTGTTATTGTTACATAGTATTTCAAAATCTTTGTTCACCATTTTCTGAAATGCCTCAATTTGTGAACCTTTATCATTTGGAAAAAAAAGTAGATTTGGGTTTAAACTTCATAATCGGGTCTTTTTTCATATCATTAGTTGTTAAAGAGGGACCTTCTATTTCTTTTTTGATGAAGAACCTCTTAAGACATAGTTTCCTAATAAATTTCTGGGTATCTATATACAATTGAAAGGGATTGGGTGGTTCACTAGGGGCAAATTTGAATCCTTTACATAGAAGGGAAATCTCTTCAGAAGAAAGGGGGCAATTAGATATGTTGAAAATACCTAATTTCTCTAGGGCTCCATCCTCCCACTTATTCTCCTCCTTTTCCCTGGAGTGTTGGGACTTTCTGTTGCTTAAACCGAGAGTTTGTGATCTCGGTTGGAAAAATGTAGTTATTTCCCCCCTTCTTGGGTCTCGCCCCTTCCCTAAAAAATCCCTTGAATTGTTTCCATCATTAGTGGATGGGAAAAGATTGGGTCTGTTATTTCTTTGGGAAATATCTTGTGACCTACGTCTTTCTCTACTTTCTCTCGGTATATGGTGTCGGGGTGTCTCAATATGATCGTTTTTTTGCATATGTTTTTTCTGAGGAGAGTATAAATCTCTCTGGCCTCTATTTTCTGGTCTTCTATTAAAATTTTGTCTCTTTAAAAATGTTCCATTATTTTTAAACAAAGGCCTATTATTCATTTTATTCCTAATGTTGTGGAGATTTTTAATTTTGTCATCTTTATCTCGTAAATATTTTTTATTTTTTTGTTTCAGCTATCTTATCATCCAATTTTTCAATTCTTTCTGATATTTTTTCTTTTCTTAGGAAATCATTAGAGTTTTGTCTAGTTCACATGAATTGACCAAAACTCTCAATATCTGCATTAACATTTTGTAAATTTTCTTTTTCAAATTCGATGATAGCAAATGGCTTAGAAAAATCCAATCACGCTAGTAAATGGGATGCGGCTTTGGAAAAGTGCTCATCTATCCTAATGGAGACTATCATCGAATTTGAAAAATAAAATTTACAAAATGTTAATGCAGATATTGAGAGTTTGGTATCTGTGTGTATCTGTGTATGTAAGTGTGTATCTGTCAATTTGTATCTGTGTGTGTCAGTGTGTATCTGTACATGTCAGTTTGTCTCTGTGTATGAGTGACAGTGTATATCATTGTGTATCTGTGTGTGTTCAGTGTGTATCAATGTGTATCTGTGTGTGTAACCGTGTATCTGTGTATGTGTGTCAATGTGTATCTGTGTGTGTGCCAGTGTAGGCATGTTTATCTGTCTCAGTTTGTATATGTGTGTTAGCGTGTATCTGTGTAAATGTATGTGTGTGTATCTGTGTAGGCATGTGTCTTTGTGTGTATATGTGCAGATATATTTGAACGTGTTCCAGTGTGTGTATGTGCCTGTGTAGGTATATGATTAAATCTGTGTAGGCATGTGTATTTGTGTGTATATGTGCAGATATATGTTTGAATGTGTTCCAGTGTGTGTATGTGCCTGTGTAGGTATATGATTAAATCTGTGTGGGTGTGTCTGTAGGTATGTGTGTATATGTGTGTGTGCGCAGGATGTGTAGGTGTGTGTGTGTGTATGTGTCTGTGTAGGCATATGTTTGAATCTCTGTGTGTCAGTGTGGGTACATGTACCTCGGTGTTAGTGTGTGTCTGTGTCACTGTGCGTGGCCACATATGAGTAAATATGCTTACATCCCAGAATTCAAACATCAAAACTACATCCAAGCACACCCCTGTATTAAAACACCAATATTATATACAGACCCCAACACTACACACAAACTCCTGCATTCAAAAACCAACACTACATTATTGTATTAATAAATGCACACTTTTTCATACTTTACATATCCTCCATTTAATTTTGTCTATGAACTTTAGAGGCTCAACCCTGTGTGCGGACTATTGTACTTATATTGTGAGATATTTTCTATTATTGGGAAAAGTCCAGCACCAGGATCTAAACCCCATTAACCATATAATCTCAGAATTCCTATCTATGCACTAAGAATCTACATGATACCAACAATACTACAAAACTTGGTGTTGCTGCATCATTTGTGGTTGGGATTTTATATCTCATCCACATTTTTTGTTTCAAGTTATTGTCTACATACAAATACACCCCTGCATTTAAACGCACTAAACACATACACCACTGTTTTTAAGTGGTAACAGTACATATTAACACAAAACTGCATTCACATGCCAACAGTACACACAAATAGACCCCTTCATTTCACACACATATTCTATAAATAAACTTGCTTACATTTAAACACACAAAAACTACTCACAAGTAACATCCTGCAAAGATGAGCAAACGATACATTGCAAGTTGTCAATGCATCATGAGATATTTAGAACATACGGAAAATATATTTTGGCCACCCTTGTGCTAGGGGGTGGCCTAAATTATTTCTTGCACTAGGGTTCTCTCTGCGTTAGATCTGTCACTGTATACAAAGTATGATAAAAAGATGTAATATATCATATAAAATAAAATAATGAAAAAAATGATATAATTTTTTTTATTTAAATATTAAAATAAATGTACAATAAAATACAATAAATGCATTTAAGTACAAGAACATATAAATAAGTCCAAAGTGGAAACTCCACAAGATAAAATGTCAAAATAAAATCTATCAGGATAGATGTAACAATTGGGTCTGAATATAATAATCAAATAGTTAGTGTTGCAAAAGTACAACAATATAATTAAATTTCAGAAGTTACTAAATATTATCTATATAGCCCTATATTGCAAATATATATTAATACTCAAAAAATATCCAAAGAAGTTACTATAGGCTGTTTTACAACAGGGTATTAGTATCTGTAATACAAAAATAGACACACTAGAGTGCTCACCAGGATCAGACAGGCCTTAGGACCGAGGCAAGCAGGGGAGATCAAAGTCAGCCCATGTAGGGTTGGCGCTATCCCATGCTGGCACTGCTGTGTGCCATGACAGGCCAGTGAGCAAATCAGGGATCTCCCTCAACAGCGAACTGGCGCTTAGCTTTGGCAGCCGGCAGGGGAGGGAGGATGGAGCGGACCCAGGAGCTCTGGCTTGCAGCTCCACCAGGTTTTTCTCGCGAGGTTGTAGCATTGCAGCGGTTACCATGGCAATGCTCTGCTCTAGTGACAGTGAACTCTAGCCCCAGGAGCAGCAGGCTAGAGTTAACCCACCAGTAGAACCACCAGGTCTTTACCATCAAACCACCAGGGCTTGAAAGCAGTATTCCCCCCCCCCCCTCCCCTGCCCCCTCCCTGCTAAGAAAAAGTAAGAAGGAGCGGAGATATAAAGTATATATATTTTTTGCCTTAATCTGCCCCCCACTCACATGTACAATACCTCCCAACACATTCACACACTGCACCCTGTGAAGGACTACTTACTGACATATATTTTTCTGATGATCACTCAATATAATTTTAGAACTTCTAGTTTAACTGCAATATTATTCGTGGAATGTACTTTTAACTTACCGGTACTTTTTGTGGAATTGTTATGTACGAAATGTCTTGTGTTTAAGAACACTCTGACCACAACGCCCTTATGCTTAGATATAAAGAATATGCTAGCTGTTGCATTACGCTCTCAATCACCAGTTATTAATTAAATTGTAGAAATCTACTTACACTGACAACCTTTGTCTGCGTGTCTGATATCCTTAGCAATCAATATTATCTAATCTGGAAACCTTGAAGTATATTATTCAGGTCTTTTCCCTGCACACACTTGCTACATCCCCTGTACACACTATGCCCCCTATTCATCCTCACTCTCTCTCACTCATTACAGCCCATAGCCCACATATTTCACCACAAAAACAACACAAATGAAACCAACCTATTTACACAAAACACCACCCCACAATCAGCTCTCTCTGCAAAGTGAAGAGGAAGCTAAAGCTAGTCAACAGAGACACAGGGAGAAAAAAAGGACTACAAAATCAGCCGACCTTTGTAGAATTTGGTGCTGCTTTATTTTGTATGTATTTATTTATTAATTTGATCCTGTTTTACGAATAGAATTCATTCATTTCCATAAAGATTTATGGATGACTAGAGTTGAGCGAACCCGAACTCTAAAGTTCGGGTTCATACCGAACATTGCGATTTTTGGACCCCGGACCCGAACACGGACATTTCAGTGTATGTTCGAGTTCGGTGTTCGGCGATTTAATAGCCCATTTTGAAAAGCTGCAGGGCAGCCAATCAACAAGCGTTTGACTTGTGCGCCCTTAGAAGCCATGACAGCCATGCCTACTAATGGCATGGCTGTGATTGGTCAGTGCAATGCAATGCCTGGTCAGTGCAATGTTATGCAATGCCTGGTTATGCAATACCTTGGGTTGTCTACTTTTGCAAATGGTATGCCATCATGGGGGTAATTCTAAATCCTGGGCTACCACACGGTCTCAAAGGTAACATTACTAATCTGGCAAATTTTTAATGTGAAAAAAACTACTGTTTTACTTGTGAGACTTTGCTGAATCCAAATATGTTTTTTTTTTTTTGCAGTTAAAGCTAACAGTATTATGACATTTGCAGCTAAAATGTCAGGCGGAACTACAAATATTTTTTTGAATCTTAATTTCTCACAGTTTTTTTTATTCATAATAAACTATGTTTCAAATACGAATAGTTCATGAGAAATTAAAGTCCAGTTTCTTGTGAACAAAACGATATATAATAAGTGCAGGTGCACTTAATACGAAAGAGGTGAATTACGGTTGAACAGAGATATAGCGCAAATTCCAGTTTTTGTTTACATTTTGTTTTGATCAGAATGTGTAATATTAACCTCCTGAAGGGGTTAAAAAAGCCTTTTTTTGCCTATTTAGGTCCTTCCACATCTACAGAGATTAAAAGCTGCAATTTTAAATCATGTTTATGACAGCAGTTCCTGCAACTGCTTCTGAAAATGTTTCTTTTGCGTTAACCTTGGAGATAAGACTCTCCAGCCAGCAATTGTCCTTTGTATTAACTAACAGAATACGTAATGTTCTGCACTGAAACTTTGTTGATCGGTTGATTTTGCCTTCTGTTGCATAAAAAAAAGGTGTGTTTCATATAATACAATGCACACGCATTAAAAAGACTGAGAAATATCAATTAACTGGCAAGATGGTTATGCTAAACAACTTGGAGGTCTGTGCCTACTAGGCCTTACAGTAATGTATTGTGAGGGGTAAACTTGGGAGATAGGAGATAAATAGCTCCTTACTGTCTAGAAATCGGTACTAATGCACAAAAAAGCTGACTGCTGTCTTTATTAAATCCTTAATAGCAATAGTTTGCATTAAAAAGACACTTCTTTCTTGAACTTCATCATGACTGGTCTGCATTAATTTTACACAAAGATTAAGGAAAGCAGGATGTGTTAACTGCATAAGTCCATGGCAGTGTAGGGGTTTCCAGACCCTGTAAAATTATTATAGTCTAATAGTGCCAATTGCTGCTGTTGTGGCACTTTCAGCTTCTTTGTATTCTGATGCACACCAAAAATATTATATATATCAACTATTATAAGTCTGATACAAATAGGATAAACATCAGAAAAAAGAAAAATAATCTGCAACCATACAAAATACCCCTATCCCTTAGACAAAGCTGGTGGGGTGGTGGGGGGTCTGTATATGTGATACATGATCTCATGTACTAAAGGTTTACACTCTCCTATACATAGGATAGCATGAAATATGACGTTTGTCAGAGCAGATATGTACCACTATTTTTGGGACTGTCCCTATATTAAATTATTTTGGAGAGAAATCAAGATATACATTTCTGCACTCACACCAATCATAGAGTTAACCCCTGAATAAGTCATACTAAGCCCTCACCCATCCATGCCAGTGCTCCACAAAACTATTATAATGACTGTGGGAAATAAAGCAAAACTACAGCTATGGTACCAAGTGAGGAAACTGTGGGAAATAAAGCAAAACTATAGCTATGGTACCAAGTGAACTCACAGCTTCCATCCTTTCTAACTAAACTCCAGTGCTTGTTTAAAATGGATTGGTTACACACTTTGACTAATTATTATTAGTAGTAGTAGTAGTATTTATATAGCGCCAACATATTCCATTTACAATATTATCAGAGGGGGAGATTTAGCAATAAATTAGACAATTTCAATAACTTACAGGAACGATAGGTTGAAGAGGACCCTGATCAAATGAGCTTACAGTATAGAGTTATTGATTTTATAGCTTAAAAAAATCAATTCTAAAGTGGAATTGTTACATTTTCATGTTGGAGACATAGAACATAGATCATGAAAATAAATCCACTCTGGAATATACAGTGTGGTACTAATCTGAAGTGGTAGATCAATCCCAGTAGAGGTGTTTTTATTTTAAAATGTTAGCAATTTATCTTGTTTTTGCTTTATTCAATAAACTGAATTGTAATGAAGTGTAATCGCATTTTTACAAATCAGCTGTCTCAAACTGAATTTGTGAAAATAGTTATTTCAATTTCTGCTTTTTACTGTTTTTGAATGCATTAGTAAAGCTGGTCAGTTGGATCAGTAATAAATAAATAAGATACCCGTATATACTCGAGTATAAGCCGACCCGAATATAAGCCGAGGCCCCTAATTTTACCCCCAAAAAATGGGAAAACTTATTGACTCGAGTATAAGACTAGGGTGAGAAATGCAGCAGCTACTGGTAAATTTCTAAATAAAATTAGATCCTAAAAAAAATATATTAATTGAATATTTATTTACAGTGTGTGTATAATGAATGCAGTGTGTGTGTATGAATGCAGTGTGTGTGTATGAATGCAGTGTGTGTGTATGAGTGCAGTGTGTGTGTATGAGTGCAGTGTGTATGAATGCAGTGTGTGTGTATGAATGCAGTGTGTGTGTGTATGAGTGGTGTGTGTGTGTGTGTTGCAGAGCCTTGGTGGGGGGTGGGCAATTTTTTTTTATTATTTTTTTAATTTTTTTATTATTATTATTTATTATTATTTTTATTTATTTAATTTAATTATTATTTATTTTTCTATTATTATTTATTTAATTATTTTTTTTTATTATTACTTTTTTTTTCGTCCCCCCTCCCTGCTTGATACATGGCAGGGAGGGGGGCTCTCCTTCCCTGGTGGTCCAGTGGCATTGGCAGTTCAGTGGGGGGAAGGGGGGGCTGGCAGAGCTGTAACTTACCTGTCCTGCAGCTCCTGTCAGCTCTCTCCTACTCCGCGCCGTCCGTTCAGCTCCCTCTGTCAGCTCCCAGTGTAAGTCTCGCGAGAGCCGCGGCTCTCGCGAGATTTACACTGGGAGCTGACCGAGGTGCTGAACGGACGGCGCGGAGGAGAGAGCTGACAGGAGCTGCAGGAGAGGTAAGTAAGATCTCTGCAGCCCCCACAGCCCCATTGTCTGTATTATGGCAATGCAAATTGCCATAATACAGACTATTGACTCGAGTATAAGCCGAGTTGTTTTTTTTTAGCACAGAAAATGTGCTAAAAAACTCGGCTTATACTCGAGTATATACGGTAAGCCAACATCCGAGTGTACGAGACATAAACTGGTCCTATCTTAAGTACAAACACATGAGTTGCCTAATTGAGTTATTACATAGGATAAAACAATTATATTTTCAATGGTAAGTCTGCATGGAAATCAGAAAAATAAAGGAATTATTATTACAACAGCCTGAATGATAGACACAGTATTCTCAGCCAATATTATCACAGTCTGATAAAAATGAAATTGATGATGTGGAAAGTGTTAATTCTGCAATATCAATTTGTCCCAGATGGGGCGATCCACGAGTTTAAAAAAACAAAACAAAAAAAAGGTAGCAAGCCTGTGGGTAGAGCTAATGACTGTAGCTGGAGAGACAGAGCTGGGTTAGAGCTCAAAGGAGCAAGTTTTTCTAGATACAGTCAAAAATCCAAAAAGACAGAGGAGAGACACTAGAAAACTACAGCACATGATAAATTAAAATTTTTGTCCAATTTAGAAAATAATTCCCACTGTATAATTTTAGCATACTCACAACCTAATAGAACGTGCACACGATATCCCTACATCACAGGAATGATTTATTTAATTGTGTGCATGATTTGCTAGTACAGATCCAAGAATGGCACATTCTGATTTGGGTGAGAAAGAGAATATTTTTCTCCATACTTTACTGCTTAACTGCCATAGCTCACCAAAAAATGACACATTTATCTTTTTTAATTAATGTCTATTTATTCTTTTAATTTATTTTCTCCCAGCAGGGGCTTTGTTTATAATTGTGTCAGTAAACAGCTGCCTTAAAGGACCACTATAGGCACCCAGACCACTTCAGCTCAATGAAGTCGTCTGGGTTCCAGGTCCATCTACGGTAACCCTGCAGCTGTAAACATAGCAGTTTCAGAGAAACTGCTATGTTTACTTTAGGGTTAATCCAGCCTCTAGTGGCTGTCTCATTGACAGCCACTAGAGGCGCTTCCATGCTTTTCACTGTGATTTTCACAGTAAGAAGACGCTGCCGTCCATAGGAAACCATTGAAAATGCTTTCCTATGGACTGACTGAATGCGCGCGCAGCTCTTGCCGCGCATGCGCATTCAGTGGATGACGTCGGAAGAGGGAGGAGAGTCCGCAGAGCCAAGGGAGCCCGGCGCTGGAGAAAGGTAAGCGTTTAACCCCTTCTTCCCCCTTCAGCCCGGCGGGAGTGGGACCCTGAGGGTGGAGGGGACCTAAAGACCCTATAGAGCCAGGAAAACAAGTTTATTTTCCAGGCACTATAGTGGTCCTTTAAGTGGTCGCTATTAACAATGGCTGGGAGACTGTAGCAGGTACAAATTAACACCAGGTTTCCATCCTTGTTACTAAATTTCTCAATTTCTGCAGCCTATCGCTCATAACGCCTGTTATCCCAATCATTACCATATTAACTGGTTGCAGGTCAAACACAGAAATACATTTATCATTAGGATGTATAGGGATTTAGCTGTCATTAAAGTGTTTACACCAGGCCAGAGACTGACGTCAACTATCCGAAGTTAGAGTCAGCTTGTCATATGGGTTAGAAGACAGTCTGAAATCAGTTGCTAAGTAATGGCTAGTAGTTCCCTTAGTAAATAATTGAAGCCATTAGCCACTACTTAGCGATTGGCTTTCAGCAGTGGCAGCTGGTAACAATCTCAGGTATCAATCAATTCCGTTTTCAGCTGGGGACAGAAGGCTAACACGCAGCTGAACTGATGAACTGAGGGCATGCCCTGAAAATGAACCATTAAAATAACTGTCTGAATATAACCTGCAGAGCAATCACTAACCGAAGGCGTGATCAGTGCTGGGCTTTGCAAGGAAATCATCAAGGAAATGTAAGCTTTATTGATTATTTCATAAGCAAGTAAAATATTCCAAGTATTGTTGTTTAGATCCATTAAAAATTCTTATAATACTTGGAATATTTAACTCTCTTGTGCAATAAGCAATAAAAGGTTACATTTCCTTGATCTAGAAATTTATATCGATAATAACAAGATCAAAAGAAAAACATTTTTACACAGGTCGATGTGAATAGTTACATCGACCTAAGAAGTTGTAATTTTAAATCCTGGTTATCCAATGTACCAAAAGGTCAATTCCTCCCTCTAAAAATAAATTATAGTGATGTCTAAGAGTTTAAGAACCAGGCAGAAGTGTAAAAAAAAATGTTTTTTTTAATAAAGGATATGAGAAAAATGTTTTAGATGAAGTACATAAGGATATTATTCCAGATCATAAACAATTGATACAAACAATATAAAAATTCTAGAAAAGAAACAAAAGAAGATCGTAAGATTCCATGAATTTTTTTCTTATTATAACTCTAGGCATAATGATTTACGTAAAATAATCAATAAAAATTGGCATATTTTACAAGATGCAGATTTAAAAGATTTTATAGGATCAAAACCAAAATAGATTTTTAGAGGGGCAAATAATTTTAAACAACTTTTAACCTCAAGTTTTTAAGAGAAACACGATAGCCAAAATTATTTTAAAAATCATTTTATGCATACTAATAGGTTTTATTATTGCGGTAATTGTACGGGGTGTAAAATTATGTAAAAGAATAAAAAAAAAAATCACAATTTTAAATCTTTTAGAACAAATAAGGAATGGGGACATAAAAGTTTTTGTGCAATAAAAAAGGGTCCACACATTGGAGGCGTGGTAATATTGATTTTAATTTGGATAGAAAGGAAATTGAATGGATTTTTAACCTGGATAAAATAACCCCCAATGGATTAAATGTGGATTTTGAATTTTATATGATATTTTTTTATATAATTTTTTATACAACTTATATATTTTATATAATTTGTATACATATATTTATAATTGGAATCTCCTTTTAAAAGTTTGATCCCTATTTTTTTATTTTGGGATTATTCTCCTTCATTTATCCTTTACTTTTCCTTTATATGTTCTATTCTCCATTTGATAGTGCTCATAAGTAGTGATGTCGCGAACACGAAATTTTCGGTTCGCGAACGGCGAACGGGAACTTCCGCAAACGTTCGCGAACCGGCGAACCGGGCGAACCGGGCGAACCGCCATTGACTTCAATGGGCAGGCAAATTTTAAAACCCACAGGGACTCTTTCTGGCCACAAAAGTCATGGAAAAGTTGTTTCAAGGGGACTAACAACTTGACTGTGGCATGCTGGAGGGGGATCCATGGCAAAACTCCCATGGAAATTTACACAGTTGATGCAGAGTCTGGTTTTAATCCATAAAGGGCAGACATCACCTAACATTCCTAAATCGCAATGGATATGAATGGACACCTGACATATGACATATTGACACCTTGACATATGGATTGACACCTTGACATATGGATTGACACCTGTCATCAGAGACCCTCATACACACTGACAAAGAGCAGAATAGGGACTGTTCCCCTTACATAGGGTCACTTGGCAGGTATGGATTGACACCTGTCCTCAAAGACCCTGATACACACTGACACAGAGCAGAATAGAGACTGTTCCCCGTCCTCAGAGCCCATGATACACACTGACACAGAGCAGAATAGAGACTGTCCCCCCTACATAGGGTCACTTGGCAGGTATGGATTGACACCTGCCCTCAAAGCCCATGATACACACTGACACAGAGCAGAATAGAGACTGTTCCCCCTACATAGGGTCACTTGGCAGTTATGGATTTACACCTGTCCTCAAAGACCCTGATACACACTGATACAGAGCAGAATAGAGACTGTTCCCCATCCTCAGAGCCCATGATACACACTGACACAGAGCAGAATAGAGAGTGTTCCCCCTACATAGGGTCACTTGGCAGATATGGATTGACACCTGTCCTCAAAGCCCCTGATACACACTGACACAGAGCAGAATAGAGACTGTTCCCCGTCCTCAGAGCCCATGATACACACTGACACAGAGCAGAATAGAGACTGTTACCCCTACATAGGGTCACTTGGCATAGCTACTTAATTGAAGCACTGACTACTTGAGAGTTCCATATGTGGATATTAGATACTCCCTCTTTTTTCTCACATAGATTAGCGATGGATTCCTTATGCCTATATAGTCTCTGTCCTTATATGTACAGACTCTTAGGTTCCATATGGGAATTCACGTTCCCTTTATTTCCTTCACTGTCTCCTTTTTTATTTAACTTTTTTTATTTAACTTTTGCTAGGGATAGGTGTTTGACTTTTGAGGTCTGTACCTTTAATCTGGAATAATGTCGACTGTGCCTATGTATGAGAGAATATAATTAGACTATATAGTCTCTGTCCTTATATATACAGACTCTAATGTTCCATATGGGAATTCTCTGTCCCTGTATTTTCTTCGCTGTCTCCTTTTTTATTTTTTGCTAGGTATAGGTGTTTGACTTTTGAGGTCTGTACCTTTAAAATGGAATTGGCTTTTATTTGGTATGATGATTATTCAAAGTGTCCATCTCTGGTATTCCTATATGAATAATTATTACCCCTGTTTATTTAAAGTTGGCTTGAAGTTGGAGTGCCTGTGAGTTTTTTCTTCTTGGATTATTGTGCTGGGATTGCTGGTCCTGCTCTGGAGCACCCTTGGCCGTTGGGACTGAGTGCGGTTCTCATCACTTACTCTGCTACATAGGGTCACTTGGCAGGTATGGATTGACACCTGTCCTCAAAGCCCATGATACACACTGACACAGAGCAGAATAGAGACTGTTCCCCGTCCTCAGAGACCATGATACAAACTGATACAGAGCAGCATAGAGATTGTTCCCCCTACATAGGGTCACTTGGCAGGTATGGATTGACACCTGTCATCAAAGCCCCTGATACACACTGACACAGAGCAGAATAGAGACTGTTCCCCCTACATAGGGCCACTTGGCAGATATGGCGTGGTCATGGGAGGAGGAGGATGACTTTCACCTCTTCCCCTGTTAGATTCCCGTTGTGTTGTGACATCACCCTTATACGCTGTGTAAAGCATACTATTTAATTTGATCAGCATGGCCACTTGAGTTTTTATAGTTTTCACGCTGCTTGTAGTTTATATATGGTTCACAAAAATCAAACAAATGATAAAGTAAGCATGTAAGGATTCAGAATTTTCTTTCAAACCCTTACACATTGTGTGTACGTATTTTTTGTCTTAAGTTTGTGGCTTTAAAGAGGTTCACGTTGTTTCTATGATGCGCATAACATGTTCTTGTAAATGTTTGTTAAATTTTTCCTGGAATTGTAATTTTTGAATCTGAATAAAGATAGTCAAATCCCTGATACACACTGACACAGAGCAGAATAGGGACTGTTCCCCCTACGTAGGGTCACTATGTGCCTTTTTTTTGGTTTGGTTTTTGAAGCCACAGTTAAGCACCAGAGGGCCGAAAAATTAGGCATGTACACATGCCTGAACAATTAGGTATTGTTGCAGCCGCTGCTAAATGTTTGTTTCACAGGCAGAAAGTGCCCTAAAACATGGCGGCTTGAACCCTAGTTGGTGGCGGATAAGTCACGCAAGTCAGCCGGCATTCAGAGCTAAAATACAGCAGCGTGTGGACCATTTTTAGCCCAAGGCAGCTCATCTCATTAGGCCTTTTTTAATCGAATGTATCGCCCAGTGTCAGTCCCTTCGGGATCCATCCCTCATTCATCTTAATAAAGGTGAGGTAATCTAGACTTTTTTGACCTAGGCGACTTCTCTTCTCAGTGACAATACCTCCTGCTGCACTGAAGGTCCTTTCTGACAGGACACTTGAAGCGGGGCAGGCCAGAAGTTCTATCGCAAATTGGGATAGCTCAGGCCACAGGTCAAGCCTGCACACCCAGTAGTAAAGGGGTTCATCGCTCCTCAGAGTGTCAATATCTGCAGTTAAGGCGAGGTAGTCTGCTACCTGTCGGTCGAGTCGTTCTCTGAGGGTGGATCCCAAAGGGCTGTGGCGATGCATAGGACTTAAAAAGGTCCGCATGTCCTCCATCAACAACACGTCTTTAAAGCGTCCTGTCCTTGCCAGCGTGGTCGTGGGAGGAGGAGGATGACTACCACCTCTCCCCCTGTTAGATTCCTGTTGTGCTGTGACATCACCCTTATTCGCTGTGTAAAGCATACTTTTACATTTATTTAGCAAATGCTGCATCCTGTAATTCAGTAACATTTCCGCCACTTTCTGCTTATACCGGGGGTCTAGTAGCGTGGACACCCAGTACAGGTCGTTCTCCTTCAGCCTTTTTATACGAGGGTGCCTCAACAGGCATGACAGCAGGAAAGTCCCCATTTGCACAAGGTTGGATGCCGAGCTACTCATTTCCCGTTCTTCCTCTTCAGTGATGTCAACACCACGGGTACCAGATAGGTGACAACGAGCACCCTGGGATGCCTGTTGTGGTTGGTCTTCCTCCTCCTCCTCAAAGCCACATTCCTCCTCTGACGACTCCTTCCTCACAATCCTCTTCCAGTGTTGCCGCAGGTCCAGCAAGCGATGCTGATAAGGCTGTTTCTGGTGGTGATGGTGACCACAACTCTTCCTCTTCACGCTCATCTACGGCCTGATCCAGCACACTTCGCAGGGCACGCTCCAGGAAGAAAACAAATGGTATGATATCGCTGATGGTGCCTTCGGTGCGACTGACTAGGTTTGTCACCTCCTCAAAAGGACGCATGAGCCTAAAAGCATTGCGCATGAGCGTCCAGTAACGTGGCAAAAAAAATCCCAGCTCCCCAGAGGCTGTCCTAGCACCCCGGTCATACAAATATTCATTAACAGCTTTTTCTTGTTGGAGCAGGTGGTCAAACATTAGGAGTGTTGAATTCCAACGTGTCGAGCTGTCGCAAATCAAGCGCCTCACTGGCATGTTGTTTCCCCACTGGATATCGGCAAAGTGAGCCATGGCCGTGTAGGAACGCCTGAAATGGCCACACACCTTCCTGGCCTGCTTCAGGACTTCCTGTAAGCCTGTGTACTTATGCACAAAGCGTTGTACGATCAGATTACACACATGTGCCATGCATGGCACATGTGTCAACTTGCCCAACTTCAATGCCGCTAACACATTTTTTCCGTTGTCACAAACCACTTTGCCGATCTCCAGTTGCTGCGGAGTCAGCCACTTTTCCACCTGTGCGTTCAGGGCGGACAGGAGTGCTTGTCCGGTGTGACTCTCTGCTTTCAAACAAGTCAAACCCAAGACGGCGTGACACTGCCATATCCAGGATGTGGAATAGTACCTGGGGAGCTGGGGGGGGTGCCGTTGATGTGGAGCAAGACGCAGCAGCAGAAGAGGACTCAGCCGAGGAGGTTATGGAAGAGGATGGAGTAGGAGGAGTAGAGGAGGTAGCAGCAGGCCTGCCTGCAAGTCGTGGCGGTGTCACCAACTCCTCTGCAGAGCCATGCATTCCATGCTTGGCAGCAGTCAGCAGGTTTACCCAATGCGCAGTGTAGGTGATATACCTGCCCTGACCATGCTTTGCAGACCAGGTATCAGTGGTCAGATGGACCCTTGCCCCAACACTGTGTGCCAGACATGCCATTACTTCCTTTTGCACAATCGAGTACAGGTTGGGGATTGCCTTTTGTGAAAAGAAATTTCGGCCGGGTACCTTCCAAATTTTTTGAACGCCTCAGACTCCACCAGCTTGTATGGTAAAAGCTGGCGGGCTAATAGTTCGGACAAACAGAATATAGGCGCTCACTATAGTGTAACAGGTGATATTAGATGGGCAGCAGTGATCAGCACAAGGATTCCCCACCTTATGAGAGAACAATAGTGAACAACAATAAAAGAAAACCGCGCCCTTATTATGATACGGACATACGTACTCAAGTCCTTTTGGCCTTACAATTTCAACGGTATACCTCAAAAAAAAAAAAGAAATATACAAAATAATAGTGTAACCCTGTGGGTAATCTGAGAGTGATGAAGAGAGTTCCTCTCGCGAGATCCGGAGCGTTGCCATGGCAACGACCGGATCTCGCGAGAGTGAGCTCTAGCCCGCAGGCTAGAGTTCACTCACCACGAGGACCACCAGGGAACACTGCCACTCTGCCTCCCAGTCCCAGGAACCAGTCCCCCCCTCCCAGGCTAAAGGTAAGAAGGGAGGGGGGGACATAATGCCTGTTATTTTATTTGTTTACCCCCCCCCTACACACAAAATCCATTCTAACATTTATACATCACTCACACCCATCACACTCAGCACTCTCACACCCAGCACTCTCACACCCATCACACTCAGCACTCTCACCCACAGCACTCTCACCCACAGCACACACAGCACTCTCACACCCATCACACACAGCACTCTCACACCCATCACACACAGCACTCTCACACCAATCACACACAGCACTCTCACACCCATCACACACATCACTCACACCCATCACACTCAGCACTCACACCCATCACACTCAGCACTCTTACACTCAGCACTCTCACCCACATAACACACAGCACTCTCACACCCATCACACTCAGCACTCTCACACCCATCACACTCAGCACTCTCACACCCATCACACTCAGCACTCTCACACCCATCACTCTCACACCCATCACACTCAGCACTCTCACACCCATCACACTCAGCACTCTCACACCCATCACACTCAGCACTCTCACACCCAGCACTCTCACACCCATCACCCCCAGCACTCTCACCCACAGCACTCTCACCCACAGCACTCTCACCCACAGCATACACAGCACTCTCACACCCATCACACACAGCACTCTCACACCCATCACACACAGCACTCTCACCCACATCATACAGAGCACTCTCACACCCATCACACACAGCACTCTCACACCATCACACACAGCACTCTCACACCCATCACACACAGCACTCACACCCATCACACTCAGCACTCTTACACTCAGCACTCTCACCCACATAACACACAGCACTCTCACACCCATCACACTCAGCACTCTCACACCCATCACACTCAGCACTCTCACACCCATCACACTCATCACTCACACACCCATCACACTCAGCACTCACCCACATCACACACAGTACTCTTACACACATCACACTCAGCACTCGCACATTCAGCACTCTCAAACACAGCACTTTAACACTCGGCACTCTCACACCCATCACACAGCACTCTCACACCCATCACACACAGCACTCACACCCATCACACTCAGCACTCAGCACTCTCACCCACATAGCACACAGCACTCTCACAACTATCACACACAGCATTCTCACACACAGCACTCTCACACACAGCACTCTCACACACAGCACTCTCTAACCCATCACACACAGCACTCTCACACCCATCACACAAAGCATTCTCACACACATCACTCTCACACACATCATACACAGCACTCTCACACACAGCACTCTCTAACCCATCCCACACAGCACTCTCACACACATCGTACACAGTACTCTTACACACATCACACTCAGCACTCTCACACACAGCACTATCACACTCAGCACTCTCACACTCATCATACACAGCACTATCATACACAGCACTCTCACACACATTACAAACAGCACTGTCACACACAGCACTCTCACACACCACATTCTTACACACATCACACACAGCATTCTCACACACACCACTTACCGCACCCTCACATACCACTTACCGCACCCTCACATACCGCACCCTCACACACAGCACCCCTCACACACAGTATCCATCACGCACACATACTGCACCCCTCACATACACACAGAACCCCCCAACACACTGCACCACACACATACACAATAGTTCCAAACACACACATATATATACATACACACACACACACACACACACACAGCACCCCTCACACATACTGCACCCCTAAACACATTACATTCCAGACACACACTAGATCCCTTACCCAACTCTGGATCATCTACACACATATAAACACTAGATCCCTATATACACTCTGAATCCGTTATAAACACACACTCACTAGATCTCCTACACATTCTGGGTCCTTCAAACACACACTAGACTCCTATACACATACACACTACACTCTTAACATATACACTCTGAATCCCCTATACACACACACACACACTAGATTCCTTGTAAGCAAACACATACTACACCCCTAAACACACACTTTCTACAAACACTACATCACCTATACACACACTCTATAGCCTGTTTGCACACATGCTACATCCCCTTTACATACATTCTCTACAGCCCCTAGCCACATATGCATCACTTTACACCACAGGCACAACATGTCTAAAACTAACCTTATTACACAATACCACACCACAATCAGCTCACTCTACACACACGCAATACCACAAGCAGACTCCAAACACATGCACAATACTCTTTCCTGGCATTTTTGTCTCCTGGTATCCAGTTATAGAGACACCAGAGACAAGTTGCAAGGAAACACAGTGCAAGCATGTTATTAACTTTGCTTGCACTGTGCAGAACAAATACAGTTTTTTTTTTCTCATGCTAGAGCTCTTCAGCAGAGCTCTGCGCATGGTCTGCCCTGGAAGAGCATTGAACCAACATGCTCACTTTGAGAGGGGGCGTGCTTGTCATTAGTGATGACAAAACACACCTCCTCTGACCCGCCCCCTTCTTAGTGGGCCGCTGGGATAAAAAAATGCCCGGGCCGAATTTTTCTCCCAGTCCGGCCCTGGTTGCAGCCCATAACCCACTTTGCCAGCTCTCCTGTGCTATTGGTCAGGGGGAAGGGGCACGTTTGTAATACATTATTCTTACTTAAATAAGAAAAATACAGGAAGAGTAAACAGAACTCATCTTCATCATTTAACACTGAGGTGTAATCATTGTTCTCTCAAAGCAATCACCATGTCAGCCCTGGCGTTGGTTCTCCTTGTATGTAAGTATTTCATATTTACTTCAGTCGGTTTTTTAAAGAATGTAAATCAGTGATTATTTTGCAGAGAAGGTCGAGAAAAAGGTATCAATATCTGCAGCAAGCTAACTTGAAGTTTCTGTGAATACTTTAATGTCATGTGTTTAACACATCTTTCTTTTTCATTAAACAAACCAACCATAGCCTTTATAAAATTACATTATGTGCCATAGATGATGGGACAGTTGGCAAAAAATGTTGAAAATAAAAGTCCAAATGAAAGTCCAAATTAGCCGAAACGCGTTTCACTCGTCTGACAGCTGACTGAGGAAGCTCAGGAAGGGTGTGTTGCTGCCCAAAGAGCACATAGGCATACGTGCGGAGCCAACATTATATAGCCTCCAGACCATTATCTTTAAAAGCATATTCCTGAATTTAAGACTACACATAATTGTTGAGGTAAGTGAACCCCTCTATCACTTTTATTTGTATTAGCGCTCCACTAGGTGGTGTATTTTACACCACATTCAAATATATATACAGTTCGGCTATTACAATCTTCCTGTAATTGAATAATAGGAAGAAAATCTTTTTCTTTTGAAATATGAGTATTTTTTTTTTTTTATTGCTTCATTCAATAAGCTGAATTATAATGAAGTGAAAATAACATTTTTACAAATCAGTTATCTAGAACTACATTTATGAAAATATTTTTTTTTAATTTCTGCTTATTACTGTTTAGTAAATAAATCCCTAGATGTATTAGAATGCATTGGTAAAGCTGGTCAGTTGGGTCAGTAATGAGTCTTTCTGAAAATAAGCCAATATCCGAGTGTACGAGACATAAACTGGCCCTATCTCAAGTACAAACACATGAGTTGCCTAATTGTGTTTTTACATAGGATAAAACAATTATATTTTCAATGCCAAGTCTGCATGGAAATAAGAAAAATATAGGAATTGTTATTTCTAACAGCCCAAATAACACACTGCTCTCTCAGCCAATATCATCCCGGTCGGATGAAGTTGAAATTGATAATGTGTAAAGTGTTAATTCTGAAATATGAATGTGACCCAGATTGGGCGATCCATGAGTTAATAAAAACCCCAAATTGGCAAGTCTGTGGGTAGGGTTACTGACTGTAGCTTGAGAGACAGAGTTAGGTTAGTGCTCAAAGGAGGAAGGAGTGAGTTTTTCTAGAAACAGAAAACCATCCTGAAACAGAGGAGAGACACTGGAAAATGGCATGATAATTTTTTTCCAAAGAAAAAGAAAACTGCAGTCCCTAACGACATAGAGAGATGAACCAAAGTTAGTGATGGAGAATTAGTAGTTTTACCTATGCAATGCTTAGACATCCAGAGCTGTGAATAATATATTGTTATATTATGTTACAGGGTGCCATTCTCATGTCCTGCTTTCTACTTCTGTATTTCGTATTACTAACTAAAAGTATATTCTATATACAGGGCTTGAAAGATTGAATGGTCAGTAGGCTTGGTGATTATAATACAAGATACTCGTGCTTTGAAAGGGTTAAACTTGCATTCTTTAGACATACCATATATTTCTGTTCGAGAGCCTGACACTATTTTCCATTCTCTTGAATAAACAATTAAACATCCTGCGGTTGGAAAACATAACAGTCTCTCTAAGCACCTGAAGATTTTAAGTGGGTTCCAAAATCAAAGACTGTCATGTACAGCAGTTATTGCCTTAGTTAAGTCTTTCCACGTCTGCAGGGGTTAAAAGCAAGAATGTTCTCTCATGGCTACAGTCTGCTGCAAGCAGCAACTCCCTGTTTTTTCTCAGGGCAAACTGACCTGGGGGCTGTATATTTCAGAGATAAGACGTGCTAGACATGCGCAGTAGACTTACTGTAATATAATAGTACAGAAATGTTTGCACTATAAATATAAGGTTAAAATTACCACTTACACTAAGCCTCTATAGTTACTGGATAATTGCATTTTTAAGTATTAGGGTATATGTAAAGTGGTTTAACAACTAAATCAGTATTAATAAAGAAGATAAGTAAGCCACATTAAAGCAGAAGTTATAAGGATTCTAGTATACTACATGTTGGAATGGAAAATTCTGCTGAGATCAGTTGTGCCTCACAGGAAAGAAAAACCCTGTAGCCTTTAGAATTGCTAAAAAAAAAGAGCAACAAAATTATAATAACGTTAAAGTATTACACCCCAATATAGCTAAAATCTAGGCAACAGTAACCACCAAATCCCTTGTTTCTGGTATCTACAGAAAAATCACAGCGAGTTTAGTATCATCCTAATACCTCGAGATATATGATCCCTACGTACCACATTAACCAGAATATAGATTATTAGATTAGATAAGAGCTACAATAGCCTCAATGCAAATACTAACCCTGCATAGTCTATTAGATTCCTTAGGCTCACTCCTGATACATATTGAATAATAGAAATCCCATACCCTCGTGCTCCTTAAGAAATTAAACTGAACTTAAATCATTAAACTCACTACAACAAACAAATTATACACTTAAAAAACGCTCAACGCCTGCACCTTTCATAGTTACATAGCTGAAAAGAGACTTGCGTCCATCAAGTTCAGCCTTCCTCACATATGTTTTTGCTGTTGATCCAAAAGCAGACAAAAAACCCAGTCTGAAGCGCTTCCCATTTTGCAACAAACTAGGAAAGAATTCCTTCTTGACCCCAAAATGGCAGTCAAAATGCCTTAGATGAAATCTCCTTTCTTCCAGTCTAAACGCATGGCCTCGTGTCCTATGCATAGCCCTGTTTATGAATAGATTTCCAGATAAAGGTTTGTACTGGCCCCGAATTTATTTGTATAATGTTACCATATCCCCTCTGAGGTGCCGTTTTTCCAAACTAAAGAGATTTACATTTTTTTAACCTTTTTTCGTAACTAAAACGTACGTTTCTTCGTAACTAAAATTTTGTAGCTCGTCTCTGCACTTTTTCTAGTGCTAGGATATCTTTCTTTAGAAAAGGTGCCTAAAATTGCACAGCATATTCAAGGTGTCGTCTTACCAGCGATTTATAAAGAGGCAAAATTATATTTTCATCCCAGTAATTTATGCCCCTATTTATACGTGACAAAACCTTTGCATATTGCTGCCTAATTTGTTGTCACAATTCCCAAATCCTTCTCGTTTGTGGTTATCCCTAGTTCACTACCATTTAGGGTGTAAATTGCTTGTGCATTCTTAACCCCAAAGTGCATAACTTTGCATTTCTCAACATTAAATTTCATCTGCCATTTTAGTGCCCAGTCCCCCAATCTATCCAAATCCCTCTGCAGCAAAGCAATATCCTGCTCACATTTTATTACGTTACAAAGTTTTGTGTCATCTGCAAACACTGAAACATCTAGCTAGCCTTCAGCTGGGGCTAGTGTTGAATTATCTCCCAAAGAAACTGGTTGCTGGTGAAGCACAAAAGCACACATCACTCTGTGTGACCAGTAGCAACAGGCAAATAGCAGCTGTCGATAAAGCTTAATGACAGTGTTAGAAAACACGACTTCTTGTTTCAATGGGATGTATAGGGATTTATACAAAATAGAAATCTACAAAAGGGAAAAATAAAGACAACTCATAGGGTAATAAATTCTAAATAAGTGAATATCTCTGATTCAAGGTTGCACTCACACACATTGATTGTAGGCATATCAAAAAGGTATAATGCTGATAGCGGAACAGTGTAGACTCCTTAGACTTCAAACCAAAGGGCATGTGGAAACAAAAAATAAATACAACAATAAGTGCAGACTTAAAAGACCAATAATAGCGCTGGTATAGATCACACTTACACACTGAATGTGTAGTTCAGGCACATAGTTGCTCCAAGAATGAAATATGACTTTGTTGATAGTAAAAATAAATGTATTAAATATTGTGACGGAACCATCCGTCTGTCCAGTACTCTTGTGGATTCGGCTATTTTGGGCCATCCGTATAAAGGACTGATTTGGGATGTTATAAAGTATGTTTTACCGTTCCAGCCTGTTTCCAGCCGTTCGCCTCGTTCCGTACGAACTCTCTGTCTAACATATGGGTGGCCGCCATTTCGGGACTGTTGCACGTGTTCGCGGCCATCTTGTGTACGAACAGCGGTGTTTGCCTGTGAGCGCGTGGAACTAAAAACGGATACCCAAACAGGCGAACACCGCTGAGACCTCCATACACCCAGAAGTTCGTGTTGGAACAACCGAACGACGAGCCATTCGGTAGTTACGTATAATCAACTATGGGGAATCCAGCGAACTCGGAGACAGTTGTGGATGATAAAGATTTCGGGTGATTTTAACCGACGAACGGAGACCGACTGCAGGGCCGAAACTTGTGGAACTCTTTTCGGCTAGAAGATCCGTGCAGTCGGTCAAAACTTCAATTGTCCATAACTCCCGAACCCCTTAACCGAATGGGCTGAGATTTGGACAGAGTGTTCCCCTAACCAAGATCTTTAAAGCGGTGCTGGACTCAAGGGTGTACCCCCTGGTTTTGGGGTACATCCATAACTGGGGTGAATTATTGTACAGTTTAATTGTGTTATGTGATTATCTGAGGGGAGGAGAGGTGGGGGTGTTACCCTGTGTATCATTGGTTATTTTCATCCTCCCCCTGGGAGTGCCTTGTGTGTGCCTTTTTCTAATAAAAAGCAGGCTGCATGTTCCAGTCCTCAGATCTTGTTTTTGACCCTCAACACGGAGCTTCAGTCTCGTTATTGGGGGGATTCTTATTTTACGCTCAAGGACTATTATTGGGAACTTATGCCGTTTGGTGGATATCGTTACTAGAGAGATTACTCCTTCCCCTGGTTATGGTTCGTGGATTGTGCAGAATACGAACAAGGACTTGATACGGTGAGAGGGGAAGATAGACTAAACAGTGACTTACTTACTAAGACAAAAGGTGTCTTAACAATTGGTGGCAAGCGACGGGATGAATCCCACAACACAGAAGGAAAGAAATGCAGTATGAACAGTTAAGACGTGCTACTCTTAAGGACATAATAGAACGCCGAGGTCGATCAGCAAGCAATTTGAAGAAACGAGAAATTATTGCTTTGCTAAGGGAAATGGATGCAACACAGGGAACGGAGAACGCTAATGTGCCCAGCAGTTTGGATTTAACACCCGAGGAGATACAATTTAACCGGGCAGTGCAAATAAGGCTGGCACACTTTGGCCCCAACCCCTCAGCAGACATTGTGGAACGTGTGCAAGCTGCAGTAACAGCACACCAAGCACTCCAAGGAAGGGGAGCTGCAGCAGCAGAGGTACCCAACAACGATTCCGGAAGGAAAAAGGTACCATTTGCTGCATTCAAAAACTTTATTGAAAATGAAGGAGAGATCGATGGGTTTCTGGCCGATTTTGAAAGGCAGTGTGCCCTCCATCAAGTACCCACAGACCAATGGGTCACCATCCTCTCTGGGAAATTATCCGGCCGGGCTAGTGATGCATTTCGGGCCATCCCAGAGGAGGAGATCACCAGCTACCGGGCAGTGAAGGATGCGCTTCTAGCCAGGTATGCGGTGACCCCAGAAGTTTACAGACGGCGCTTCAGGGAAACCAACAAACAAAGTGGCGATTCGTATATGGAATGGGCCTGCAGAGTTCACCGTACTGCAACCCACTGGATGGCTGGATGCCAAGCAGTATCAGGGGAAGAGGTACTACAGGTATTCTTACTGGAACACTGTTTCGAGAAATTGCCTACCGGGGTTCGGGAGTGGGTCAGAGATAGAAAACCCTCGACCCTACCCGAGGCGGCCCGGTTGGCCGACGAATATACTGATGCTCGCAAACTGGACAGTACCGTGGTTAAAGTTCCGACCAGAGTGGAATACCGACCAGCAGCCCCTCCGATTTCAACAACCTACCAACCCCCAGTGCATCGCAGCCCAGTAGTACCACCGTCCAATAACTATGTACAGCCATCTAAATTTAATGCCCGGGATTATTCCCAACCCATCCGGTGCTTTCTGTGCAAACAGTTGGGACACAAACGCCCGGAGTGTCCGCTGAACCAAGCTAACCAAGCTCAGTCCTGGAGGAGAGCAGCCAACCCGAATCAGCGACCACCACAGCCTGCTGCTCACTGTGTAGAACAGGAGGAATTCTGGGGTATCTTGCACGAAGCCGACCCGGTGCAAGCCGCCCATCAGGACAATCGCCAGCAACACCGGCAGACTGTGAAACTAAATGGCCGAGTGGTAAATGGACTTAGAGACACAGGAGCCACCATGACACTGCTCCAAAAGAACTTGGTCTCAGAACACCAGCACACCGGAGACACAGTAGCCGTGAGGGTAGCAGGGGGAGCCGTATTCCGGTTACCTGTTGCCCGTGTTCATCTGGACTGGGGAGTGGGCGCTAGACACGTGGATGTTGGGGTTATGAAAGACTTGCCCGCTGATGTGCTTCTTGGTAATGATTTGGCCCCTTTGGTTTCGGCCTATGCTCCAATGGGTCCCTTGGACGTTAACCCAGTGACTACTCGCTCTCAGACCCGTGCCTCTGGAACCAGCCCACCTGCCGAGGAGACCCAGGTAAGACTGACACCCTAGCTCAGACCCCCTTACGTTGGGATTCCCCAGAGGAGTTTGGGAGGGAGACCCGGGCAGATCCTACCTTACAAAAGTACAGGGACCGAGCAGACGCTGGGGAAGAAGGGATAGACGGAGAGCGGTATAAGTGGGTGGGGGACAGGCTATACAGAATCCCGAAACCTTCCCAGAAAAAGATAGCCCCTCCGCAGAACCACCAGCTGGTAGTACCCGCGAAATACCGGCAGGAGCTTCTACGGATAGGGCACGATGTCCCTTTAGCAGGACATCTAGGGTCACGTCGTACAGCCTATAGGATCTCCCAGAATTTCTTTTGGCCCAACTTCAACCAGGCTGTACGGATATATTGCAGTACTTGTGACACATGTCAACGGGTAGGAAAACGGGGGGACCACCCTAAGGCTAAACTATCAGCGATGCCTATTATAGGGGAGCCCTTTTCCCGCATAGCTGTTGACATTGTGGGTCCACTGGCCCGGGCTAGTCCATCAGGCAAGAAGTATATCCTTACTGTAGTGGACTATGCCACTCGCTATCCAGAGGCAGTAGCGCTGTCGAACATAGAGGCAGAGACAGTTGCTGATGCCCTGGTGAGGGTTTTTACCCGGGTTGGGTTCCCTAAAGAGATCCTCTCCGACCAGGGAACCCAATTTACTGCGGTGCTCACCCAGCAGCTGTGGAAAGTATGTGGCATTAAACCCTTGCTTAGCTCGCCTTACCATCCACAGACTAACGGTCTCTGCGAGCGTTTTAACGGTACCCTCAAGCAGATGCTGAGGACCTTTACGGACACTTGCAGGGACTGGGAGAGATTCTTGCCGCACCTTCTGTTTTCATACCGGGAGGTGCCCCAGGAATCTACTGGGTTCTCCCCTTTTGAGTTACTGTATGGGAGACGGGTCCGCGGACCCCTAGATCTCATCCGGGGACACTGGGAAGGGGAGACCGAGCAAGAAGGGACCCCCATAGTGCCATACGTCCTGGAACTTCGGGACCGCATGGAGAAACTGTCCCTGATGGTAAGGGAGAATCTCCAGGCGGCCCAGGGGAAACAGAAGAGGTGGTACGATCAGGGTGCCCGACAGCGAGCCTTCCAGGTGGGGCAAAAAGTATTAGTGCTCAAACCTGTGAAGGCCAACAAAATGCAAGCCTCTTGGCAAGGCCCGTACAGGATAGTGGCGCAGATCTGCGATACTACCTATTTGATAGCCAGCTGTTCCGACGAAAGGGTCCAGAGATCCTTTCATGTAAACATGCTGAAAGAATATCAAGAACGACCTGAGAACGTTGCAGCGGTATGTGCCCCAGCTGCAGATGACCCGGAGAATTTGTCTCTCCCTGATCTATTAGAAAGGGACCCCCAGACTGACCTCACCTCCCTCGTACAGTTAGGAGACAGGTTAAACCCCACAGAAAAGATCCAAGCAAAACAGTTGTTATGGGAAAAACAAGCAACTTTTTCCCAGGAGCCAGGTTACACCCACCTCGCTATACACAAGGTAGAGACCCCCGGACAGACCCCCTTACGACAGCCGCCCTACCGTATCCCTGAAGCAGTCCGAGATGGAATGCGAAAGGAGATACAGGAAATGACCCAGCTTGGGGTCATCGAACCCTCTGACAGCCCTTGGGCTTCGCCTGTAGTCCTAGTACCGAAGAAAGATGGGACCACCCGGTTCTGTGTGGACTACAGGCGACTCAACGAGCGGACTACCACTGACGCCTACCCGATGCCCCGGGTAGACGAATTATTGGATCGTATTGCCAGGGGACGTTATCTGACCACCATAGACCTATGTAAGGGCTACTGGCAGATTCCCCTGGCCGAGGATGCTATCCCCAAGTCGGCCTTCGTCACCCCATTCGGCCTGTACCAATTTAGGGTCATGCCGTTTGGGATGAAGAATGCTCCGGCTACGTTCCAACGGATGGTGGATAGACTCCTGGATGGCTTCCAAGAATTTGCATGTGCATACTTGGATGACATAGCGATCTATAGTGGGTCCTGGGAGGAACACCTGGTACACATAGGGGTAGTGCTGGATAAGATCCGGGCCGCTGGCCTGACATTGAAGCCAGAAAAGTGCCATGTAGGTATGGCAGAGGTACAGTACCTAGGTCACCGAGTGGGATGTGGGAACCAGAGACCAGAGCCCGCCAAAGTAGAAGCGGTGGCTAACTGGCCCACACCCACTACTAAGACCCAGGTATTGGCCTTCTTAGGGACAGCGGGGTACTACCGACGTTTCGTACCTGACTACAGCTCTATTGCTAAGCCCCTGACAGATCTGACGAAAAAGAATTTGCCTAAGCAGGTCCTGTGGTCCCCGGCTTGTGAAGCTGCGTTCCAGGCACTGAAGCAAGCTCTCGTGAATGCTCCTATCTTGGCTGCCCCAGTCCCTAACAAACGCTTTCTCGTTCACACAGATGCTTCCATGTATGGACTGGGGGCTGTGTTAAGCCAAGTTGGGGAAGATGGAGGAGAGCATCCTGTCGCATACCTCAGCCGAAAATTACTACCCCGAGAAGTGAGTTATGCGGCAGTCGAAAAAGAATGTTTAGCCCTAGTCTGGGCATTGAAAAAGTTAAGTCCCTACTTGTATGGGCAAGAATTTTCCCTTGTAACAGACCATAACCCCCTCATTTGGCTTAACCGGGTCTCAGGCGACAATGGGAGACTGCTGAGATGGAGCTTGGCATTACAACCGTACAATTTCACTATTAGCTACAGACCCGGTAAGCTGAACGGAAATGCGGATGGCTTATCACGACAGACCGACATATCCACCACCTCGTAAGTCCGGACATCCCCAAGTTGACCCGCCACAGGGTCAAGCCGGGTCTGCCGGAGTGTTCCACAAGGGGGGAGCCGTGTGACGGAACCATCCGTCTGTCCAGTACTCTTGTGGATTCGGCTATTTTGGGCCATCCGTATAAAGGACTGATTTGGGATGTTATAAAGTATGTTTTACCGTTCCAGCCTGTTTCCAGCCGTTCGCCTCGTTCCGTACGAACTCTCTGTCTAACATATGGGTGGCCGCCATTTCGGGACTGTTGCACGTGTTCGCGGCCATCTTGTGTACGAACAGCGGTGTTTGCCTGTGAGCGCGTGGAACTAAAAACGGATACCCAAACAGGCGAACACCGCTGAGACCTCCATACACCCAGAAGTTCGTGTTGGAGCAACCGAACGACGAGCCATTCGGTAGTTACGTATAATCAACTATGGGGAATCCAGCGAACTCGGAGACAGTTGTGGATGATAAAGATTTCGGGTGATTTTAACCGACGAACGGAGACCGACTGCAGGGCCGAAACTTGTGGAACTCTTTTCGGCTAGAAGATCCGTGCAGTCGGTCAAAACTTCAATTGTCCATAACTCCCGAACCCCTTAACCGAATGGGCTGAGATTTGGACAGAGTGTTCCCCTAACCAAGATCTTTAAAGCGGTGCTGGACTCAAGGGTGTACCCCCTGGTTTTGGGGTACATCCATAACTGGGGTGAATTATTGTACAGTTTAATTGTGTTATGTGATTATCTGAGGGGAGGAGAGGTGGGGGTGTTACCCTGTGTATCATTGGTTATTTTCATCCTCCCCCTGGGAGTGCCTTGTGTGTGCCTTTTTCTAATAAAAAGCAGGCTGGATGTTCCAGTCCTCAGATCTTGTTTTTGACCCTCAACACGGAGCTTCAGTCTCGTTATTGGGGGGATTCTTATTTTACGCTCAAGGACTATTATTGGGAACTTATGCCGTTTGGTGGATATCGTTACTAGAGAGATTACTCCTTCCCCTGGTTATGGTTCGTGGATTGTGCAGAATACGAACAAGGACTTGATACGGTGAGAGGGGAAGATAGACTAAACAGTGACTTACTTACTAAGACAAAAGGTGTCTTAACAAATATAACAAAAAGAAATAAAGCATAATAAATAATGATAAAAGTTCCACAGGGGCCCAACCCTACGCATTTCGTCCAGTGATCCGGACTTCCTCAGGGGTATCGTCTCAAAGTGGAGTCAGTCTGATGTCTTCTGAGCTGTTCCTGTCTTTTAAATCTCACCTGCCGCCCTTTTCCGCCGCAAACTAATCCGGCATCATAGACAGCAGCTGTGGATGATTACTTCAAGTTCCGGTAACGTCACGTGTTCTTCCGTGCGTCAGTACGTAAACTTGTGTGTTCCATTTGTGCGTTCCAATCGTGCGTTCCATTTACAAAAGGACTTACAGCACGTACAGATATTGGCTTCGTTTTTATGTCTCCCAAACGTTCATGATTACGAACAATGTAACAGAGTAACAAAAAAATTAGACACATAAGAGAATGTTACTATATACTTGATACATTCTTTTGGAACATGCACTACTTTTCATGTATTAAAAGAAAAAAACATTAATTAAAAGAAAAAAGAAAAAACACATTTTTTTTTGTTTAAAATGTGTTCAGCATTAACCTTTTAAAGTTTATTTTTGATATATAAAGTCCTTAAAGTGATATGTCACACAAATTGATTTTTTTAAATATAAATGCATGTTAAGAAAACATATGTTACAATAGCATAAAAATACCATGTAAAATAATGAATAGTGATAAATGATAAATGATGAATGGCCAGTCCATGTAACTCCAAAACCCCAACAATGATCCGTATAAAAATTGAATTTTAATTTGATAAAAAAGGATATGTAAAAATATATAAAACATATATAAAGAAATATATATGAAAAATATAATATAATCTCATATATATAAAAAAGTGATTCCATAAATTGATGAGTGATCTTAACCCCTTAAGGACACATGACATGTGTGACATGTCATAATTCCCTTTTATTCCAGAAGTTTGGTCCTTAAGGGGTTAAAAATGAATATATGAATTGATGAGTGATCTTAAAACCATACTAAAAGCTATATTAAAAAACATACTAAATCGAAATCCACGTTTAGGCCTCTTGGTTGCAAAGTTTTCAATCTATGGATCCAGAACCCCTCTCTTTTTAGCATAATGTCACCCCCTCTCTCATCTAGAGCTACCTGTTGTATAGCTATAAAATTAAGGTTATTTGCGAACGATGGACAAGAATTACAGTGTGTGGGGACTGAATGAGTGGTGATTTTTTAGGGAAGGGGCGAGACCCAAGAAGGGGGGAAATAACTCAATTTTTCCAACCGAGATCACAAACTCTCGGTTTATGCAACAGATATGCCCCACTAGAAAGTCCCAACACTCCAGGGAAAAGGAGGAGAATAAGTGGGAGGATGGAGCCCTAGAGAAATTAGGCATTTTTAACATATCTAATTGCCCCCTTTCTCCTGAAGAGATTTCCCTTCTATGTAAAGGATTAAATTTTGCCCCCAGTGAACCACCCAATCCCTTTCAATTGTATATAGATACCCAGAAATTTATTAGGAAACTATGTCTGAAGAGGTTCTTCATCAAAAAAGAAATAGAAGGTCCCTCTTTAACAACTAATGATATGAAAAAAGACCCGATTATGAAGTTTAAACCCAAATCTACTTTTTTTCCAAACGATAAAGGCTCACAAATTGATGCCTTTCAAAAAATGGTGAACAAAGATTTCGAAACACTATGCAATAATAACAAAGAAAACAAATGGAGTAATTTGACAAAAGATGAATACAAAAATTGAAAACACCTAAAAGATAGAAAGGACATAATAATCAAAAATGCCGATAAGGGTGGAGGTGTTGTGGTGATGTCAATGGAATATTATTTAAAAGAGTCTGATAGAATTTTAAGTGACCAATCAACTTACTCTACATTGGTAATGAACCCCAACACTGGTTTTAACAAGATTTTAAAAAGGATTTTAGAAACAGCAAAAGAAAACCTAATTGATGAGAATATTTTTAAATTCTTGTTTATAGAATCACCTAGAGTACCCACGTTTTATTTCTTGCCGAAGGTCCACAAATGTAAAAAGGCCCCACCAGGTAGACCAATAATTAGTGGGATTGATTCCCTCACTTCAAGACTTTCAGAATTTATTGATTTCTTTTTACAAAAATACGCACAGAATGCACAATCGTATTTAAAAGACACTAAGCACCTTATACAAGAATTAAGATCTATTCGTTGGCAAGAGAATTTCATGTGGGTAACCCTAGATGTGACTTCGCTCTACACGGTTATTGAGCATTCCAAGGGAATTGAAGCCGTTAGATTAAATCTTATTCAAGATGAGGAGATTGACCCTAATTTTGGAGAATTTTTATTACAATCTATTGAATTACAATCTATTGAATTCAAGTTTTATGGATTTTATTAACACTAACAATATGGCCCTGAAATTCACCCCTAATTTTGGGAAAGAAGCTATAGACTTTTTGGATCTTACTCTGTACATTGAAAATTCTGTGATCAAAACAAAAACATTTTTTAAAAGCACTGACACTAATAGCTACATAGACAAAAACAGTAGCCACCACCCTAAGTGGTTGACTGGAGTCCCCAAGAGTCAATTTATTCGGATTAGGAGAAACTGTACGGATAAAAATATGTATTTTAGACAAACAAATATTTTAAAAGACAGATTTTTAGAGAAAGGTTACTGTGAAAAATTCCTAAACGAAGAAATTATAAAAGTTGGCAGTAAAGAAAGGGACAGTTTGCTCCAAAACAATAGATACGAAAAAGGGAACTCAAGTTTTGAATTTGCTTTTAACACTAAATATAACTCTAGAGCTTTCGATATACAACGAATTCTTAAAAAACATTGGAAACTTCTTTTAGAAGACGACTTCCTTAAATTAAAGATTCCAGAATACCCCAAAACTATTTTCAAAAGGGGAAACAATTTTAAGAATATTTTAGCACCTAGCAGTTTTCGAAATAAGGGTTTTATCAGGAGATCTAATAGTGGATTCTAGACCTGTGGCAATTGTAAAGCGTGTGGTCATTCCTATAAGACATTCAAAGAATTTAAAAGTAACCAAACAGGTGAAGTTTTTAAAATTAATGGCCATCTGTCTTGTTCCTCCTCACATGTTGTGTACCTAATATCCTGTGGTTGTGGGGCACAATATGTGGGGAGGACAGGCAGAAAAGCGAAAGTTAGATGTCTAGAACATTATAATAATGTACGTAGGAAAATCACCACTCATTCAGTCCCCACACACTGTAATTCTTGTCCATCGTTCGCAAATAACCTTCATTTTATAGCTATAGAACAGGTAGCTCTAGATGAGAGAGGGGGTGACATTATGCTAAAACTTAGAAAAAGAGAGGGGTTCTGGATCCATAGATTGAAAACTTTGCAACCAAGAGGCCTAAATGTGGATTTCGATTTAGTATGTTTTTTAATATAGCTTTTAGTATGGTTTTAAGATGACTCATCAATTCATATATTCATTTTTAAGATCACTCATCAATTTATGGAATCACTTTTTTATATATATGAGATTATATTATATTTTTCATATATATTTCTTTATATATGTTTTATATATTTTTACATATCCTTTTTTATCAAATTAAAATTCAATTTTTATACGGATCATTGTTGGGGTTTTGGAGTTACATGGACTGGCCATTCATCATTTATCATTTATCACTATTTATTATTTTACATGGTATTTTTATGCTATTGTAACATATGTTTTCTTAACATGCATTTATATTTAAAAAAAATCAATTTGTGTGACATATCACTTTAAGGACTTTATATATCAAAAATAAACTTTAAAAGGTTAATGCTGAACACATTTTAGAATGTGTTTTTTCTTTTTTCTTTTAATTAATGTTTTTTTCTTTTAATAAATGAAAAGTAGTGCATGTTCCAAAAGAATGTATCAAGTATATAGTAACATTCTCTTATGTGTCTAATTTTTTTGTTACTCTGTTACATTGTTCGTAATCATGAACGTTTGGGAGACATAAAAACGAAGCCAATATCTGTACGTGCTGTAAGTCCTTTTGTAAATGGAACGCACGATTGGAACGCACAAATGGAACGCACAAGTTTACGTACTGACGCACGGAAGAACACGTGACGTTACCGGAACTTGAAGTAATCATCCACAGCTGCTGTCTATGATGCCGGATTAGTTTGCGGCGGAAAAGGGCGGCAAGTGAGATTTAAAAGACAGGAACAGCTCAGAAGACATCAGACTGACTCCACTTTGAGACGATACCCCTGAGGAAGTCCGGATCACCGGACGAAATGCGTAGGGTTGGGCCCCTGTGGAACTTTTATCATTATTTATTTATGCTTTATTTCTTTTTGTTATATTTAATACATTTATTTTTACTATCAACAAAGTCATCTTCCATTCTTGGAGCAACTATGTGCCTGAACTACACATTCAGTGTGTAAGTGTGATCTATACCAGCGCTATTATTGGTCTTTTAAGTCTGCACTTATTGTTGTATTTATTTTTTGTTTCCACATGCCCTTTGGTTTGAAGTCTAAGGAGTCTACACTGTTCCGCTATCAGCATTATACCTTTTTGATATGCCTACAATCAACTAATGTGTGTGAGTGCAACCTTGAATCAGAGATATTCACTTATTTAGAATTTATTACCCTATGAGTTGTCTTTATTTTTCCCTTTTGTAGATATCTATTTTGTATGAATTTTTTGTGAGGACTGGGAGGAGCCCTTTATTTTCTACTTTGTGGGAAGTACATATAGGTAAAACTATCCTATATATTTTATTCACCAAGTGGTGTATAGAGTTTTCCATTATAAAGGGTATACCTATTTGTTTTGCTATGTATAGGGATTTGGCTGTCATTAAACTCTTTACACCAGGCTAGAGACTGATGTTAAGTATTCTGGGTCAGCGTCAACTGAGGCCAAGACCTCTAGTATGCAATTATTAAATTATATAAGACATTTTGTTTATATGATATTACATGCAGAATTGCTTGGAGGTTATCTTTATGCACACATAATTAAAATAGACCAACTTAGAGTTGAAAGCGCGGTCAAGGGTTAAAATGTACAGGGGGCGGAGCTTAACTGCCGAACGAGCCAGACGTCTATGGTGAGAGCTCCCGCATCTGAAGCCCTGATTCTGGGCATTACGCCCGACCACCAGATCGTGCCGGCTGCGGATCACTACCCTCCAGCTCAGGGGGGGATGCTGAACTTGGGGATTCCTGACACGGGGCTCCCTGCCGCTAAAACGACCACACCGCAATCTGCGGCCTACACGGGTGTGAGCCGCAGAGAGACGGCCGCTCTCCCAGTTCTCAGGCTGAAGAGGGGACAATCGCAAATCGCTTCCCCGCCCCCCATGGACCGGAGGGGGTTATCCCGGTCCACGCCAGCAAGGAAGGCCACAAACTCAGACGACATATCAGATGCTGGTGCACACTCCAGCATCACAGAAGCTACAAGGCCCAAAATGGAGGACAGTCCTGGTTTTACTACATGCGGTCTAAATCAACCGCAACCTAGTGCAGAAGGCCCCACAGCAAAATTGACAAAGTTGGCGACACAGGCTCAACCTGCAACAAGCGGCACCCTTGCCACCCCACCCAGGCACACCCGAGAGTTCTTCCATCAGCTCTGCACCAACCTTTGGACAAAGTTCCATGGCAAGGACCGGCCCTTCAGGCTAGCGGTGCAGGCGGCCGCAGCGTGGATCCGCCCGGTCACCCGACGCCAACTATGTGAGTACACACCCTCCCGAGGGAGACAACACCAGAGATCTAATTGGCGGGCAACAGCGACATGCCTTGCGGGCGCTAACACTCACACGCTCACATATCAGAGCAAGACCGCTGGGCACGCACGACCTATCCATCACCCAGCAATACCAGAGACCACCGACCAGCGAGGCACGACCCAGCAATCAAGAACCCACGCTGGGGGCGATGAGGCTAGCCGGGATGCAGCGAAGTATCCTGCACACAATAGACACACGCAGAGAGCCCCCTCAGAGACCAGCGGAGGTGATATCTCATCGAGACGCCAACCCTGCCACTATCCATGGCCTACCAGTCAGGCATCCAGAGTCGGTATCGGCTGATCAAAGCGGACTAAAACCAAGAAGGACCATTCTCCTGCAACCACAAATGCGGAGATAAAGCTTGTTTTTTACAAGGCAGTCTGTACCCAGGGTGCTATTTTTCCTAGTTATTGCCAATCGTTCCTGGACTGCACGCAGCACACAATGGGTATTGGCTGAACTACCCTGGGAATCCCACTGGCAAAACAGCCAACACACTCCTCTGATGCTAATTGCGGGTCCCCTGGAATGAATCTGCACTACACAGCAAGAAGCTACCTAACTCCTGACTCCTATCACTTGAAGCCACCTGCACGAGCTTTACCATAACAGTATGACAACGATACAGATATGTATTATACTCAGCCTAGCACACACTTATTGTTTCACCTGAGAGCTAGTTAATGAAACCTTTGATAAACTCCCTTGTATTATTTTATCGTTTAACCTATGACAACGCAGATATTAATCGCATGTACTCAGCTAGTTTAATCACTCACTTTAGCGAAGAGCTTAAACTAACTATATGTAATCCACCTTCGTATAGAATCTAGACCTAGCCTGTCTTATCCAGCTCGTATGTTAATCTAGGATGCTCAAAATTAGACAACTCTGTATACCAGCGAGGTTATGTTAAACTACGAGACAGAATAAGCTGCAAGACCCTCTATTGTTTATTGCTTAAACTATCATTTAAAAATTGGTGCTAGTTTTTTCATGTACCTCTATGTTCAAATGTCTAAATTGCATTGGAGGATTGCTTTTGGGGTACCTCACAATCACCTGCTGTAAACGTAAGCACCGCAAAAATAAAGAATATAAAAAAAAAAATGTACAGGGAACAGCTTGAAATTTAAGCAAACATACAAAAACACCAAATTTGACTGAATATTATTTATATGTATTTATAAAATATTTTACCAGGAAAGATACATTGAGATTTCTCTCGTTTGTATGTCCTGGGTCCACAAATCATTGCATTGTTACAATTAAGGTACAATAAAATACAAAAACAATATTAATACACAATAAATAAAAAATTTAACATAGAACAGGTAGGAAATATATAATCAACCATGACAGGTGCATATCGAATAGGGAACATATGGTATGACAACATAATATTGTTAAATGCAGTACCTAAACGGCCAAATGTGAATCATGCAGCATAACAGGGAATGTGCGGTTCAATGTAGGCTGAATGCCGAATGCGGACAGGGCCGCACTTTACAGAGTGAGACCTGAGCGACCAAATGTAGGCCAAATACGAGTAGGAACTTGTGTTGTGAATGTAGCATATCTGAGCACCCAAATGTTGGCTGATTGTAGGTAGAAAGCACCTAGTCAGATAACATACTGTATAACGTGTTTAGTAACGGCTTAATGTGGGTCAAATTGATATGCAACTAAAAATGTGTTAGAGGCTCTGTAGGGCTTATTAAAGACTTGCGATTCATGGAGGCCAAATGTGGGCCGAATGGATGACCCAGGAAGTCAGGGTAGGTGATCCGGAGGACTTGTACAGATCAGGGGTCGTGGTTGTTCAATGCACGGCAGCAAAGTGATGTTGTTGGCGACTGGAAGACTAGGTTCAGGTATTGAGGATCCAAGGGTGCTTAGGTTGGACGTCGGAGAGGCGGGAACAGACAAAATTATGGCCTTGAGTGTGGACATCTGAGCAGATTTTAGGTGACTGGACCAGAATCGGAAATAGATGGTTCTGTAGTAAACCAGACCGTATCAGCCCAGTAAAAAGGGGCAGCCTGTGTGTTTATAGAATGGATAACACACAATTTCCGACTCTGTGGTGGATGGATCATACTGGGCATCGGACAGCGAAAGTAACACATCATGACATGGTCACTCATGCATGGAGCGCACTTTGTGGACAGTGGGATGTGGAGAAAAGCTGAGAAATCTCGCTGTTTCCCAAACAGCATTACAAAAATTTGAAGAGGGATAAGTATTATAAGTGTGATAAGAGTGGTACTCTTGACCATGATCGGTTAGCTGTGGATGTTGTGGTTGCCAGCTCAAAATTGCAGCCTCTGAGGAAGCATTGTAGCATAGCAAAAACAGTTTGTTTTTGTCCAGAACCACGTGTAGCTCAATGTGAGCATAATAAACCTTTGATCGCAAAACAACAACAGAATAAAATGATTTTATTTCAACAGTTGAATATATATATATATATTTTGGGGCGGAAATTTGAAGTTAGTCATTGTGCACAACTATTTTTCTTTGACTTCTTGGTCCTTGTTCTAAAAATCAGCCAGCACAAAATTGCAGCCACTGATACGGCCTGTGAGGAAGTACTGTAGTGTATGAAATATATGTATGTATTATGGGCAAAGGTTTTCGTGAGATTTACATTTATTTGGATTGTTTTAAATAGTATTTTAAATACCTATTTGGTTTATTGTAATCCTTTTTAAATTGAATTTATTTTGGATTACTACCTAATTTATTTTTGACTTCCCGATTCATATACATCCTAGGTGGGGATTATACCACCATCGTGCTACCACACTAGAGCAGGTTCTTGCTCTAGTTCATGTGAGTAGGATACTTACTTTTGTATATGTGCAGTCACATCATTATACATGTTGAACTATTGGATATTTCTATTCTTGTCTTCACATGTGGGATATACTGGGAAAGTCCATCATCATTGCTGAATATACATCCTGAGATGGGGATTGTACCGTCTACGCCCAATACAGCAGAGCTCTTTTTAGCTCTACATATTGTGAGTGGGTTTTTGTACACCACTCTATTCTATTTATTCATAAGGACATACTGCACTATTATTGTCTGATGAAGATCCTACAGACATATGTACGTATATATGTTGCATATGTGACCTCACGTATTGTGCTGTGTGATAAAACTGCCCATTTTAGAGTGGCTTTTTGTTGTGGACAGACTAAGGCACACCTGTGCAATAATCATGCTGTCTAATCAGCATCTCGATATGCCACACCTGTGAGGTGCATGGATTATCCCGGCAAAGGTGAAGTGCTCACTAACACAGATTTAGACAGATTTGTGAACAATATTTCAGAGAAATAGGCCTTTTGTGTACATAGAAAAAGTCTCAGATCTTTGAGTTCAGCTCATGGAAAATGGGGGCAAAACCAAAAGTGTTGGGTTTATAATTTTGTTCAGTATATGTATGTATATATATATATATATTCATGTTTATTACATGAAAAGAAACGTGTCCATCAAGTTTAGCCTTTCTCATATCTGTTTTTGCTGTTGATCAAGAAGGGAAAAAACTGTTTTAATTTATTTTTAGCAACAAACTAGGACAAAATTCCTTTTTGGCCCAGAATGGCAGTCCAATCTCTCCTTAGATCAAGAAGCTGTTACCCCACATTTTTAAAAAGTATATCACTGAGTATTATGTTTTTGCAAGTAATATTACGAATATTATGTTTTTGCAAGTCTTCATCCAGTTGCTGTTTAAACACCTGTACATTATTCTGATGGAATAATTGTTCTAAGGGTGAACTACCAACTAGTTTTAACCAGTGTTTATAAAACAAGTCTTCTCAAAGCCACAGCCATTCATCATTTTACATATTTATTATCAATATTATTTGAGGAGAGGTAACGAAAAATAAAAGCACTTACCTTTTGTGTAATATAATAAAAGGTATTCTGCTGTTTAACGAGACTGAAAACTCCAAACAGCAATCATTTTTAATTGACATGTATAAAAAAGTAGCACTCAGTATCATATTTGTAATCATAAATTTTACAAAAATGATTGCTGTAATGATTTAAGATGCAATTTATTTATTACTAGAAAGTAATGGTTCTGTGAGTTATATCACAGCATATCTATGTGTTTTCATATATTATTAGAAACAGGGAATTTAAACAGCATCCGTCAATGATTGGCTGTACTGATTGGTACTGATTGTACTGATTGATTGCAAGCTCCTGAGGAAGTCGTTACCGACGAAACGCGTTGAGCACCGAGCACCTGCAAGAACCCTACATTTTTGGTATAGCAGTCTAGTTTTACATGCTTTTTATTGTTAAAGTATTTGTGCATTCTTTTGCTTAAAGAAAATATAATTGACACTTTGTATGCTCTGCACTTTAGCATTTGGCACTTTACTCAAGCATTGTATAAGTATAGCTGCTACCTCTAGGGGTTCTTGACTCTTTTGTGCATGTTGCACTTTTAGATATTGTCCTAATAAATTGGATTTTATATTTTCACATATGGTATTTTTATGACATTATTCTGAATTATTCAGTATCATCTTTAATTAGATCACCACACATCTTAATGCTTGTGGCGCCCTGTAGTCTGTACTAGAGTCCAGACTTTGTGTTTATTTTTGTACTGATTGGTCCACATGGTCACATGGCCATTTTCGTTGCGCTGTTCCCAACATTACTATATGCCTGTTTTACAGGTAGCCTCCAATCTAAACATACTTGTTTTAATTTGTTTTCACAATCTAAGCAATTTGTTGATCATTGTCCGGTCATTCAGCAGCTCTTGTCTCACCCAAATCCAAATTCAAGGTGAAAAGCTCTGTTTTTAAAATGTATTTTTGCCGGTACCTGACCTGCACTTAGTAACTATTGTAGTGTGTGGGGCTTTGTTTCTTGGCTACAGTATCTATTTCAATAGGAAATAAGGAATGATTCCAACCCCAATAACAGATTGCATGAGAAAAGGGGTCCAGACTTCACATTTGCCATTTTCTCCCTTAATGTCAGCTTCTGCCTTTATCTTTCTCTCTCTGTGCCTGTATGACTGCGTGCATCTGATTGTGTCGGTGTGAGTCTGATTGTGCCTGTATGAGTGAATATGTTTGACTGTGTGTATATATCTGTCTGTGCTTGTACAAATGTGTGCATCTAAGTATTATTTTTAATGCCTTACATCACTGAAACAAGAAAGGAAACCTACTGCTACAAATGTCTAAGTATAGATTGGGGAGAGTGGAGGTGAAAGGGGAGAGGGAGCTTGGACCAGCCCACTCCCATTAGATTAATTCGACCTCAAAACAAAATAGTGACAGATAAAATACAATCTGACACATTTAATAAATTACTCCAAATATGCGTTACAAATTACATGTAAATGTCTAAGTGGTTGCGTGTGCATGTGTATCAACTTGTTTGTGAAACTTTCAAAATTCTCAAAATAAAGAATTAAAGAAAACAAAACATGTTCGTTACACTGCAATAAATCCTCCCCAGAGGGTCCATGGAATTTTTTTTAAATGTTGACAACTATGAAACAAGCCATTTATATATTATTTTTATCCCAGGTCCAAATGATGTGATATTCAGTATAGATATGATTTACAGAAATAATGGAAATGTGAATGTCTGACTGCAAATTATTTCTATTGTGTTTAATAAAATATTCTCTGTTTCTTTTCAGTGATCTTTGAGAATTCAGGTGAGTCTTTGTTTGTCATAACTGATAACTGTTAATCCATTTACCCACAAGAATAGTGCAGATGAAGCAGTAAAAACACTACGTATTTCTTGTAAAAGCACAGTTGTGGTGGTCAGTGAAAGCAGAGAACACTGGGAAATGTGTATTGAAGGACACGAAGATTAAATGTTAGAAATGCTTGTATTTGCCATTTATTTTCTCTATAGCAGGGATCTCAAACTCAGTTTACCAGAGGGCTGCTGGCACACACACTAATCTGACACAGTGTGTAGACAGGGAGCTGGGTCACTACATTAGAGCGAAAGAAACCCTTTTATAACCATAACTCTCATTACATGTGTAGATAACTAATTGGTTTATCAGTAAAATGTGTTTTTTCTTTAGCAGGAGCTCAGGACAAGCTTGTGGTTTCCTTCACACCAAACTGGGCCTCGATAATCAGAGGAGAATCAATCAATATGACGTGTAACGGGGCTGATAGCACACAGTTTTATGTCTGGTACAAAGATCAGAAACTAGTTAAAGTTGGATTAGGAGTTAATCAATATTCAATTGACTTTGCGTACACCTGGCACAGTGGTGATTACTTGTGTGAAACCGTGAATGCTACAAGTGACCCTGTAAGACTGGATGTCAGAAATGGTAAGTGCATCATCTGAGCTCTGACACACAATTCAATTATACTGGATACAAATAAGATCATAATTCTTACACTAGCTTACATTTCTTATCCTTGCAACTGGTGTCTTTATTTTATTTATTTTTAATTTTAAAATGTAGTACAATGAAAATAGCAATAATTTAAAAAAACATTTCCAGCAAGTCATCAGAGGGCATCATAAATAATCAATAAACGCACAAACAACATTCATTGACAGGCTGACAACAGAAAAATACATAGACAAAAATGTAAAAACAACTAAACAGTCACAAAGTTATAGGATTATATATATTTTAAAAACCAAAGAAAAAAACTTACATATACGCTATCCCAAATACCTGTGCACATTTAAATAACTGGAGGTTTTTTTAGTATCACTCCAAACGTATCCATTACTAAAAAAACAACACCTTTCTTCTAGTCTGAATGGGTGACCTCGTGTTCAGTGTATTGTTTATGAATACATTTCCAGACAATGGTTTGTATTGGCACCGAATATATTTGTATAACGCTATTGTAACGGACCGTTTCAGCAGAAAAGGGGTTAAAATCCGTTTAGGCGATATGCCCCTTTCTGAGAGACAGGCACAGCTACTACAGAACACCAAACTCCCGAACTGGATACAAAATAGCACTCCAAACTGGAACCTCACGAATAGCTGCTAGCAGACGAACAGGAAAAGCATACATCAGCTTACACTCCTGGCAATCAGTCTCCAACAGCATACAGTGAATCCCCCCAAGAACGAGACAAGGCTCCGTGTTGAGGGTCAAGCAGTCGTCTCATTTACTCAGGGCTACCCGCCCAGTATTTATGCAGGTCTCCCACCTGGTGGACACTCCCCTAGGGGACCAAATGGAAGACTGTGACAAGGGACAGACATACACCAATTACAGACATACAGCAGTAAAACAGCCCCACAATGCATCCTGATCTCCTCCCTCTATCCTGGAGATAATTGAGAAGTAATTCAATTATCTCCCAGGACAGAGGCAAAACTCCATTACACACGTGGGGACACAAAAGACAGTAAACACTTTAAAATACATAAAGTCACCTTTTACACATAAAACATAGGCGTGTCACATATCCCCAGATAGCTGGGATCTGAGCGCACAAAACTACCGAATAGCGCTCAGATCCTATTCACACAGTTCAATTGCCATGGAGCCAAAGTCTTTAATCACACGAATAGGCTCCATGGCATAGCTTTCTGGGTTAACACATATTCACATAGAACAAAAAAACGAATGAACGGCTGTTCGGCTACATCCCCACGAATAGGAACCAGGAGACGGACGGCTCAGCGGTGTTCGTGCAAATAAGTGTCCGTTTTTAGTTCCATAGAATCTTTGCCGAACACCGCTGGTCTTTCGCACAATTAAAATGGCCACCGCCTCGTGGTCGGCAACTGAACAAAGACCACCCTGGATTCGTCAATTAAGCTGCGGTTAACCGCAGCTTCAGGGGGGTAAATTGACGGCACACTCCAGCTCCCAGGTGGTCGCGCATTTGTTAGTTTGTTCGGTAGATAAAATCTACCGAACCCCCCCGGCAGAAAATGCACGAATAAGCCTTTCTGCAGGGAAAATAAGTCTTTTTAAAATCTGGTCCATAGTTCAAAGGCAGCAGGCGGACAACCAGGCTCCTCCAATGCAATGTGGTGAGATTGGTCTCGTCACAGCTATCATATCCCTTTTGATTTACTAGTTTTCTAAACTAAACAATTATATCTGTTAATGTTTCTTCATAACTAAAATGTTCAACAGAAATGTCCACAGGAGTTTCTGTATCCGAAGAACATTTCACACACATCTCTCAATTGGCATAAATCCACTTCCATCCTCCTGGTTTCTTAAATTAACTGGTCTCCTCACTGATTGGCCAGTACAATCGATACACCGCCAATCAGGAGGGAGACTTCGAGGGAAGTAGAATATTTTAGCTGTCTTTGATAATGGTGTTTTAAGGAAACACAAGTAACACAAGTCTCACCGATCTCAATCTTTAGCGCTGGTATTTAGTGACTTCACATTCTCCACAAACATGTTGATTCTGGACAAACATCATTTTTAGGTCCCTAAAGTGCTAGCAACATTGGCCATTGTGAGGGAAGAACTCAGGATATAACCTAGGTCTCCCCCACTCGATGTTGGTCATGTGTAGTCCCATATATACAAATAAAACCAAGGTAAAAAGAGAGACAATACATATTGGTATAAAAACTTTAGCTGAATATGATAACAATTATATGTTGGCACTGTCCTCATGAATGTGAACAGTCTACACTTCCCTCCATATTCCCACTGGCATTTATGAGTGTGATCTTACTTAACTTGTTCAATACAGTGAAGACCTTGCCGATACAGATTTCCCTAAAATGCTTAGATATTTAGTGATCAATTAATATCCTCCATTTAAATTTATAGCTTGCATATAATACAATAAAATCCTTAGAATATGAGGAGTTTCAACTTTTTATTTATAAAAAAAAAATGACAGTTCAAAGTCACTTTTGAGACCAGATGGTAATCGAGAATTTAAATTAAATATCCACTTCATCTCACACTGCCCCATCTTTTTTTTCATAAGGAAACACTATAGAGTCAGGAACAAAAACATGTATTCCTGACCCTATAGTGTTCAAAACACTATCTGGCCCCACTGCCCCCCCTCCCTACCCCCTAAATATAGTAAATTCTTAGCTTTATTCCAGTCTGCTGGTGTTGGATCTGGCCCTGATCTGCCTCCTTGGCTGACATCATCAGAAGTGGTGATATAAGCCAAACGCAATAATTTGTCTTAACAAATGGAACACCCATAAATTGCAGCTGAGTAGGGTCCTTATTATGGTGATGTTTAAAATGCTATGTTATTTGCTCTCATACCTGTAATTCGACTGGTTGAGGGAACACATCGGGAGTCAATACATTAATAATTTGTATTAATAAATTCATAGAATTGAAAACACTGTGATAACATGGGCTTTTTTTGCAATACCGACAGGGTGTTTTCTGCCTCTCAGTTATAAAATGTTTTGTTTTTTCAGTAAATCTCCTCCTGCAGGTTCCTCATTCTGTCTATGAAGGGGACAGCGTGTCTCTGAGATGTCACAGTTATCCTGGATACAGTGCTGGAGGAACAATATTTTATAACAAGGACAATGAGATCATACAATCCACAGGAGAAGAAACTCTTTCATTAGAAAAAATCAGTATGGGTGCAGCAGGACATTACAGCTGTAAAAAAACAATATTTTATGGTAATCAGAATGACCACCAGCATATCGCTGAAGGAACTCTTGCTGTAAAAGGTCAGTCTGGAGAATGCTAAACCAAGTGATCGATGTGAAGAGATTATGGAGCTCATGTTATAGCAGCTAACGAGGACTATTCAGATAGAGTTGATATTCTGCTGGTATTAAAATGTTTCACAATATTGTAATAGAAACATAGAAATATAAAATGTGACGGCAGATAAGAACCATTCGGCCCATCTAGTCTGCCCAATTTTCTAAATACTTTCATTAGTCCCTGGCCTTATCTTATAGTTAGGATAGCCTTATGCCTATCCCACGCATGCTTAAACTCCTTTACTGTGATAACCTCTACCACTTCTGCTGAAAGGCCATTACATGCATCCACTACCCTCTCAGTAAAGTAATACTTCCTGATATTATTTTTAAACCTTTACCAGTAGTGCAACCTTTAAATAATCCCATTTCTCCTGGACTCCATTTAAACTGCTCCAATCTGATATTGAATCCTTTAGACATATTCTAATTTTAGAAAATTCTGTTTTTTTTAAAGTCTAAAACTTTTGCTTTTGTCTGGTGGGACCCAGTCACTGTCCTTATATTAAACCACACAGTAATATCTGATACCAAATCTCCATTTGTTAACACTAATTGTAGTATGGCCTTCTTACGAGTTGACTTCTCAACGACTTGTTTTAGAGACAATCCCAGTAGTTTAGAATATGTGTGCTCCTGGCACAAGCAGCTATTTTTGTTTTCCAGTTCACATCAAGATTAAAGTCACCCATGATGATAACTTCCACCTTCATTGTCATTTTAGCTATTTCCTCAACTAGTAGATTATCTTACTCTTCTATTTGTCCTGGGGGCCTATAAATCACACCTACACGAGTTACTGTGTGATTACCAAATTCTAACGTAACCCAAATGGACTCTATGTACGCCTCACTAACTTTTATTAGGCTAGATTTTATGCTATCCTTCACATACAGGATCACCCCTCCCATTTCTTGCCTTCCCTGTCTTTTCTATATAAAGAGTACCCTGGTATTGCTATGTCCCAATAATTTTTCTCATTATACCATGTCTCAGTAACAGCGACTAAATCTACATTATCAGTTGCCATTATTGCCACAAGTTCATGGATCTTATTACCTAAACTGTGAGCATTTGTAGACATGACTCTAAGCTTGTCATTCTTTAACACACTTGCTAAAGGCACTTTCTGTTCTTGTTTTGGGGGGGCAATTGAAATAATGTTTGATCACCCTTTTGCCCACCCCCCTCAGAGTTTAAATACATCCTGGCAAAACCTCTGAACTGCTCACTGAGAACATTTGTTCCCTTTTGAGAAAGATGCAAACCATCTTTTTTGTACAGTTTATTTCCATTACAAATAGAGCTACCATCAGAAATCAAGCTAAATCCTTGCTCCCGATACCATTCACCAAGCCCCAAATTAAAGTCCCTAATACGCATCCGCCTGTCGTTCTGAGTGTTATGCACAGGCAGAACTTCAGAGAATGACAGTGTGGAAGCAACCTGCCGTATATCATTGGCAAAAACACAAAAATCATCCATTACCTCTGAAACCTCATTGCAAGCCAAGTTATTTGTCCCAAGATGGACAAATACATCCAATTCCCTTTCCTGCTTTGCTCACTTAACAATATTACAAATACGTCTCCTGTATCTGTGAGCAGTAGCTCCAGAAAGACATTTTACAAGGCCACTTTTGTCCAGCTCCACAACTCTTATGATAGGATCCCCCAACAACAACTGCTTTCTATCAGGCCTCACCTTATCCTTTTTGTTATTGGCTGCAGTCTTGCACAACTTTGACATAGAGGATGGTGGTTCCACAAACTCTGTGCCTGAGCCTGTCTCCATAACACCACTACACTCGGTGCCTGAGCCTGTCTCCATAACACAACTACATTTTAGAGCCTGAGTCTGTCTCCATAACACCATTACACTCGGTGCCTGAGCATGTCTCCATAACACCACTACATTTTAGAGCCTGAGCCTGTCTCCATAACACCACTACACTCTGAAAGTGCGCTCACTCCCATCACTCCTGGGCGGCAGCAACGACCATAGCATACATGAGCCCCAATACATATAGCAAAGTATTTACTTTAAAGTAGTTACTTTAGAACAGGTGCCCTGGTTATCATCGGCATGTAAGTGGCACTAAAACCCAAAGGAACATTTTGATTGCTGAATAGATTAATTATTTTTGACCAGAATAACAGACAATCCATGCCCAAAGCAGAAGACATGGTTAAAAAAAAATCCGGTCTGCAGTTCTCACTTAAATTTTCATCATTCTAAAAACCTGATTCTATACATCCTCTTCCCAAAGCAACTGGAGAGTAAGGACTTTAACAAAATAATGTAATTCGTGTTACAAGGATCAGTGGAATCGTAAATAAAGGAAATTTATGTGACGGAGAAACCACCAGGATAGAAAAATGTCACTGGAAGTTTGTGTCCCTTATGGTAGACATATGAACACTGATAACAGCCAATACAAGAGATGCCATCCGATCTTTAGCCATTTTCCGGGAGTTCTTTGTGACGTCGCTGTAATGCTTTCAGACTTAGGATGATTTAGAAATGTCCAACATATCCAACAACACATATCCAACAACAATTTGCATCACATCTCATATAAATAAACATAGATTTATTTTGACTAAGAAAATCAAATACAATAACTCAAATATCTCCCAAGAGCAAGAGTAGCAGCTTACAATTAACATCACATTACAATTAACATCACTAAAATGTAATCCATTCACCCGTTCAGGGACTTCAATAGCTGTGTATATTTAGCTTTTTCTAAATCTTAAATTAATTTGTGATATATATTGCATTCTTTTCCAGAGCTGTTCTCTTCTCCCCATCTTGACGTGAACCCACAGGAAGTGACAAACGGTGCGAACATGACCCTGACATGTAATAGAATGTCCAAATCTGCCCCAGACCTGCTATTTGCTTTCTACAGAGGAAAAAAGACGGTGAAGGAGTTCAGTCCATCCAACAAGTACCAGGTTTGGTCAACTAAGCCGAATCACTCGGGAAATTATACCTGTGAGGTCAGAACATCAAACTATAACGTAAAGAAGAGAAGCCCTGTGCTACATATCCAGATACAAGGTGATTATGGAACACACAAACCATGAGTATTGTCTCTTCCAGTGAAGGCAATATATAAAGTGGGCTCCTGTAGAGATATATAAAGATAGAGTTCTCTAGATACATGAACAGAGATATTCCTTAAAGAGACATAAAGCCTCTATACAGAGTTAAATCAGAAGTGATTTATACAGACACATTCAGGTCGAGATTGCTCTGTACATAAAATATATTTAAAATGTCTATGCACAGATATGAACCTTATCTTTGAGATTGCCATAGTGTACATGTGGGTCTGGTTATAGATCCATTGCTTATACAACTATTTGAGCTCATTCCCTCCTTAGCATTATGCACTTACACCCCTTTAAAGATGCTGATTTTACCATTTAAATACCAGTTATCTCTATTTTCCATGGCTTAGTCGTAATGCTACCCTTTTCACATCAAAGCGTTCTATTTCCGTTTTTCCTGTGGTCTCCTCAAAGACGTTCTTTCCTAATAGAAACGTAATGCAGATTTTATAGCCTTTCTTTCGAAGCTAAAATCTTCTATTTGTCAGGATCGGGACAGGGATCCAACACGCAGAGTACAAACAGTAGCCAGATACGTATACCGGACCTTAGAATGGCCGGACTAACGTAAGTAGCACAGTATAGAATGGTCAAAGACAAGCCGAGGTCGAGGGTAACAGAAGACAGGTAAGCGAGAGACAAGCCGAATCAAGGGTAACAGAGATAAGCAGAGTAAGGTAAACAAGCCGGGTCAAAACCAAAAGGGATAATAGAATACACAAGCACTGAGTGACTAGAACAAGCTAGAACCACGACAGGGCAATGAGCTAATGAAAGAAGCTCTGTTAAATACCCTATTCAGAGCAGTAACCACGCCTCCGAGGCGTCTTGATTGGTCCTGCAGCAATTGACTGACAGGTCGTTCCGGGGGAGTGTCCTGATGACTACTTCCTGCCTAGATGCTGTAAAAGGCAGTCACTCCCTCGCGGCCGGCCTAGCATGACCGGATAGACCGCGGGGAAGGGAGCCATCAGACCGTCTGGATGGAGGAACAGCTAAGTCTCTACCTCTTTCGGAGGTAGAGACCACAGGTACCCTGACAGTACCCCCCCTCTCAGATACGCCCACCGGGCGGAATGAACCGGGACGAGATGGGAAGCGAGAGTGATACGCCCTGCGGAGACGGGGAGCATGAACATCCTCCTGAGGTACCCAACTCCTCTCCTCAGGACCATATCCCTTCCAATCAACCAGATATTGTACTCTCCCCCGGGAGATTCGAGAATCAATAATAGAGTTAACCTCCTACTCCTCCTGACCCTCCACCTGAACGGAGCGAGGAGGGGCTATTGTGGAGGAAAATCTGTTACATATGAGTGGTTTCAGCAATGAAACGTGAAACGAGTTCGGGATGCGTAAGGTATTAGGAAGAGCTAAACGATACGCAACTGGATTGATACGGGTCAGCACCCTGTAGGGTCCAATATAACGAGGAGCGAACTTCATGGATGGCACTTTTAAACGGATGTTCCTCGTGCTCAGCCATACCCTATCACCTGGAACAAAGACCGGAGCCGCCCTTCTACGTTTATCAGCGTGTTTCTTAACCAACATAGAGTTGTGCACAAGGATTTGTCGAGTTTGATCCCACAACTTCCTCAAATTGGCAACATGAACATCAACCGACGGCACCCCCTGGGAAGGAGAATCCGAAGGAAGAATAGACGGATGAAAACCATAATTCATGAAGAAGGGGTTTGAATGAGTAGAATCGCAAAAGAGATTGTTGTGTGCAAACTCCGCCCAAGGAATCAAACCGACCCAATCGTCCTGGTGTTCTGAAACGAAACAACGTAGATATTGTTCAACTTTTTGGTTAGTGCGTTCAGCAGCTCCATTGGACTGAGGATGATAGGCAGAGGAGAAATGCAATTTGATGCCTAGTTGGGAGCAGAATGATCTCCAAAAACGGGAAACAAATTGGGAGCCTCTGTCAGAGACAATTTGGGAAGGTATCCCATGCAACCGGAAAATCTCCCTGGCGAATATCTCCGCTAATTCGGGCGAAGATGGGAGTTTAGGTAAGGGAATGAAGTGAGCCATTTTAGTAAATCTGTCTACCACAGTGAGGATGACAGTCTGCTTTTTAGAGATAGGCAAATCAACAATGAAGTCCATTGCCAGACAGGACCAAGGCTTTTCAGGAACCTCTAAAGGGTGCAGAAATCCGCATGGAAGCGAATGGGGTAGCTTGGTCTTGGTACAAACTTCACATGCCCCGATGAATTCTTTAATATCCTTGCGTAAGTCAGGCCACCAAAAATCTTTAGAGACCAGCGCATAAGTCTTGCGGATACCAGGATGCCCAGCCACCTTGCTGTTATGGAGAAAGCGTAGCACCTCCAGTTGGAGAGCGGCAGGAATGAAGTGTCGATCCCCAGGAGTCTGTTTGGGTGCCAAATGCTGAAACTTCATGATCTCAGAAAGCAATGGAGAGTGAATCCTGAGATTCGTGTTCGCAATGATATTCCCCTTAGGAACTATGGATGACAGAAGTGGTTCAGCTATAGTGTATGGTTCATATTGACGAGACAAAGCATCGGCTTTAGAGTTCTTAGAACTAGGTCTATACGTAAGTACATAATTAAAGTGAGTGAGGAACAACGCCCAGCGAGCCTGCCTGGCGGACAAGCGCTTAGCCTCCCCAATATAAGACAAGTTCTTATGATCCGTTAGGATAGTAACAGGGTGTAGTGTCCCTTCCAGTAAATGTCTCCACTCCTTTAAAACCTTAATGACCGCTAACAGCTCCCTCTCCCCGATGTCATATCTGCTCTCAGGCCCAGAAATTTTTTTAGAGAAGAAACCACAAGGGTGTAACGGTTTATCCACCCCTAACCTTTGAGACAGAACAGCCCCAACTCCTGTCTCAGAAGCATCGACCTCGAGCAGGAAAGGCAGAGTCGTATCAGGATGAACTAGAATGGGAGCTGAGGCAAAAAGTTCCTTGAGAGTCTTAAAAGCACAAAGAGCTTCCTCAGACCAGAACTTAGTATCAGCCCCTTGTTTCGTCATATTGGTAATAGGCGCAATGATAGAGGAGTAACCCTTAATGAAGCGCCTATAGTAGTTGGAAAAACCAATAAACCTTTGGATAGCCTTGAGTCCTTTGGTTCAAAGGCCAGTCTAAAATAGATTGGAGTTTACCAGGATCCATTTTAAAACCTTCCCCAGAAATCACGTACCCAAGAAAGTCTACCTGAGACTGATCAAAACTGCACTTCTCCAATTTGCAGTATAGACCATGTTGCAGAAGTTTGTGTAACACCTTTCTGACCTGTCTATGGTGAGTCTCAATCTCCTTAGAGTGTATTAGTATGTCGTCCAGGTAAACAATAACACAATCATGCTGAAACTCCCTAAGTACCTCATTAATCAACTCTTGAAATACTGCAGGAGCATTGCATAGTCCAAATGGCATAACAGTGTACTCGTAATGGCCATACCGGGTATTGAATGCCGTCATCCACTCGTGACCTTGCTGGATTCTCACCAAATTGTAAGCCCCTCTGAGATCTAACTTGGTGAAGATTTTGGAGCCCTTAAGACGATCAAATAACTCGGTAATCAGTGGGATGGGATAGGCATTTCTGACAGTTATTTTATTTAAGCCTCGGTAATCGATACAAGGTCTCAGCGTGCCATCTTTCTTTTTAATGAAAAAGAACCCCACCCCGGCCGGAGAAGAAGACCTCCTGATGAATCCCTTTTCTAAATTCTCCTGAATATACTCCTCTAGAACCGAGTTCTCCTGAACAGACAAAGGATATACATGGCCCCTGGGAGGCATAGTCCCGGGTAGAAGCTTAATTTTACAGTCAAATGACCTGTGTGGCGGCAAAGAATCGGCATTCTTCTTGTCAAACACTGCCCTTAAGTCTAGGTAAAGGTCTGGTATTTGTCTTTCTGTGGACTGAGTAGGATTCTCTTGTATGTTAATATTAGCTAATGGAGAAACCTTGCACTAACACCGATCCTGGCAGCCCTGGCCCCACGAGAGTATCTCCCCTAACTCCCAATCAATAATAGGGTTATGTTCCTTCAACCATGGGTACCCCAGAACTATGGGAACGGAAGGAGACGAAATGAGCAGAAGAGATAAATTCTCCATGTGTAGGATGCCAACATTTAACTCAATGGGTATGGTTTCACGAAAGATAACAGGGTCTAGTAGTGGTCTACCATCTATGGCCTCAACGGCCAAGGGTGTCTCCCTTAGCTGGGATGGGAAATTGTTTTCACTGGCAAAGGCTTGGTCGATAAAATTCTCAGCAGCACCGGAATCTATCAAAGCCATAGCCCTTACTACTTCCCTCCCACAAGTTAAGGAAACTGGTAGCAGAAGCCTGTGATCTTTATACTTAGGATTAGAGGACAAAATAGAAACACCCAAGGCCTGTCCTCTAGAGAGACTTAGGTGCGAGCGTTTCCCGGGCGGTTAGAACAGTTTGAGAGTAAAAGACCCTTAGCTCCACAATACATACACAAATCCTCTCTTCTCCTGTACTGTCTTTCCTCCTCAGAGAGGCGGGTATACCCTATCTGCATAGGTTCAGGAAGCAAAGATACCGTGGAGTCAGGACTTGGAAAAGCGGGGGCTAACCTAATAGAAGGTCTCCGGTACTTCTCTCGAGTGTTCTGTCTCTCTCTTAAACGTTCATCTATACGAGAGATGAACGAAATTAAATCCTCTAAATTCTCAGGGAGTTCTCTGGTAGCAACCTCATCAAGGATTACTTCAGATAAGCCATTCAAAAATACATCCATATACGCCTGCTCATTCCACTTGACCTCTGACGCCAGAGACCTGAACTCTAGTGCATAATCCACCAGTGTTCGGTTCTCCTGTCTCAGACGCAACAGTAGTCTGGCTGCATTAACCTTTCTACCTGGAGGGTCAAATGTTCTTCTAAAAGCAGCTACAAAGGCGTTATAGTTATAAACTAATGGGTTATCGTTCTCCCATAATGGGTTGGCCCATCTCAGAGCTTTCTCAATAAGTAGGGTGATAATAAATCCTACCTTTGCCCTCTCTGTAGGATAAGAGCGAGGCTGCAATTCAAAATGGATACTAATTTGGTTTAAGAAACCACGACACTTCTCAGGAGCCCCACCATAGCGTACTGGGGGGGTAATGTGAGAAGAAGCACCCACTGTGGCTACCTCTAGACCTGAACCGGCAGGAGAAACAGGGGTATTACGTATCTCCTCTGGTGGGTTATTGGCACGAGATAATAGAGCCTGTAGCGCAAGCGCCATCTGATCCATTCTGTGATCCATGGCTTCAAACCTAGGATCAGGAGAGGCAAGCTGACTGTTTGTACTCGCAGGATCCATTGGCCCTGTCGTAATGTCAGGATCGGGACAGGGATCCAACACGCAGAGTACAAACAGTAGCCAGATACGTATACGGACCTTAGAATGGCCGGACTAACGTAAGTAGCACAGTATAGAATGGTCAAAGACAAGCCGAGGTCGAGGGTAACAGAAGACAGGTAAGCGAGAGACAAGCCGAATCAAGGGTAACAGAGATAAGCAGAGTAAGGTAAACAAGCCGGGTCAAAACCAAAAGGGATAATAGAATACACAAGCACTGAGTGACTAGAACAAGCTAGAACCACGACAGGGCAATGAGCTAATGAAAGAAGCTCTGTTAAATACCCTATTCAGAGCAGTAACCACGCCTCCGAGGCGTCTTGATTGGTCCTGCAGCAATTGACTGACAGGTCGTTCCGGGGGAGTGTCCTGATGACTACTTCCTGCCTAGATGCTGTAAAAGGCAGTCACTCCCTCGCGGCCGGCCTAGCATGACCGGATAGACCGCGGGGAAGGGAGCCATCAGACCGTCTGGATGGAGGAACAGCTAAGTCTCTACCTCTTTCGGAGGTAGAGACCACAGGTACCCTGACACTATTCTCTTTATATTGGATCTGTCCTCTGCACTATTTCCAGTTGCGTAATAAAACATTTTTGAAACTGGTGCCCAAAATATCAGCACACATCATTAGCCATCAATAGGGAAAATCTGGATATAAACTATTATTTATTTATTTAACTATATAAAGTGACACTGTCATTAATGAGGTTTTTGTATTAAATAATTACTAATTTACTGTATGCACACTGTGCATGTACCTGTATGGTAATGCTGAAAAAAAGAAATGCTAAGCATGTTACAGACTTTCTCTGAAGATGCTACAGTGTGCCTGAAGCTTCAAGGGGCACTGAAGTCTCCCACAATCCATAAATGCTGAGGAGGCAAGGTATGCATTTTTATACACCCAAATAAACTTTGGAAACGACTGTAGCGGATGGCATGGGGCTGTCCTCAAAGTTTGCTTTAAAAATGTATTTTGTGTGATTATTCCCCTGTATAGATATATTGTATGTAGCATTCGTCTGATTGTTCGGTAGTTTTCCGTCCGTATTCCATACGAATGAAAACTACCGAACCATCAGAGTACCCCAGAGAGAAGTGTGCACCTCGTTAGGCTTTCACACTTCTCTAACCGCAAGCTAATTGACCATGCAATCGGTACTTTGTATACATATCTGGGTGGCCGCCATTCGGCATACGAACCGCGTGGCGGCGGCCATCTTACGCAAGAAAATCTCAGCGGTGTTTGGTCGTCGAGTGTCTGGAACTCAAATCAGACACTCAATCACCCGAACACCGCTGAGACCTCCAGAGCTCCATAACTCCCGAACGGAGGGGCCAACCAGCCCCTCGTTCGGTGAACTAAATGTACCGAACAAGGGTATTCATACGAATCCGATTTAACGTTGGATGTCAAGTAATTCTGTATGTTTTATCTCCCGAACAGAGACCGACCGCAAGGCCAAAACACATGGATCCTTTTTCGGATACTACCTCGTGTGCGGTCGGTCAAATTGCCTCTTCCAATTAACTCCCGAACCCCTGGTCCGATCTGGGTGAATTTTGAATATGTTGGTCACCCAGATCAGGGTTACCAGGGGGTACCCCTTATATAATTGTATCTGACTGTTTTGGGGTACATCCAGAATTCGGGTAAAACTGTAGTATGTGTAAGTGGATTATGTGTCACACTGAGGGGAGGAGATATGTGGGAGGTAACCATTACACTATTGGCTACTGTACAAATTAATGTGAATCCCTCCCTTGCATGGGAGAATCCTTTAAAAGGAGGTTGTGTGATTAAAAGTCAGTTCTGCTCCTGATGCTGTGTGTCGTCCAGTCATTGGGATCTGTATTGGGCTATTCGTGGATTACTTTGCTTGCTGTGACTATTGTTCTATGGGATTGTATTACTTGTTCCTGAGCCTCACTAGGATCTTTAGTGGAGATAACCTGTGGAATACCAGATCTCCGCTACAACGACTGTTGCTATTTAGCCATCCTGCTCTCAAACTTGTGATTGGAGAAACTTCCATTGATATTTTACACTTTTACTGCAATTTCAAAGAGAAGATATCAGATTTTGAAAAGATTTAATCAGAAAGCCCCTGTGTTAGGCCTCATATATTTTGTGATTATCAGCAACAAAAAGCATGTAGTGATGTAAACAGTTCCCGGAAATAGCTGCAGGTCAAGGCACAACGCACATTTTAAAGAAACTCTCCAATCATCATAAACACTACAGTGTGTTGTAGTGGTTATGGTGCCAGGAGTACCCTGGCACCCAGGGTGCCCACATGTCCTGCCCGGGACAGTTCTGCATTTTGAGAGTCTGTCTCGGGTCTCGGGCAGGGCCGCCATCAGGGCATGCCCCGCGATCCTGGGGGGCCCGGACTGCTCTGGCAGTCTGAGCCCCACATTCCTTATGGGTATATATATATATATATATATATATATATATACACACACACACAGTTGCAAGAAAAAGTATATGAACCCTTTGGAATGATGTGGATTTCTGCACAAATTGGTCATAAAATGTGATCTGATCATCATCTAAGTCACCACAATAGACAATCACAGTCTGCTTTAACTAATAACACACAAAGAATGACATGTTGCCATGTTTTTATTGAACACACCATGTAAACATTCACAGTGCAGGTGGAAAAAGTATGTGAACCCTTGGATTTAATAACTGGTTGAACCTCCTTTGGCAGCAATAACTTCAACCAAACGTAGTTGCAGATCAGAGGTGCACAACGGTCAGGAGTAATTCTTGACCATTCCTCTTTACAGAACTGTTTCAGTTCAGCAATATTCTTGGGATGTCTGGTGTGAATCGCTTTCTTGAGGTCATGCCACAGCATCTCAATCGGGTTGAGGTCAGGACTCTGACTGGGCCACTTCAGAAGGCGTATTTTCTTCTGTTTAAGCCATTCTGTTGGTGATTTACTTCTATACTTTGGGTCATTGTCCTGCTGCAACATCCATCTTCTGTCGAGCTTCAGCTGGTAGACAGATGGCCTTAAGTTCTCCTGCAAAATGTCTTGATAAACTTGGGAATTAATTTTTCCTTCAATTATAGCAATCTGTCCAGGCCCTGATGCAGCAAAGCAGCCCCAAACCATGATGCCCCCACCACCATACTTTACAGTTGGGATGAGGTTTTGATGTTGGTGTGCTGTGCCTCTTTTTCGCCACACATAGTGTTGTGTGTTTCTTCCAAACAACTCAACTTTGGTTTAATCTGTCCACAGAATATTTTGCCAGTACTGCTGTGGAACATCCAGGTGCTCTTGTGCAAACTGTAAACGTGCAGCAATGTTTTGTTTGGACAGCAGTGGCTTCCTCTGTGGTATCCTCCCATGGAATCCATTCTTATTTAGTGTTTTTTTTTTTTTTTTTGTTTAATATCTTTTTTATTGTTTCAAAGATAAGATAGCAATGGGATACAGAATAAAGACTTATTTAGTGTTTTACGTATTGTAGATTCGCTAACAGGAATGTTAGCATTTGCCAGTGACTTTTGTAAGTCTTTAGCTGACACTCTAGGATTCTTCTTCACCTCATTGAGCAGTCTGCACTGTGCTCTTGCAGTCATCTTTACAGGTCGGCCACTCCTAGGGAGAGTAGCAGCAGTGCTGAACTGTCTCCATTTATAGACAATTTGTCTTACTGTGGACTGATGAACAGCAAGGCTTTTGGAGATACTTTTATAACCCTTTCCAGCTTTATGCAAGGCAACAATTCTTAATCGTAGGTCTTCTGAGAGCTCTTTTGTGCAAGGCATCATTCACATCAGGCAATGCTTCTTGTGAAAAGCAAACCCAGAACTGGTGTGTGGTTTTTTTATAGGGCAGGGCAGCTGTAACCAACACCTCCAATCTCATCTCATTGATTGGACTCCAGTTGACTGACATCTCACTCCAATTAGCTCTTGGAGATGTCATTAGTCTAGGGGTTCACATACTCTTTCCATCTGCACTGTGAATGTTTACATGGTGTGTTCAATAAAAACATGGCAACATTTCATTCTTTGTGTGTTATTAGTTTAAGCAGACTGTGATTGTCTATTGTTGTGACTTAGATGATGATCAGATCACATTTTATGACCAATTTGTGCAGAAATCCATATCATTCCAAAGGTTTCACATACTTTTTCTTGCAACTGTATATATATATATATATATTTACATATATATAAATAGCGATTTCCGCCAAAACAATGTGCACTGCGGGCCCCTAGCTACCTGTACATTGCAGAGGGGGGCCCAACAGCACACTCTGTCTTCCTTTCCAGATTCTCTCTGTCTAACATTTCTGAGCCCTGCAGCCTTCAGAGCGTTGCCACAGTTTGCCATGGCAATGTTCCGCACAGCACGCAGACCGCTCTTGCAAGAGTTATACAAAGAGGAGCTGCAAAGGAAGACAGAGTGTGCTGCTGCCCCCCCCCCCCCCCCCCCCCCCCCCACTGCAATGTACATCGGCTGGCTCCCTCAACAATGTGATCTCCCCCCTCCGTGGCAAGGTAAGAAGAAGGGAGGGTGGAATAATATGAAATATACACAAATAAAATATATTTAAAAAATGCTTCTCCCCTTATTTTACAAACACACTGCACCCTTACAAGCACACACTCTGCACTCACTACACACACACACACTACATTCAATATACACACTTTGCATTCACTACAAACACACTAAATTCACTAAACACATGTTGCACACACCACATTCAGTATACACACTTTGCACTCACTACAAGCATACCACCTTCACTATACACACTCTGCACTCACTACAAGCACACCGCCTTCACTATACACACTTTGCACTCACTACAAGCACACCGCCTTCACTATACACACTCTGCACTTACATTCACTATACACACTCTGCACTCCCTACAAATACACCACATGCACTAAACCCACGTTGCACTCACTACAAACACACTACATTGACTATACACACTCTGCACTCACTACAAAAACTACACTCACTATACACTCTGCACTGACTACACACACTACATTCACTATACACATCGGCATTCACTACATTAACTAAACTCACTCTGCACTCACTACACACATTACATTCACTAACACACTCTGCAGTCACTATGCACACACTACATCCACTACAAAAACACACTCTGCAATCATTATACAATCACACACTGTGCATTCACTATACACAAACTACATCCACTACACAAACTCACACTCTTCATTCACTGTACACACACACACTGCATTTAATGCATACAAACATTACAGACAATACACAAAATGTACAATCTGCATCCACTGTACACACTGCATACATGACACACATACCCCATCCACTACACACATTCTACACACACTTCATCCTTGTGGGCGGACTTGGCTTGTTCTGTTACTGACATTATAAAAGCCGGGTGATGATGGCAGATCTAATACACACGATTTGTGTTTTCCTTTTACAGCCCATTATCCACTCAGTGGTGAAAAAAAGAAGTTCAAACCAAACAAAATCTGAATGTCTTGAGATCATCTCTAACGATGTCAGCTTTAACTAGCATCGGGGAGCTGTCACTGGCTGTCATGGCCTCGTAACACCACATATGTAGCTGATAAAGTAAAGCTGATCCTCTACGAATCACGCTAATTAATCTCATTCCTATACCTACGCATGCTACCAAATGCAAAGATGCTTCTTCAGCTTGGACTTCCTGCCAATGGGGCATAATCATCTTCCTAGCTTCATATATTTCAGCAAAATAAAAACTAAAAAAAATATTGGATTGCTTCGTGCTCCTTACCCTCCATAAGGAATTTAGATTAAATACACTCCAATGAAAAAAAGTTACCTGCGCTCTCTCCGAAATCCTTATGTATATTTAAACAAATGGAGGTTAGTTAGTTACTCCAATGGCCATTGGACGGAATGCCCACCTGCCAACGTTAAGGCAAACCTCTCAGGTTTGTCCTACACTGGCCTTTCACCTTGCTTCCTTGAGCTTATGGCAAAGATATCTCTAATGAGACACATAGGGGTATTTTTTTTATATATATACTCCTACATTAAGGGTTAATAAGCATGTAGGGGTGTAGATAAAAAAAAATACCACTCTCTGTATCATTAGAGATATCTTTCCCAGAAGTTCAATGAAGCAGGGTGAAGGGTCAGTGTAGGACCCGCTTGAGAGGTTTGCCTTGACGGGGCAGGTGGGTATTCCCTCCAATGGCCAATGAAGTAACTAAATAACCTCCATTTGTTTAAATATACATAGGGATTTAGGGATTTTTATTTGTTTTTTACTGTATGTATTGGGGCTGATGTGTACTACGGTCGTTGCTGCCGCCAAGGAGTGATGGGAGTTTGAGCGCAGGACTTGCTTTTTTGTATAAATATACTCCAATGTTTGGTCCATGTCAATACAAAACTCTGTGGTACTCGAAAGATAGACAAGCTGTAACATATCAAGATGATGTCGGGGAGGGTTACTCAGATAAAGCATTGTTTAATGACTGTTTCCAGGACAGAGTGGGCAATGAGATAAAATAGGGTCTCGGCCACCTATACAGCCCAAGATCCAGTTATATTGTGTGGTGGACTAGAGCAATATGGCACCTAGAACAATGTTTCTAATCCTTAAGCCATGACTAGCACATCAATGTATCTTTGGACGAGATATTTGGAAGTTTGTTGAAGTCCGTGTTATATTCTTGTTACCATCTTACCAACTATAATGTTTTCTCTGAGAATTCCCTCAAGTCATTAATAAGCGAGATTATACGGGAGACGCTGACATCAGTCCAAGCCAAGTTAAATCATAGTTCTTCAGAAACAACATCATTTTTGGCTACGAGTTTACTCCTCAGCTGAACATGTGGGAGTAAAGTTCAGACACCTGTGGATTCTGGGTAGTCAGTTCAAATTGTAATACAATTTTACAGGGGTTGTTAATCTTGGGAAAACAGCTCATGAGTGCACTTCAACAAGTGGGCGAAGGAAAGGTTACTGATTGCAAAGATTTTTTTTTTTACGTTAAATCGTTTGTGTCAGGGGTCCGCGGGCGGCTAGTAGGGGAGGCTGCTCGCAGCTCGCAGCACTCACCCTCAGTCCATCGCCGCCCGTGGTCTCCCCTCCTCCTACCTGTCAGCGAGCGGCGTCTCCTCTCCGCCGCTCGCCGCTCGCATCCGTCACGCCTCCCAGCGGCAGCATGTATAACGCTGCACGCTGGAAGGCCGTTGATTTATGCAAACGCCGGGGTCACGTGAGTGACCCGGCGTTAAAGCAACAGTACCACAATCACAGTGGGAGGCTTAGATATCTCCCACGTGTGATTGTTAATTCTGATTGGAAGTTATCCAATCAGAATTTAACCTAGGGTATTTATACTCACCTTTCCTGTTCCTCCCTGCCCTGTTGTGGTCTTTGCTGTATAGTATTGATTCTGAACTTGTGATTTCTGGTTACGTACTCTCTGGCTTGTTATTCTGACTCTGTGACTTTCTCCTACCCTTTGACCTCGGCTTGTTTATCGTTATCCTGTTTTCTGGTTCCCCTGACTCGGCTTGTCTCCTGACTATTCTGTGGGTGCTTAGCCCGGCCACTCTAAGGTCCGGTACGGCATCTTTTCTGTGTGTGTGTGTGTCTGTTAGCGTGTTGGGTTCCCGGAATCGTGACATTACAACAGGGCCATTATGGAACCTGCTGACATTCCACAGCTCCTAGTTAATCAGGAGGCTAGAATGGATGGTTTAGACCATCGTATGGATCAGTTTTACAAACCATACTGGCTCGTACTGCCCACTTGCAACCTGCCGTTCAAGAAGTTGTTGCTGCTGGGCCAGAACCCAGCCCTGATCCGGTAACCGCTCCTGCTCACGTGGTTCACATGACGCCACCTCAGCGCTATAGCGGTGATCCAGCATCGTGCCGTGGTTTCCTCAACCAAATTGATATTCATTTGGTGATGAATCCGCGCTCATACCCCACTGACAGAGCCAAGATTGCTTTTCTGATCAACCATTTGTCAGGAAAAGCTCTAGCATGGGCCAACCCCATGTGGGAGAACACGTCCCCAATGTCCTTTGCAGACTTTCTAACAGCTTTCAAACGTACGTTTGATCAGCCCGGCCGGGTTGCTTCTGCTGGCAAAGCTCTGCTCAGGATCCGACAGGGCAGTAGATCAGTAGCGGATTATACCATTGAATTCCGCACTCTGGCAGCTGAAGTGGTTTGGAATAACGACTCCCTCGTAACAGCTTTTCAGGAGGGTTTGGCCGCTTACATATTAGACGAAATAGCATCCAGGGAATTGCCTATTCTTCTGGATGATCTAATAGATTATATCATTCTAATTGACAACCGTATAAGAGAGAGGCGTAGTCAAAGAAGAATGAATACACAGGGGTTACCTGCTTTACCCAGTACTGCACTACTAGCGTTACCTCCCCCTACTCAACCACCTCCCGAACCCATGCAATTAGGTGCTGTAGGCTTATCTGAAGCTGAAAGGACATACCGCAGAAGGGAGGGTTTGTGCCTTTATTGTGGTAAGAGGGGGCATCTCCGAAGTAACTGTCCTAGTTTGCAGGGAAACTACAGCACCTAAGGCCTAGAGAGGGGTCGGCCTCGGGAGTTATGGTTTTTTCCCCTCATGTGTCCATCTCCAGACCATTCATTACGGTTACTCTTTTGGACAATCAAACCACGATTACAACTAAAGCCTCGATCGATTCAGGTGCTGCAGATAACTTTATCGATGAGAACTTTGCTAAAACCGCAGCCTTGAATCTGATCCAAAAGGCCACACCCTTGGCCGTTGAGGCCATAGATGGTAGACCACTTGAGAAACCCCTGGTGACCCATGAGACCCAAGAAATGGTAATGGCCGTGGGTGCCTTACACAAAGAAAGGATAACCTTCCAAATAATTGACTCCCCTACAGCTTCCATCATACTGGGCTTCCCCTGGTTAGCTAAGCATAACCCGGTACTTGATTGGGGTTGTTTGGATATACTCTCCTGGGGGGAATCCTGTCAACGAGACTGTATGGTCCGTTTACGTCCCGTTTGTTTACTCAATGTCCCTACAGCTAAACCCCTTTCTGTTTCTGTCCCCCCTGTCTATGCAGACCTCGCATTGGTCTTTGAAAAAAGGGAAGCTGATAGACTACCCCCTCATCGGGATTATGATTGTGCCATAAACTTGTTACCTGGAAAGATGCCTCCTAGGGGCAAGGTCTACCCGCTTTCTGAGAAAGAAAACCAGGTCATGGAGGAGTACATACAGGAATCCTTACGTAAAGGTTTTATCAGAAGGTCCTCCTCTCCGGCTGGTGCTGGTTTCTTTTTTGTTGCCAAGAAAGAGGGCGATTTAAGGCCATGTATAGACTATAGAGGCCTGAATAATATAACAGTTAAAAATGCTTATCCTATCCCTCTCATTACTGAGTTGTTTGACCGTGTCAAAGGTTCTAGATTTTTTACCAAACTAGACCTCAGGGGGGCTTATAACTTGGTTCGCATAAAAGAAAACGATGAATGGAAGACAGCGTTCAATACACGCAGTGGGCATTACGAGTATCTAGTCATGCCTTTCGGACTGTGTAATGCTCCTGCTGTCTTTCAGGACCTCATCAATGATGTCCTTAGAGATTTACTACATGTCTGTGCCGTGGTCTATCTCGATGATATACTTGTATTTTCTCCTGATCTGGAGTCTCATCATGCCCATGTGAGGAAGGTACTTAAGAGATTGCTACAAAATGGTCTTTATTGTAAATTGGAGAAATGTTTATTCGACCAAACATCAGTACAATTCCTAGGGTACATCATTTCTGAACAGGGGTTCAGCATGGATCCTTCAAAATTAGAAGCCATGTTGTCTTGGCCTCTTCCTCAAGGCCTTAAAGCAATACAGCGGTTTATAGGCTTTGCCAATTATTACCGCAGATTTATTAAAAACTTTTCATCAGTCATTGCTCCTATCACTAAACTGACTAAAAAGGGTTTGCACCCCAGGGTTTGGACTCCTGAAGCCATTAAAGCCTTTGAGACTCTCAAAAAGGCATTTGCCACTGCCCCTGTATAACACCATCCCGATCCTTCCCTTCCCTTTGTAATGGAAGTAGACGCTTCAGAATCAGGTGTGGGAGCTGTATTGTCACAAAGACTATCCTATAACGAACCCCTCCATCCATGTTGCTACTTTTCTAAAAAACTATCTGATTCGGAGAAAAATTATGATGTCGGGAACAGGGAACTATTAGCTATTGTGATGGCTTTTAAAGAGTGGAGATACTTATTGGAAGGAGCCAGACACGAAATCCTGGTTATCACTGATCATAAGAATCTCTCCTATATAGCTGATGCTAAAAGATTGTCCTCTCGTCAAGCCAGATGGTCCTTATTTCTTTCACGCTTTCAGTTCATTATCACATATAGGCCTGGGTACCGTAATGTCAAGGCTGATGCTATCTCCCGACAATACGAACCTTTGGAGTCTATTGCTCCCGCTCCTGAACCCATTGTACCCACGTCTAAGATAATAGCCGCTACCCATTTGGTTATTTCGTCCCTTTTCCTGGATGGTATCAAGGCATACCAAACCCAAGCACCCTCTGAGACACCTGTTGATAGATTATACGTGAAAGAAAGAGATAGAAAGAAATTGTTAGTTTTATTTCACACCACCAAAACGGCTGGTCACCCAGGGGTTACCAAAACATACAAAGGTCTCCTTCAACAATTCTGGTGGCCTTCACTTAAGAAAGACGTAGTGGATTATGTGCAGGCTTGTCGTGTTTGTGCACAGTGTAAGTCCCCTACTGTTAAACCCCAGGGTCTCCTGATGCCTTTGTCCGTACCCAAGAAACCATGGACCCACCTATCCATGGACTTTATTGTTGATCTTCCTTCATCCGATGGAATGACAGTAATTTTGACTGTGACTGATAGGTTCTCTAAGATGGCACACTTTATTCCACTCAAAAAACTACCTTCTGCGGTTCAGTTGGCTCGGGTGTTTGCCAATGAGGTTTTCCGCTTGCATGGTATACCACAGGATATCGTATCCGACAGGGGTCCTCAGTTTGTCTCTCGGTTTTGGAGGGGCTTTTGTGCTGAGATGGGGATTTCCTTGTCATTTACCTCCTCCTATCATCCACAATCCAATGGAGCTGCCGAACGGGCGAATCAATCTGTGGAGCTGTATTTACGCTGCTTCACGAATGCACACCAGGACAACTGGTCTCACCTCCTTCCCTGGGCTGAGTTTGCCAGAAACACTGTGACTCATTCGTCCACTGGCTTAAGTCCTTTTTTGGTTGCTTATGGGTTCCAACCCTCTGTCCTTCCCGGCGTATTCTCCGACAAGGGAATACCCGCTTTGGACGAGCACCTAACCTCCTTATGGAAGATGTGGGATCAGGTCCATGCTACTCTTTCTCGAGTGGCTGTTGCTCAGAAGAGATTTGCTGATCGCCGTAGAGGTGCTGCTCCTTCTTATGTTCCGGGTGATAGGGTTTGGTTGTCCTCTAAGAATCTCCGCCTCAGGGTCCCCTCTCTGAAATTCGCACCCAGGTTCCTTGGCCCCTTCAAGGTATTGCGTAGGGTCAATCCTGTGTCCTACTCCCTGGACTTGCCTCCTTCCATGCGTATTCCTAACACCTTTCACACCTCCCTTTTGAAGCCCCTGCTCTGTAATCGATTCTCTGGTCCTCTCAGGTGTCCAGTTTCCATCCGCGCAGCCTCTAGTGACGTGTACGACGTGGCTGCCCTGCTTGATTCTCGTTTTTCTCGGGGTCGCTTGCAGTATCTGATTGACTGGAAGGGATACGGTCCTGAGGAGCGGTCATGGGTTTCTGCCTCTGACGTGAACGCGCCCTCTTTGGTCCGCTCCTTTCATGCGCGGTTTCCTTTGAAGCCTTCGGCTTCCCGCCCGTTGGGCGGTCCTCGAGGGGGGGGTTATGTCGTGGTCTCCCCTCCTCCTACCTGTCAGCGAGCGGCGTCTCCTCTCCGCCGCTCGCCGCTCGCATCCGTCACGCCTCCCAGCGGCAGCATGTATAACGCTGCACGCTGGAAGGCCGTTGATTTATGCAAACGCCGGGGTCACGTGAGTGACCCGGCGTTAAAGCAACAGTACCACAATCACAGTGGGAGGCTTAGATATCTCCCACGTGTGATTGTTAATTCTGATTGGAAGTTATCCAATCAGAATTTAACCTAGGGTATTTATACTCACCTTTCCTGTTCCTCCCTGCCCTGTTGTGGTCTTTGCTGTATAGTATTGATTCTGAACTTGTGATTTCTGGTTACGTACTCTCTGGCTTGTTATTCTGACTCTGTGACTTTCTCCTACCCTTTGACCTCGGCTTGTTTATCGTTATCCTGTTTTCTGGTTCCCCTGACTCGGCTTGTCTCCTGACTATTCTGTGGGTGCTTAGCCCGGCCACTCTAAGGTCCGGTACGGCATCTTTTCTGTGTGTGTGTGTGTCTGTTAGCGTGTTGGGTTCCCGGAATCGTGACAGTTTGGACAGCACTGAAATAAACAAAGTCCATTTACTGCTGTGTTCGTGCTCTTTCTTGCAGCAGGTACAATTCTCTTTTTTCCCAAGACTAGAAACATCTTTAGTTCTAGAACAAAAATACACAGTGGGTGCTAACAAAAGAAGTGTAAAACACTCATCCTAATACTCAGGGGATAAATTTGTCAGCAGCAATCTAACAGAGAATCCTCACTTACCTTGATTCTCCCAATGGCCACGAATCCTGACTCACAGTTCTCTGAAGAATACCTATGATTGATCTAGTATTTTGTCCACCGTTGCATTGCTTAGTATCACCTGTGATTGTTTGCTTTCTCGACAAATGACACAGCCTGCTGTAGACATCAAGGTGAGGCAGGAGAAGTAGATACTTTGGAAGGTAGACAGAAGAAGATAAAATATTGTAATAGGAAAAACATTAACTTTTTGGACATTACCACGAGCAATCATTTATTAATTTATAAAACAGAAACTGCCACTTTATGAAGTCAAAGAAACACTGCAAACACTATAGCACACTGTAGAGCAGGGGTGCCCAAAAGGTAGATCCCCAGATGTTTTCAAACTACAGCTTCAATGATACTTGGGATTTGTATTTGTAGTTTGACAATATCTGGGGATCTACCTTTTGCTACCACTGCTGTAGAGGTTATAGTGTCAGGAGTGCCCTGGTACACCCCCCCCCCCCCCACACACACACACACCACACCCGAATGTAAGAATGGCTTGGACTTCCTATCTAGGGTCCATCAGACATTGTTCATGGCTTGCTCCTCTACTGGGCTTAACTCTGGCAGAAAGCGTAAACTCTCACGGAGGCAGTAGGTGGAGAGGGGAGGTGGTGCCTGGCAATGGTGAATGCTCCACTAGCAGTGTGGTTTTTGAGGGGTGAGTTATATTTACCTGAACATGCCCATATCGGGTGCTGTCACCTTATTCCCACTGGTCCTCTTTAGCTCCTGGCACTTCAGCTTGCAAGAGTACAACTCTAAGGTCTGTGAAGGATGCTGCTTGACTGCAGGATCCTCCATAGACAGAGGCTTTTCCACCTCAGCCATCACTACATTCACAGTCATATAAACCAATGTATGCACACAGTCACATACACTATCATTTTACCCATGCATGCTCATGTATTTAATGATACACACATACAGTAATTTGCACATTTTGACAATTTGTCATTTTCCGATGTGTGCAGTGTAGCTCAATCATTTGATATCCTAAATATGGACATTTTATATATATGAGTCACACATAAAGGGAGCTAACTAGTAAACAAAACACTGATTTGCTATTCTTTAATAGGCAATTCTATATAAGGGTAGCACATTAGAGTAGCTATCTACTAAACAGTGCCCTAATTTGGCATCCTTAAATAGGCAGTCCCACATAAGGGTACCAAATTATGAGAGCTATCTACTAAACAGTGACCTTATTTGGTATCCTTAAATAGGCAGTCCCACATAAGGGTACCAAATTATGAGAGCTACCCACTAAACAGTGTCCTAATTTGGTATCCTTAACCCCTTAATGACACAACTTCTGGAATAAAAGGGAATCATGACGGAATATATCCGTTGTCTGTCCTTAAGGGGTTAAATAGGCATTCCCACATAAGGGTACCAAATTAGGAGAGCTACCCACTAAACAGTGCCCTGGGCATCCTTAAATAGGCAGTCCCACATAAGGGTACCAAATTAGGAGAGCTATCTACTAAACAGTGACCTTATTTGGTATCCTTAAATAGGCAGTCCCACATAAGGGTACCAAATTAGGAGAGCTACCCACTAAATAGTGACCTTATTTGGTATCCTTAACCCCTTAAGGACACATGACATGTGTGACATGTCATGATTCCCTTTTATTCTAGAAGTTTGGTCCTTAAGGGGTTAAATAGGCAGTCCCACCTAAGGGTACCACATTAGGAGAGCTACCCACTAAACAGTGCCCTTGTTTGGTATACTTAAATAGGCAATTTTCTTTATAAGTGTAGCACATTAGAGTAGCTATCTACTAAACAGTGCCCTAATTTGGTAATCCTTAAATAGGCAGTCCTACATAAGGGTACCACATTAGAGTATCTATCTACTAAACAGTGCCCTAATTTGGTATCCTTAAATAGGCAGTCCCACATACGGGTACCAAATTAGGAGAACTACCCACTAAACAATGGCCTTGTTTGGCATTTCTACATAAGGGTAGCACATTAGGGAAGTTGTTACCTAAACAGCGATATTAGCTGCACTTTTATTGTTTTTTTTTATTTGTTTTTGATGTTAAATTAACTTTAATATCTGTAGCACTGTCGCCAGCACTTTATTACTAGGATCAAGATGTACAGCTGGAGGAGTGTCACTCCACAAATTGACACTAGGTGCATAACCTTAGAGCCAAGGACCTGCAGGCTCTAAATAATGTGAGCATCCATTTTTAATTATATCCATAATAGATACAAAACTTTGTCAGACATACTGGCCTATTGTGATATTCCTGTGTTTTCTCTGAGTGACACGTCTCTAGATAGAAGAGAGGTGGAGTGCTACCTGGAAAGGCACAATTATCCATTAAGTGAGCTTATTATTTGTGGCTCAATTACATGTGAGTGTTTACACCCGTTTCTTCACGATTACCACTTTGAGGATTGCCAATTGTTACCACCTGCACTATTTGTTGTCTCTGTTTTCAACTTTTACATGCTGCTGTTTTAACATTGCTATTGTACTGCCTATTGTAAGGGAGTAGGATACTCCTTCCCACATAGTGCTCCACTTTGTATTATAAGTCGTAATATACATTGCTATTTCAGATTTTTTTTCCATGTGCATATGTCCACACATAAAAAAAACAATATCTGCTATTTAATATTTTGAAGATATATATGTTAATTAGCTAAACTAAAAAAGTAATGAGCACTGTGAGAAGTGTGCAAAAACCACCCCTTGTTTCAAATAAACCTAAAAACAGGTAAAGTGCTATAACAACTGCTAAACCAGAAAAAGACACCCATTGTAATATCTTATATGATAAAAAATAAAAAATACTGGTAGTGCTAAGCACATATGAAAAACTGGTAAAACCACTAAGTCAGTGAATTACTGTGTGGTTGGTAAAACCTCGCAAGATGTTCCTACAATGTTCCTAACCTAGTTTTTACGTTTCTTTTGGTCATGACTATGTATTGCAAACCACACCAGATGTTTAGGGTTGGATGTAATTACATCTTTTATTTTATATTTTTTTTAATTGATTAGATTTAGCTTTCAGTATGTGTGTGTCATTTTTGTCTGTAGACTTGCATGGTATACAGGTACTACATTTTTTATGTAAAAGTGTCGCTCCGCAGGTTGTTGTTGTATTCTTTGTATATGTTTAGTAAGGCACGCATTTAGATTTGTGGCGCCTCTAGAAATATTGGTAGGTCTATCTGGAAGGTGGAAAGATATTTTTAAGAGTATCGTCTTCTTTAGGATTTCCCTGTGAATATGTTACTGAATAATCTTTCTCTGTCGAGTTGTCCAATGTCCTCTATGAGTGATTCAATCTTTTTTTCTCCAAGTTTATTTTTAAGCAAGTTTGCCTGTTTGTGAAGATTTCTGTGATGCTGCAATTTCTCCTTAGCCAAATTAGTTGGCTTTTTAGGATCATGTTAAGTGAAGGAGCTAGTAGAATGAATAAATAAAGATGTAGGTATGAACTTTTTTTAAAAGGACTCATTGTTTAGTATATTATTTTCAATATATATTTCAAGATCTAAAAAATTGATATTAGTTTTACTAAGATTGGAGTTAAGAATTATTCTTCTGTTTTTGTTTAAAATAGTGATAAAATTATTAAAATAAGTACTAGAGTCATTCTAGATAAAAAAAATAAATAAATAGGTCATCGATGAAAAGCACCAGGACCAGGTTCTCCTTCTTACCTATGTTTGGTCCAGATTGAAATTTAAAGAGGTTGGCGTAACTGAGGACAAACATCATACCCATAGCCGTCCCATGTTTTTGTAGGTACAAGGAATCATAAAACCAGAATATATATATATTAAAAAAAAAACGAAAAAACCTTTGCACTCACGCTTAATTAATTCCAGCGCCGGGTACATGCACCAGAGCTCCAATAGACACAAATAGCAAAGAAGAATGGCTGCTCATCGGACTTAAAAAACAACATTTTTTATTGAATAATGTTAAAAAGTGACCAACGTTTCAGTCCCCGTTCGGGACTTTCTTCAGGGTCTAAATAACAGGACCTGTTGTTATTTAGACCCTGAAGAAAGTCCCGAACGGGGACTGAAACGTTGGTCACTTTTTAACATTATTCAATACATTTTTTGTTTTTTTAAGTCCGGTGAGCAGCCATTCTTCTTTAATATATATATATATATATATATATACACAATTGTGCTCATAAGTTTGCATACCTTGGAGAATTGGTAATACATGAACCATTTTTTAAAGAAAACATGAGTGAGCAGGCAAAACACATTTCTTTTATTTCTTATGTGATTCATATGCAACTGTAGGTTATAACAGAATAGCACAATCATAAAACAAAACATGGCAACAAAGAAAAAAATGAAATGACTCCTGTTCAAAAGGCTGCATACCCTTAGTTGTTAATACTGTGTATTGCCCCCTTTAGCATCAATGACAGTGTACTGTCTTTTGTAATAGTGGTCTATGAGGCCCCTAATTCGTGCAGGTGATATAGCTTTCCAATCGTCTTGCCACATCGCCTCTGGGTCATGCAAAGTCTTTAGACGTCTTGCATGAACTGCACATTTGAGATATCCCCAGAGTGGCTTGATGATATTAAAGGACCACTCTAGGCACCCAGACCACTTCAGCTTAATGAGGTGGTCTGGGTGCCAGGTCCCTCTAGGATTAACCCTTTTTTTTATAAACATAGCAGTTTCAGAGAAACTGCTATGTTTATACTGAGGGTTAATCCAGCCTCCAGAACCTCTAGTGGCTGTCTCATTGACAGCCGCTAGAGACGCTTGCGTGCTTCTCACTGTGAAAATCACAGTGAGAGCACGCAAGCGTCCATAGGAAAGCATTGAGAATGCTTTCCTATGCGACCGGCTGAATGCGAGCGCAGCTGCTGCCGCGCATGCGCATTCAGCCGATGACGTCGCAAGGAAGAAGGAGAGGAGGAGGAAAGCTCCCCGCCCGGCGCTGGAGAAAGAGGTAAGTTTAACCCCTTCCTCCCCCCCAGAGCCCGGCGGGAGTGGGTCCCTGAGGGTGGGGGCACCCTCAGGGCACTCTAGTGCCAGGAAAACGAGTATGTTTTCCTGGCACTAGAGTGGTCCTTTAAGGTCAGGAGACTGTGATACCACTCCAGAATCTTCACCTTTTTCTGTTGTAACCACTGGAGCGTCAACTTGGCCTTGTGGTTAGGGTCAATGTCATGCTGAAAAGTCCAAGAGCGTCCCATGTGCAGTCTTTGTGCAGAAGAATACAAATTGTCTGCCAGTGTTTTCTGATAACATGCTGCTTTCATCTTGCCATCAATTTTCACAAGATTCCCCGTGCCTTTAGAGGTCTCACCCCGCAACACATCAGTGAGCCACCACCATGCTTCACAGTGGTGATGGTATTCTTTTCACTATAGGCCTTGTTGCCCCTCTCCAAACATAGTGCTTATGGTTGTGACCATAAAGCTCTATTTTGGTCTTGTCACTCCAAATTACAGTGTGCCAGAAGCTTTGAGGTGTGTCAAGGTGTTGTCAGGCATATTGTAACCATTGGGCATTGTTGTCGGGCATATTTTTTGTGGCATTGGCGCAGTAAAGGCTTCTTTCTGGAAACTCAACTATGTAGTTTATCATCGTATTGTGCTCCTTGAAACAACCACACCGTCTTTTTCCAAAGCAACCTGTATTTCTCCTGAGGTTACTTGTGGGTTTTTCTTTGTATCCCGAACAATTCTTCTGGCAGTTGTGGCTAAAATCTTTCTTGGTCTACTTGACCTTGGCTTGGTATCAAGAGATCCCTGAATTTTCCACTTCTTAATAAGTGATTAAAAAGTACTGACTGGCATTTTCAAGGCTTTGGATATCTTTTTATATCCTTTTCCATCTTTGAACAGTTCCATTACCTTGTTACACAGGTCTTTTGACTGCTCTTTTTTGCTCCACGTGGCTCAGTGTCTAGCCTGCTCAGTGCATCCATGTGAGAGCATACATTCATTGCAATTTAAAAAGTCACAGGTGTGGGAAATTAACCTTTAATTGCCATTTCAACCTGTGTGTGTCACCTTGTGTGTCTGTAACAAGGCCAACATTCAAGGCTTATGACCAGGGCAAGTTCGATGATTTCTGTTATCATTAAGATTTAAAAAGGAGCCAAACAACTAAGTGATAATAAATGGCTTCATATGATCACTATCCTTCAATAAAATACATATTTTTGCACGATCAGTCATATTTTCGAAATCAATGCCCAAATTTCACAATTTCTGCCATGGTATGCAAACTTTTGAGCACAGCTGTTTGTGCCCTTCTGGCGCCCTACGTTTGTGAGTGCAATATTTGGTTTATATTATATTGGTCTATATGGTTTTACACTTTATGTATTTTATAAGGTTTAAGTTTTGAGAGATTTGGAAGATTTGTATCTTCACACTTGTGATGTTTATGTGGATCCTGAATACCATACTAAAAAAAATTGCATGTGTAAGCAATCCTTATAAATTTGCACTTACTATAACCTCCACAAGTTTTTTCCGTAAAGACACACCACACCAATTAGTTTTTCTTTTATATTTCTGTATAATTCAAGTTTTTTTATCGTGATCAGGGGTGTTGGTGTTTTTTGGTCACTATTTATGTGTGTTTTGGTTTCATCAAATTACAAGAAGCAGCAGATGATCGAGGGGATGGCAGAGACAGATACCCAATTGTGCATCCGGTGATGACAGATGATGAGTCGCTCCCTGAAGTGCAGCAACAGGCTAAAATATAGTGAGTTTGGTTTGGATATCAGCAGAATATAATTCAACATGGCAGCCCAGACAGGCTGACCTGCCAATAATTGTAGCCATCCACTGAGGGCAAGGCATGCATGTGGCACTATTTCAGTGCTTCCTTTACGGTCTCAGTGTCCTGAACACAGCATTAGTGCATGATGCGCTTGTGCTATGATAATTGGGGACAGTTCACTGGTGTCCCCAAAAGCGGGACACTAGAGAACTAAGGTGGGAAAAGACTAGAAAATTTGGACTGTCTTGCCAAAATTGGGACGGTTGGGAGGCATGCATATTGTTGGTGTGTCTGAGTGTATAACAGAGCTCCACAGCAATAATACTCCCAGTAATGTGTCTGAGTGTATAACAGAGCCCCACATCAGTAATACTCCCAGTAATGTGTCTGAGTGTATAACAGAGCTCCACAGCAATAATACTTCCAGTAATGTGTCTGAGTGTATAACAGAGCTCCACAGCAATAATACTCCCAGTAATGTGTCTGAGTGTATAACAAAGCTCCACAGCAATAATACTCCCAGTAATGTGGCTACAATGTTTAGAAATCAGTCTGTGTAAATAAGATCCATTATTCTTGTTAAATTACATTTCAACTGTATAAATTGTTATTAGTAAATCACCTAACATTTCTCAGAACAGCCCGGCACCTGGTAACACCCTCACTCACACTCCTAACATTAACCCCTTAAGGACCAAACGTTTGGAATAAAAGGGAATCATGACATGTCACACACGTCATGTGTCCTTAAGGGGTTAAGGGGTTAAAGGACCACTATAGGCACCCAGACCACTTCAGCTTAATTAAGTGGTCTGGGTGCCAGGTCTATCTAGGTTTAACCCTTTTTTTAATAAACATAGCAGTTTCAGAGAAACTGCTATGTTTATATTTGAGTTAAGCCAGCCTCTAGTGGCTGTCTCATTGACAGCCGCTAGAGGGCTTTCGCGTTTCTCACTGTGAAAATCACAGTGAGAAGACGCCAGCAGCTCTTGCCGCGCATGCGGATTCAGCCGGTGACGGAAGAAAAGGGAGGAGAGGAGGAGGAGAGCTGCCCGCCCGGCGCTGGAGAAAGAGGTAAGTTTAACCCCTTTCTCCCCCCAGAGCCCGGCAGGAGGGGGATCCTGAGGGTGGGGGCACCCTCAGGGCACTATAGTGCCAGGAAAACGAGTATGTTTTACTGGGACTATAGTGGTCCTTTAAAATGCCCCTCATTGTCCATTTGAAATGTTGAGAGGTATTGTTACCTGAAGAACTCAATATGCATGATATAAATAAATTAAAATGAAAAAAAAACAGACCAAAAGTCCAATAACCTTTTACAAGCGTATATTTAAAAAGTGAATGACAATTTTCCTTTAATAGTATTACTGTAACATCGCTGCCTTGATGGACGATAATGAGGATTTAAAAAAAATATTTATATATATATATTATTTGCCAAATTTAACAAAATGCTGCCCTGTATGTCTTAGATTTGTACATTATGTTAGTAAATATTTTAGGGGAAAAAAAAAAAAAAACTTCCAACACCAAATCCCACAATGCTCAGACAGCCATGCATAGATCCATTGGTGGCAGAAGCCAACGTCAGCTAGCTACTACTGGAAATCTAATGTTGGAATGTCTACTTTTGTAACAAAACATCATACTGTTCATTTAAATAAAGCTTGTTCGTAAAAAAAAAAAAAAAAAGAAGGGAATGCTTGCTGCTGCTTGAACTACAACTCCCGTGATGCTTTGCAAAGCTAACCTACAGAATCATGCATTTATCAAACATTATCTTATATCAAACCATTAATTTCCTTGGACTAGTGAATATAGTCCAAACTACTATGTGATAGTTCAGTAATGAGCTGCGGCTGCTGTGACATTGCTGAGGGCAAAGGGCAGCCGGAAGTGACGTATGACAGTTCCTGGGTCAGGGCAGAGCTGCATGCTTTGCACTGTGTCTGAGCTCTGTGTCCTGTAATAGAGGTGAGACCATGGACATGTCTGTGGGTGAGACAGGAGCCCTTTACCTCCTCACAGCAACTACATTACCCCCAGGGCATCCTGGCTGGCTGGCTGGGATTAATAGGGGCTGCAGAGGGCACTGGTTAATGTGATACACAGAGCTATGGGATATAATGCACCATTAATGGATCATGATCTGTAATATATACTATAATTATTACATTTAAAGCACCCACTATCTAGCTGATTTCACATTTTAATGTAGTTTTATTTTGGAGCAGCCTATACATTGGTGTTAGGCAGTAGAGTGGGGTAAAATGGATCATTCTGATTTACACAATATATTCCCAAGTACAAGTGTTCACCCATCCTTTGTACAGCGCTACGGAATCTGATGACGCTATATAAATAATAATTTGCAGTAGTGCAGGATTCCCAATAATTATCCAGAATCTTTCTGATCTCTAAGGAAATATGGTCGAAGTATATAACCAGGAAAGGTACAGAAAGCTTTAGGCCATTGGGTTCTTAGTAATATTTAATTCTAGAATTTACAGTTTTGTTGTATACAGTAATAATCTTGGAGCAAAAAAAGGTAAATGCTGCAGGTTAGGAGTGAGGGATAATATTTATAGATTTTTTTTTTTTATAAAAACAAACAAAAATAGACACAGCATAATGAAGTGTAGCCAATTGGGGTGTTAATTTAAGCATCAATTCTCTGCGTATATTGTCCGTAAATACTGTAATTTAATTTAAGATTTAGAACTCACTTGTCCATTAACAGTATATTTAGCTGTACATGTCATTTGTGCGGGAGAAGCAGAGTAAGCAATTCCTACCTAGAAAATAAATTGCTGTAAACTTCAGGTCACTACAGATACGTACTATTAAAAGGTATAAACAGTCATTGTGTTTAAATGAACTGTTTTGGGGATTTTTACATAGTATATTAAAGCTGAATGTTAACCCTCTGTGTACCAGTGGCATGTGACATTTAATCCTAAATTTAGCTGCATTTCCTTTGTATGGACAAGTTTAATAAGAAACTGGTCAAATATTCTAGCGCTATTTTTTGGCCAATATCTCAGCTATTTTAATTCCTTCTATACCAGATTTCTTCAGATTTCCATATTTAAAGACCATGAACATGCAATTATCATTGAAAACTCTTAAGTAAGCAATCATGCACCCTTAAATTAGCATCTATTTTAAGTGTTTTCCCTTCTTCTTTATGCATTGCTGTTTCCTGTATTGGTAAAACATTCTACAGAATGCCCAAACAATTTTTCACTCTTTATGTAGGTAATGCATTTTATTACATGTCTATAGTATGTGACACAGGAAGAATGCTAACATCCAGTTGTGTTCTGCAGACTTGTCCTCGACGGAGCACCTATTTTCCAACCTTGGCTTGAAGACATGCGTCTTACTCAGCTCCTCGCCGCTTCACATAAGATTACCCTTCCCCGTGATTATCGGTTTGGGATGAGTCGACCATCAACAGCGGCGGCTAAAAAAAAAAACCCTCCTGCAAAGAGACGAAACAAAATATTTGTAGATACCGTCAGCGACAGGGAGTGGAAGTATTTCCGTGGAGACACGGTAAGTCGAGGTGTTATTGGTAGGTTCATATGCATACAGTGGTGGTATCCTCAAAATACATTTCTGTAAGTTGCGGATTTGTGTCTTTTAGTTAAAAAGTATTGATTTAATTCACTTCTTAATAAGATTTTCAATTTAATTGTTTTCTTTTTATTTTTTCTTCAATTTATATACCATCTTCCAAATATTAAATATGCGCAGCAATAACTTACATTCCTTCCCTAACGAGACAAATAAGGAATGAGGATTCTCCTCCAAAAGAGTTTGCAATGTACAGGCAATAGAGAGAGGAGAGAATGCATAATATAAGTTAAATTGGAGTCAGCCTGATATCCGGTCAGGTATATTGATACATTGTTTCAAAACTCAAAGTTTTTACAGATTATTTGTGAATCATTTTTTTCTTGAAAAAAATAAATAAATAAAAGGCTTCACCCTTAAAGATCTTGTTACGTGCCTGCAATCTGTTAAACTCTTGTGAGTGCGATATATTCTCCAATGCTGCTTGGGGTCATACAATATTACACTATTACATTCTTCTTTCTATTTTAGATTGTATTTTTTTCTATGTGTTTATTCAGAAGATAAGAGGAGTCTTCTTACAATCTAAAGCTTAATTTAAAGGGTAAATTTATGTTTACCATTTTACCACTGCATATATCCACTGATTGTGTGCACTTTGTTATAGAGAGTGTTTTTGAATTTGAATTATCTGGACATGTTGCAAATATCTTTGGTCTGTTATATACAAGCAAGAGACCTGTTTATTATAATTATTATTACTATATTATCTGATTAAATTCAAATCTATCACTTACATTTCAAGGTTGAAGTACTATTTGGAAAAGATACCGGGAAGCAAGGAAAGGTCACACAAGTGGTGCGAGCACGCAACTGGGTGGTGGTAGACAGTCTAAACACGGTAAGATTGTCATTTTAATCTACGAATTCTTTAATCAGAATAAATCATTTCACTTGTTTTTTTTTATTTTTTTAAGTATCATGCTTCTGCTCATAAAACCTGTTAGAACATAGAGCGAATATATATTTTTAATGAATTAGTAAATGAGAAAACTGGCACTACTAAGTTTTTTTTAATATTTTAACATTTTCTCAAATAAAATAGTTTCCTTAATAAAAAAAAAATAAAAATGGTCATCTGATAGCATGCTTGATATGAGCTGGTATTATGAAATTTCACAAATCGGCTTAGACCAGAAGTGGCGCAGAATTCCGACAAAACCGGGTAAATATCAAGCTGTTACATAGCTGAAAAGAGACTTGTGTCCATCAAGTTCATGAATGGTTTAACAGTTTACTGTCTGTTTACACCAGTGAACTCTTGGCACCTTAACTAATAGAGCATGCTGATGCACATTTAGAGGAAAACTCCCCACCCCATAACAACGTCAGCAGATTGAAGTTGTTATGGAGACAGGAGTGTCTGGGTGATAAGCTGAGAACGTTACCTGATTCACAGCCTCTAACTGGCCATCCATTTATATAGCTATTCCCTTTCATGGGACTTCAAGAGAACATATAGGTATATACAAATGTCCGTTTCTAGGTTCAAAATAGTCAGAAAAATGTGCTTCCTTAATAGTGTTCTTTTCTAGAATATGCTTACCTGGTAAACCGTGGGGGCACGGGCTAAAATAATATTTTTTTCTTTTTTTTTTCATCTACCAGGTTTAATTTACAGACTTTTTTTTTGGGTGGGGGTTGGGGGGAGGAAGAGGAATGGAAATATGTAATGTACGATACACTGTGTACTTCATTTTTCTCCCTCATACAGCATTACCGCTACATTGGTCGTACTGATGACTATAGGGGAACCTATGTAGCGAGTGAAGCCCCTCTTCTGCTAAGCCAGGTCTCTCTCGTTGACCCCACAGACAAGTAAGACACAATCGTTATTAAAATCTGGTCCTAATCTGCAACTAGAACACTATAGCATTAGACATACAGGTTTCGATGTCTAATGCTGTAGTGTTTCTTTAAGTGCGTATTAACAAGGATGGCTACTAGTGGTGGCAACTGAACGTGAGAAGTACAAAATGCCACTTTACAGATCAATGGAAAGAGCATTTAAACGGTATGCGGTTTAGACGAGTATCCCACGATACAAGAAGAGAGGAAAATCTTGATCCCGTAGGGTACCCTGTGCTTGAATGGTCTCATGGGTGTATGGACAGCTGGTAATGTAGTCTGCTGCGTGGGTAGTTAGATCATGAGGAGGGAAATGATTCAATGCCAGAACTCCAGACATAGTGCATTAAATCTGAAGTAAAAAAATAAATGTCCGGCCATCTTGGGAGTCAGGTGATTTTTATTTTCTGTTGGATTTGGGTAGTGGAATGTCCCTTTAAGACTGACTTAAATCAATATGTATAGAATATATGGGCACGACGAAAAATAAAAAATATGGATTTCCCTTTTTCCTGGTCAAAGCCCCCCAAAAATATTTACATTTTAAACCCCTTAAGGACCAAACTTCTGGAATAAAAGGGAATCATGACATGTCACACATGTCATGTGTCCTTAAGGGGTTAAGGAACAATTTTGCCTTTGATACATAAAATGTAGTTTTTGAAACGTAGAACGTAGAAAAACAAGTTACTAAACGATTGTTGGTAAACGATTGTTGCCGCTGGGGTTGGTACAGTCCTATTGCATTTGCTTCTTGGTCAGCCAAATAGTTGAATGTGCTTGTACTATTGTACATGAAGTTACCATCAAAGAAAAAAAGCATCTTACATAAAATTGATAAAGAAATGAACTAAAAAAAAAAAAATCTTAATTGTAGATTGATCAGCAATACTCACAAGAGACGCATCTGTTTTTAAATTGTCGTCTAGACATTTTTTGTTTGTTGGTTATTTAGACTTTTTCCATGTAGGCATTGGGTCTGTCTTTGACAAATCAAACGGCAGCTAAATATTATTGAATATTTTTTTACTCGAGGAAACCTACAGATGTAGAATGGCGGTATACAGAGGAAGGCGAAAGGGTGAGAGTGTCCTTGAGAACTGGACGCATAATTCCAAAGCCTGTCTTGCAACGACGAGATGGGATCATACCCGAGCAGTGGAAAGGTAAATCTATAATCAGTTTAACAAAGGAGCTGTTATAGTCCCTTTGGTACAGCCTGTAGATTGAGCAAATAGATTTGTAAGAAAATGTACTTAAACAGTTCATTCCACCAAACGTCTATTAATTCAAATGGTGTTTCGCTAAGATTATTTGCTTATTGGGCGTAATGGTGATGGCCTTGAAGGGACAGAACATATTTTATTAATTTCTTGATCTTCACCCTTAGAAAGATTTCTACCGAATCCAAGATATTTTGTAGCTTGGAAAAAAAATAATTGGGGTTTAAATTCATGTATGACTTTTGCTTTCATTTAATTATTGAGCTTGGGAGATTATCATGGTGTTTTTTTCATACATTACAGAGATATTAGGTTTGTTTGTGGATATGAAATTGTGTTTTGATGTACTTTACCAATGCATACATACAGGCTGTACTCCATCTGAATATGCATGTAAAAAAACTTTATGGACTGTTTAGTGCAATTCATTTTTTTATTTTTATTTTATTTTATCGTGCCCAGCACACTTAGCCAGTTGATGCTCTCAAATCCATGTTTGATAGAATTGATCTTAATTTAGAAATGTAAATACCGCTGGAGCAGGCAGGTTTCTCTTGCATGTTTAATCCATATAGGAATGCATAGTCTTCTAATCATTGTTATTATTTGTATTCATTTAAGATGGCCCCAAGGACACCTCTGTAGAAGATGCCCTAGAAAAGACTTACATTCCCTCCCTGAAGACCTTTCAAGAAGAAATCATGGAGAAACTTGGCATTGTAGATAACCGCCGTTTCAGGAAGTCCTTCTGGTATTAATGTACTTTGACTTAACCGTGGCCATTGTTTGCACATATCGAAACGAATGGATACAGGCAATGAGTCAAAACCGTCCCAGGAATACCTCCAGGTCAGGTCAAGTCATTCGTTCAAAACATCTCACCTTCTGTTAAAGACTTATTGAACTTCACCTACACAGATATTAAAACCAAAGTGCTGGATAAGACAGAACTTTTGAGTGTTTCGTGGTTATGGATTTAGTAAAACCGCGAACTCTCATAGTTTTCAAAACACACTGAGACTATGCTTTGATGTGCATGTAGGCTCTTTGTTACAGACTAACATCATTTTATTTTGATATTCATAGAGCTTTTTGACTTTGGCAAAATATTTGTTTCTTTAAGGACAGTAAACAATTCCTCTTCTTTCTGTTGTAAACATATTTGTGGGAAATGTATTGCGTTCTGGCCATATCTGCAGAGCAGAATTCCCTTATCTTATCTATAAAGGGGAAAAATGTAAGATGTAATTATAAATTAAACAAAGATTTACCTTCATGAAAAGTATTTTTGCTAATTTAACAGACTATTTGGGTTGTTGAAAAAAGTCCAAATACTTTCGGATTGGCAAAATTTGGTGAAAATCTACATTTTCTGATTTCTTGCAAATTGGTTATTCTCTAAAGTCCAGTTGGTTGTTTTTGGTGAATAGCACCAACATTGCACATCCACCTTAGAATAATTTCTAGTCTGCAATAAATAAATCAACAGAGAAATTGGTTGAAACCCATACAAAGTGTGAAAACCAGATATTAAACACTGAAAAAATGAGCAAACTCAGTCCAACCTGTTGCATTAAAAGGCACGTTGAAAAATAATTTTTTTTGCAAACTCAGCCACATAAACCTGCAATATTTGGCCGCTTACCAGGCAAATGGTATAAAATAAATGTGGGTACCAGAAACTGTTATGCTTTTATTATTTAAAATAAAATGCATGTATTATAGCCTTTTTTTGTGTGTATATACTTATAATGCATACATGTAAGTAAATATTTTTTTAGTGTATATATTTACTGAGACTCCATGAGCATGGCTATATTTAAAGAGACAGCCCAAATACAAAAATAAAACAAACCATTGTTTAGTAGATATATTGTCAATGAAAACAGGCATGCAATAATTGTGCTTTTTTTAGTGGAGTTATATCCAACAGCTTACAAAAGCTGCAGATCTATTGTCTACAGCCTTTACAAGCCTTCCCCTTATAAACCCAGCCCAGACTTTCTGTGGATGTCTAATCAGTCTTACCAATGCAGCTGAATGAGAAGTCTTTGCAAGGCATGTGTAAGCAGGTTCATTAATAAAAGTGCCAATTTGTATTGACATTGAAAAGAACACACTCCAGCAAGCTAAAGTGATTTAGGGGTCAGGATTGTCCTTTTAAGCCCTCTTTGTTCCGAAGTTTATCCATCATAAGATAAGTTAAAATAGCTTGTGTATATGGTTGTAAGGTGGAGGACAATTTCATCCATCACTAATCCCAATGTGCAAATAATGCCAATCTGTAATTCATAGAATGTTAATTTAGAAAAAGATTTCCCCGCAGTGAGAAGTTCATTTTTTCATAACCTAAGAAAATTAGCAAAGAGACTCTTAGGAATCCTTAGAAGTAGCTTTCTACTGAAACCAAAATAACTTTTAACTTGGAAAAAAATCGATTATGATCAGGAGTTAAGTTAAATGTGTGCAGTGCTGCTTTTATTGACTTACTTAAGGAACTATCGAGCGTGTAATAACAGTAAGTTTTATTACAGTATTTTATCCATAAATGAGTGATAGATGTTTGTTTTGTGTATAAGATGTTGTGTTTTTATGTATTTCATAGTTTAGATGGTGGTCATTATAAAAAAAATTGGTAGAGATTTGTGCAAACGTGAACTGCTTGGTAAACAATGAAAAAAAAAATCTATAGACCGGGCACAAGAAGCCACTTGGTATCTCGGTAACTGTCACCATTCCTGATCACGGGATTCAAGTTAAAATGTGTCTCGCTGCTCACACATGCAGAATATAGACGCGAAATTTCAATCACGAAGTAAATCTTTTGAAAGTCTAATGCCACTGCATTAGACTCCTCAAGCCTGCTGCCAAAGTATTAACAAACCAGACATGCCCTTATCACCTAGGTACACAAAAAGTGTTAAAGGTGCCAGTTAAGTTTAACAATTGAGGGCAAACTTTGTTGGTAGGTTTCCAGCTACCTACCCTTAAGAGTTAAAAAGTAAATCAACACCAATAGCAAGTGGCCATAATCCCTTCTTACCAATATGTACTCATATAAACTAATCGCGCAAGAGGAAAAGGACACTTTCCATATCCTCCGTATCCAGGCTTTAAAGAAAATATTAATAGGAAGTGGGTTCTACTGTTGACTTTTGCTCAATCCACCACAGATTGCAAATTAGGGAAACTGTTAACCTTGTGCACACCATATACAGTAACACAAGGTTCGCAAATAAAAGGGCACCTTAAAATTATCCGAACTTCCATCACTTCGATCCAGAGTAATACAGCTCTGTCACAATAGGCTACCCAGATATAGATACACAAGTACAAACTTATATTGGTCTTCATCAGAATTTAACTGATCCTCTTGCAAGCAAAATGAATAAATGTCAATAAGTCAGACAAAAAAGGGAAAGTTTTTCAATAACACATCACCGTGTTTATCTGGTGTGTCCTCCTCTCACTTGCTTTCCTCGTCCATGAAAATAGCACAGCCACTAAAAAATGGGGGCAAAACATGTTTTAGATACATAAATGAGAAAAGGAAAGTAAAACAAGGATTAGTTAGATTAAAAACAAAAGATGGAAGGTATGTACAGGTGATACTCGAAAAATTAGAATATCGTGCAAAAGTTCATTTATTTCAGTAATGCAACGTGAAAGGGGAAACTAATATATGAGATGCATTACATGCAAAGCAAGATAGTTCAATAAATAGTATGTGTTTGTGGGGAAGTTTCAATAACCAACCATCTAAACTACTCCAAATTGGAACATGGACACAGAGTAAAACTTCAAAGTTAGAAAAAAGCTGAATGGCTGCGTCTCAAATGCGCCCCTTCAACATCTACATATACCTGGCAAAGGTACATACGGGGGTATTGCTGTACTCAGACGACATAGCTGAGCAATATATGAAGTATTATACAGTCGTAGCACACATAAGGTTTGCAAAATATACTGTGCAAACTCACTTTGTGTGTCAAAAAGGCAGAAAAAATGCTTATTACCACTACACTTGGTACAAGCTAGTGGAAAAATGATCCCATTCTAGGGTTCAAAATATGGCTTTTGAAATACCCTGGGATGTCATCTTTAAGAAATGGTATGGCTTTATGGGGTATTTGGTTTATATAGCCTGGTAAAATACTCTAAAATGGGACATGGGCACATCGCAAAAATGTAAAGTTTGAAAAAAACTGGAATGGCTATGTCCCAAATGTGCCCCTCCGATGTCCACATATACCAGGCAAAGGTACATACGGGGGTAGTGCTGTACTCAGCCGACATAGCTGAGCAACATATGAAGTATTAAACAGTCCTAGCACACATAAGGTTTGCAAAATATACTGTGCAAACTCACTTTGTGTGTCAAAAAGGCAGAAAAAAACGCTTATTACCACTACACTTGGTACAAGCTAGCGGAAAAATGATCCCACGCTAAGGTTCAAAATATACCTTTTGAAATACCCTGGGATGTCTTCTTTAAGAAATGGTATGGCTTTATGGTGTATTTGGATTATATAGCCTGGTAAAATACTCTATAATGGGACATGGGCACAGCGCAAAAATATTACGTTTGAAAAAAACTGGAATGGCTATGTCCCAAATGTGCCCCTCCGATGTCCACATATACCAGGCAAAGGTACATACGGGGGTATTTCTGTATTCAGCCGACATAACTGAGCAACATATGAAGTATTATACAGTCGTAGCACACATAAGGTTTGCAAAATATACTGTGCAAACTCACATTCTGTGTCAAAAAGGCAGAAAAAACGCTTATTACCACTACACTTGGTACAAGCTAGCGGAAAAATGACCCCATGCTAAGGTTCAAAATATGCCTTTTGAAATACCCTTGGATGTGTTCTTTACGAAATGGTATGCTTTTATGGTGTAGTTGTAATATGTAGCCTGCTCAAGTGCTCCAAAGTGGAACACGGACGCATCAAAACTCTCCATGAAAATTCACACTTAAAAACGTTAACTTGTCACGTCTCTTTTACAGCACTGTAACTTCACAAAATATTGCCAAAGACATACAATGGGGGTGTCATTTTACTCAGAAGACTTAGCTGAGCATAATGTGGAGGGTTTGAACTTAGTGGCACATATGAAATATACAAAATGCCCAGCAAAAATGTAATCCGTATGTAAAAAATGCCCAAAATAATTTTTTACCACATACTTTGGCATATATTGGTTAAAAAATGGGGGCATGTTAAGGCACAATATGCACCATATGAGATACCCTGGAGTGTCTACTTTTACAAATGGTAGGCCTTTGTGGGTTTTTTTTAACAGTCAAACTGTTATAATACCCCAAATGGAAGCATAGGCTCATTAAATCCGTCTCTCAAAATTCTACTGTGAATACTGAAAAGGACAGATCTCCTGTATGGCACTGTAGCTTCACAAAATAGTGCCAACGACATACAATGGGGGTGTCATTTTACTCAGCAGATGTAACTGAACACAAAATAAAACTATGTACGGGAATAGCATACACCAACTTTACAAAATACACATGAGAAGTTCTTATGTTATAAGTTTGTGTGCCAAAAAAAAACACAATTTTACTCCAATATTTAGCAGAGGTTGGCGGTGAAATGGCTACGTAGAAAGTGTCAAAACAACCTTAGGTAAATAGCCTGTGATGTCTACTTTATATAAATATATACTTTTGTGTGGCAATTTTGTTTTCTTTTATGGCTATTAAGCTTACAAGACAAACAGACCAAATTCTAAAATCGCTCCACATTAAAAGTTTATTTTACTCCTTGTGCTTTGTGACCTGTAACTACCAAAAAAACCCTGAAAATCCCAGACCCATTATATATTCTGTAAATTAGAACAACTAAATTAATTTATTTTTAATCACTTTCTTTAACCTGCACTAATTATGCACACAATATTATTGCAAAAACTGTAAAAAAGCATTTTCTGTATTTTTTTGATAATAAATAAGCATATATATATATATATATATATATATATATAACATCAAATTAAAGCCCTTTCTGTCCTTTAAAACACAGTATATAATATGTGTCGGTGCAATAATCAAGAGAGATGCAAATTGCAGTTGAACGCAAACAGCAAGAACATGTAAAAATTGCTTGTGTCATTAAGCGTAAGACAAGCTTCTGAAGCTGTGTCCTTAAGAGGTTAAGAACGATCACGAATAAGGAGATATTATTAGCATGTATGAGGGAGATAACATGGGGAATACAAATAAATCTTGTTAAAAGTATCTACGATAATCCAGAGAATGGCATGGCCCTCAGACAAAAGGTGAGATGATACCGATCTGATGTTTAAAATAAAAAAATAAAAGGCTTAGTATTGCTTATTAGTGTCTGCTAGAGTGACTGGAGGCATGTTAGCCCAACGCTTCCCGAATTTCTAGATCTTTTAAATAATATTTAAATCATACTTGTCGTGTTAAACATTTTAGCAACTAGCCAATAATACCACTATACAGTTTTATGTTCAGAATTTTGACCACCTTGCCATCAGCATAGCTCTAAAGATATCATGGATGGAGAACATGTTCACCGAGGTGTACAGCCTCCCGATCAGTCTAGTTTACCCACCACCAGTTCTCCCCTGCTCATAGATCTTGTTCAGGAATCAAATGGACAAGTCATCAAAGGAACGAGGCATGTTATCTGGATTCATGTCAATGATGTAATTTGCGTCAGTAACGCACCATCACGTTGGACCACGCTTCACACAACCATTCTTACCGTGTCATACTTGACAATGTGGCAAGCACACGTATGTTTATGTGTGTGTCAGTTTGCCTTTTCCATTATTTACTGGCAATCTTTGAAAAAAGGGATTTTCCTTTTCTTTCTTCAGTACACCCGAAAAACAAACAGACAAATAAACAAAAAAAAACAGGAAGTAACATCCAAGACATTAAGTTCTCCTTTCTTTAACTTAGTAATTAGTGAAGAAAACACAGTCATTCACCATGTCCCTCCTGGCATTGATCATCTTTCTCTGTAAGTGCACAAATGTCTTTTTATTTCTTAATGATTTTCACAATTTTTTTTTTGTTGTGTTGCTCATTTGTTAACAAATTAGTTAGGAATAGATAAATCTGTAACTGGTTAAAAATTGCATTTTTTTTTTAATTTGTGTATTTTTATAGAATTGTGAATTGACTCAGAATTTTACTTCTTTTATGTTTAACTAAAGTATGGGAATATTTCAGGGTTTATATTATGCTGAGGCTTATTCACTGAAGTGCATTTTACAATTTACACCAAAATGATAAATAAACTGAAAGAATGCTACAAATCACAAGTTATAGATGATTTTCAATGTTTTATTCAATTATACAAATTCCAGAGAGGTGGCAGTTCCTCTTTAAATGCCGCAGAGCAATTAGTATGTTTGAAAAGTACTGAATTAAAGTGAAATAGCTCAGAAAATTCATCACTTTTGAGTTAATGGAAATGTTAATTTTTTTTTTGTGTAAAAGGTAAGACTGGAGCAATGTTTTCAAGTACCTGGAAAGCAGAGTAATCTGAATGTACCTTTCCTGGTTAAATACTTTGTTATTATTACTATCATTATTAAGTAAAGCAATCACCATGGAAACCAATGGAATGTTTTTTTTTCTGGTTGTGCCACATTTTTGGAACATTGCCCAGAATTTCTGCTTATACAAGAAATCTTATTTGTCTCTGTAGATGCATCAATAATAAGTGTAAAAAACTATTATTATTTTTTTTATGAAAAAGCTAAGATGATATTAATAAAGTTATGTTCGGTAGAGTTATCTCTCTGTAAACCAGTCTGCAGTGTCATATAAAAAAAATATTAGGTCTCATTTCTATATTTTGTGTTTCCTATATATCAAAAATCACTACTTGATTTATCCTGTGCAGTTATATTGAGTAGGATAGAAAGGACATTGGAAATACGTAGATTGAACGATCTCTGAAACAGTGCAAAAAGTGGCATTTCTCAGAAAATATAAAAAAAACGCGAAAATATTGCACAAATTCTCAGCCAGTCGTTCTGTGTTGCGTGACCTCAATGCATGTTGACATCTCAGTGTTGGACCACAAGTTGGTGCCTTTCCTTAAACTAAATTGCCTAAGCCAATGAGATACAATTTCAACATCTTCCATATTGGTATCTGACGACAATATGTGGGTTTGTTCTCTGAACATTGAATTGTATTGAACTGAACGAGTATTGTAAAATTACACGGAAAATGTGGGTTTTGGCTGGAGCTGCTTTGGAGAAATGTTCTGCCTCCATTTTTCAATTCAGTAAAAAACAAAAACAACAAGTAAATTGTCCAATAAAACCATGTTGAAAAATGAAAAAATGTGATTTAATGTGTAATCAAAAAGAGGAAATAATATGTAAAGAAATGATTTCTTAACATTGCCACTTCTCTGTTTTCCTGTATAAAAGCTGAAATTTTAGGGTAACTATGCCTTTTTTTCTGCTGTTTATAAAATATTGGTCTGGGTTTGCTAATTCCATAGGACTTCCTGTGGTTTGTGTGCATTCAAAGAATATGAGGATAGTCTAATGGTCTGTCATGCATGCAACCTTCCTCTTCCATAACATTCTTGCAGCCATAATGCTGGCAAAGCATCAGGGGAGATGTAGTCCACAACAGCTGGAGTGCCCAAAAATTGTCTACGCCTGGTCTACCACTTTACTTCCATGCATTGCCCCATGTTGATTTTTAACTCCAAAATATCTTATAGGGTACTTAGGAAGTATGTGGTGGTACTCGAAGAGCATGGGGGCTGGCAGTACTTTATCTTACTATAATTTAGACAAATTAAGTACAAATTAAATACGACAGAATTTTTTTTATTTGTGGCGCTGTCCCTATAAATAATTTTTTTTAGTACCTTGTGAACGTACCCCCGTTTTGCACATATTTGTAAAAGGCAGAAAACAAAATATCACGTTCCTTTGGTTTTCTAGATAAAGCAACATGTACTTGTAGATATGACTAATTTGGACTTATGCAAATGCATTTATTTGAATTTATTAAAACAAAAAAAAAAAGTCAAAGTTATTTTGACTTTCATGCACATGCAAGTTGGGCTGATGTATTTTTAAAAGTCCTACTCCCGTTTCCATGATTGCCAGTTTATAGTGTAAGGAGGTACATCAATGAACTGAAGTGAATTGTAAAATTTGTGCTCTGATAGTTGATTTCCCAAAAAGTATTTAAATCAATTATAGTCAGATCTTGATTATTTCAGCCTATATTTCTGAATTCGGTTTTCAGTTGACTATGATGACGTATTTCTATGTGCTAGTTTTAATACTGAATTAACTTCTGTTAATCAATAACCCATATTTATTTATTGAATTCTGTAGGTGGTATTTATGGAGCTGCACCCTGTGGAAACACATACATTACGGGAGTAGAAGAAGAAAGTGTAATTCTGCAGTTGGGTCGGACGGGAGTTACTTGGGAATTATGCACTGGAGATGGGAAACAATCTTTCATAGCTCGTACCTACCCTCAGAGACCAGTGGAGGTTCTTAATCCCTTGTATAATGGACGACTCTTTAGTACGCCCGATGGATCTCTGGTTATTTCAAAACTAACCATGAAAGACCAAGGAATCTACAATGCAGACCTATTTGTTGGGGAATGGACATACCTTTGCGATCATCGCTTTAATCTCACCATTATCGGTACGTTTTTTACATGATTGTTTGTACTGTCTTAGTTTTCTTAATGCTTGGAGAATAAACAGCATGAACAGGCAATAATATTGGTCTGTATAGCTGAAAATACTCAACCAAATAATTTCTCGGATATCAGTTATCAACCTATTAAAACTTGATATGAAAAATATTAGCATAAAATATGTCCCTGTTTGAGTACTGTTGCTGGGCTGTGACTCCCATTGCACTCAGCCAGCATTTAGCTAGGAGCAATGAGAGTTAAATTTTAGGAGCAGCAATGTTAGGTTTCAAATACAAAAAGAGAAGTCCTGCGCTTAGTCCCATTACTGCTGGGCCAGCAGCAAGAACTACAATACACATCAGCCCCAATATATGTAAAAACCAAAGAAAAGAAAATGTTACTTGCGCTTTCTCCTTAATCCCTATGTATATCTAGACAAATGGAGGTCATTTAGTTGCTCCAATGGCCATTGGAGGGAATGCCCGCCTGCCAACGTCAAGGCAGAGTTAAATTTTAGGAGCAGCAATGTTGGGTTTCAGTTATAGACTGTGGATGGTCGATAAAATACATGATAGAAATCCAGGCTGGAATTAAATAAAATTAAAGTGTAACTTCCACATTGTCCAGGCAGCAGAAGAGGGGTGTGTTCTGGGTACCAATAAGAACCCAGTTTTGTTGAGAAACTGTTTCCGAACAGTTTGATTCTAAATTTATAAACGGGTGAATAGGGCCCATAGTCTATTGATAGTATACATACTACACTGAGTTGTAGTGGTTTTGGTGTGTGAAGTATACCTTTAAACTTTTTCATGCGTTTTTAGTAGAATTATTATTATTGTGACGTTGGCTTATCTATAGGCATTAAATATGCAGTATGTCTACAAGCCTGGCATGAGAAGTGCAAGAGGTTTTCATGGAGGTTTGTTAGGGGAATGCCAAATTAAAGTTCACCCGTAACACACTGATCAGCCCTGGTAGTCTCCCTGTTTCCGACACACTGATTGGCCACAACATTAAAACCACCTGCCTAATATCCTGTAGGTCCCCCTCGTGCTGACAAAACAGTCTTGATCCAACAATGCATGGACTCAACAAGACCTCTGAACATGCCCTTTGGTATCTGACACCAAGACATTAGCAGCAGATCCTTTAAGTCTTGCACGTTGCGAGGTAGGGCCTCCATGAATTGGATTTATTGTTCCAGTACATCCCACAGATGCTCAATTGGTTTGACATCTGGGGAACTTGGAGACCAAAGCAACACCTTGAACTCTTTGTCACGTTCCTAAAACCAATACTGGACAATTTTTGCAGTGTGGATTTGTTACTTTTGGGGGTGTTTGCATGTTTTACTTACTTAAGGGTGTCCATCACAGCTGCCTCCATCTACATCCTACTGGTCCTAGTCAGCTTATGGTGCTTTATTAGCCAGAATACAACACTGAGGTCTATGGAGGATCTGGAGACACAGCAGGAGCCTCCATAGATAGATGCTTAAATCCCACAACCATCACTTGTGGCAACTGCTGTATTTGGACAAAAGTTGACGATGGAGTTTTGCCTTTTGCCAACCTCTGGCAGGCTGATCAATAAGATAAAGTAGTCCTAATGTGGCGGGACCCCTGGCTGTGGTGTGGGCCCTCAAAAAACTACAGCCCTACCTCTACGGACAGCATTTCACCCTGCTCACAGATCACAACCTGCTGGTATTGCTTAACCGGGTCTCTGGGGACAATGCCAGGCTGTTACAATGGAGCTTGATGCTACAACCATATGACTTTACCATCCACTATTGACAAGGTAAGCAAAACGTCAATGCCGACGGATTATCAGGACAGACAGCCCTAGAGAAGTGATCCGTGAGCACCCCCCGGACATCCACAAGCCGATCCGTTGGGATCACACTGTGAATGCCGGCTTGTGGTTAAGGGGGAGCTGTGTGGTGGGACCGCTGCCTGTTCGTGAATTGTTATGAGATATTCCCAGTGTTTTCCCCTGTATTGTGTTGTTTTCATATGTTTTACCTGCTCCCCGTTCGGGTTCCATTCGCCTCCCAAATGGGGACCACCACGAAACCTCAATTAGAATGTTGTCTCGTAAGGAGGTGTCGAAACCACAAACCGCAAGGGAAGCCTTGGCGCGTGCCGACCCTGGGTGGCGGCCCGTTCGTTAGACAATCGCCATCTAGGGGGAGCATTCGTGGACTGCTTCCCACCTCGTTCGGTTCCCGAACGGGGATCTCGCCAGTGCCCTTGGAGTATTCACGCCAATCAATTTGAACCTGGGCAACTTGCAACATACAGTTGCAAGAAAAAGTATGTGAACCCTTTGGAATGATATGGATTTCTACACAAATTGGTCATAAAATGTGATCTGATCATCATCTAAGTCACAACAATAGTCAATAACAGTCTGCTTAAACTAATAACACACAAAGAATGAAATGTTGCCAATATTTTATTGAACACACCATGTAAACATTCACAGTGCAAGTGGAAAAAGTATGTGAACCCCTAGACTAATGACATCTCCAAGAGCTAATTGGAGTGAGATGTCAGCCCAACTGGAGTCCAATCAATGAGATGAGATTGGAGGTGTTGGTTACAGCTGCCCTGCCCTATAAAAAACACACACCAGTTCTAAGTTCGCTTTTCACAAGAAGCATTGCCTGATGTGAATGATGCCTCGCACAAAAGAGCTCTCAGAAGACCTACAATTAAGAATTGTTGACTTACATAAAGCTGGAAAGGGTTATAAAAGTATCTCCAAAAGCCTTGGTGTTCATCAATTTGTTCATAAATTTGTCCACGGCAAGACAAATTGTCTATAAATGGAGAATGTTCAGCACTGCTGCTACTCTCCCTAGGAGTGGCCTTCCTGTAAAGATGACTGCAAGAGCACAGCGCAGACTGCTCAATGAGGTGAAGAAGAATCCTAGAGTGTCAGCTAAAGACTTACAAAAAGAGATATATAAAAAAAGGTTGTGTCATGCGCAATATTTAGTGTTCTCCATGATTGTACTGTACATGTATATGGACTTTTTTAATATTCATATTTATTTTTATTCTTTATATTTATTTCATTTTTATTTATTTTAATTTTTTATTTATTTTTATATTTATTTTATTTTTTTATTTTTATTTTTATGTATTTATTTTCATTTTATTTTATTTCATTCACATATTTTTTCATTTTTCTTTCTTTCTTTTTGTCTCCTTTTTTATTTTTACATTTTTTATATATATATTTTTTTATATATATTTGTTTATATTTTTTTATATTTTTTTTATATATTTGTTAGAGTATGTTTCTTTACATATAGTTACATAGCTGAAAAGAGACTTGCGTCCATCAAGTTCAGCCTTCCTCACATTTGTTTTTTTTGCTGTTGATCCAAAAGAAGGCAAAAAAAAAGTTTGAAGCACAATTTTGCAACAAGCTATAAACAAAATTCCTTCATGACCCCAGAATGGCAGTCGGATTTATCCTTGGATCAAGCAGTTATTACCCTACATTGAACGATTATATCCGTAATATTCTGTTTTTGCAAGTATGCATCTAGTAGCTGTTTGAACATCTGTATGGACTCTGATAAAACCACTTCTTCAGGCAGAGAATTCCACATCCTGATTGTTCTTACAGTAAAAAAACCTTTCCTTTGCCTTAGACAAAATCTTCTTTCTTCCAGTCTAAACGCATGGCCTCGTGTCCTATTTAGAGTTTGGTTTGTGAATAGATTTCCACACAATGGTTTGTATTGGCCCTGAATATATTTGTATAATGTTATCATATCCCCTCTCAGGCGACGTTTTTCTAAACTAAATAGGTTTAAATTTGTTAATCTTTCTTCATAGCTGATATGTTCCATTCCTTTTATTAATTTTGTAGCCCGCCTCTGCACTTTTTCTAGTGCCATAATATCCTTCTTTAGAACAGGTGCCCAAAATTGCACAGCATATTCAATATGTGGTCTTACCAGTGATTTATAAAGAGGCAAAATTATATTCTCGTCCCGAGAATGAATGCCCTTTTTCATGCATGACAATACCTTACTGGCCTTGGCCACTGCTGATTGACATTGCACATTGTTGCATAGTTTGTTGTCTATAACAATTCCCAAGTCCTTTTCGTGTGTTGTTATCCCTAATTCACTTCCATTAAGGGTATACGTTGCTTGTGTATTCTTTACGCCGAAGTGCATAACTTTGCATTTTTCAACATTAAATTTAATCTGCCATTTGAGTGCCCAGTCCTCCAGTCTATCTAAATCCCTCTGCAGCAAAGTAATATCTTGCTCACATTGTATTACTTCACAGAGTTTTGTGTCATCTGCAAACACTGAAACATGACTTTCAATGCTGTCTTCAAGATCATTTATAAACATGAAGGGGTCCCAGAACAGACCCCTGAGGGACACCACTTGCCACCTCTGTCCAGCTTGAAAATTTACCATTAACGACAACTCTTTGTATTCTGTTTTTAAGCCAATGTTCTACCCAAGAACAAGCATTTTCATCTAGACCAATTTCCTTGAGTTTGAACACTAATCTGTTGTGTGGAACTGTATCAAATGCCTTGGCAAAATCCAAATAGATCACATCCACTGCAACACCCTGATCTATACTTCTACTTACTTCTTCGTAGAACGCAATCAAGTTAGTTTGACATGACCTGTGCTTCATAAAACCGTGCTGATTTTTGCTGATAACCATGTTCTTCTCAAGGAATTCTTGAATATTATCCCTTAATAAGCGTTCAAATATTTTACCAGCCACAGAAGTTAAGCTCACAGGTCTATAATTTCCAGGCAAGGATTTTGAACCCTTTTTGAATTTAGGAACCACATCTGCCTTCCTCCAATCCTCCGGAACACTTCCTGAAAGAAAAGAATCTTGAAAGATTAAAAACATCCCTGTTAGCAAATCTACAATACGTAAAACACTAAACAAGAATGGATTTCACGGGAGGATACCACAGAGGAAGCCACTGCTGTCCAAACAAAACATTGCTGCACGTTTACAGTTTGCACAAGAGCACCTGGATGTTCCACAGCAGTACTGGCAAAATATTCTGTGGACAGATGAAACCAAATTTGAGTTGTTTGGAAGAAACACACAACACAATGTGTGGCGAAAAAGAGGCACAGCACACCAACATCAAAACCTCATCCCAACTGTAAAGTGTAGTAATGGGGGCATCATGGTTTGGGGCTGCTTTACTGCATCAGGGCCTGGACGGATTGCTATCATCGAAGGAAAAATGAGTCCCAAGTTTATCAAGACATTTTGCAAGAGAACTTAAGGCCATCTGTCTACCAGCTGAAGCTCAACAGAAGATGGGTGTTGCAACAGGACAACGACCCAAAGCATAGAAGTAAATCAACAACAGAATGGCTTAAACAGAAGAAAATACGCCTTCTGAAGTGGCCCAGTCAGAGTCCTGACCTCAACCCGATTGAGATGCTGTGGCATGACCTCAAGAAAGCGATTCACACCAGACATCCCAAGAATATTGCTGAACTGAAACAGTTCTGTAAAGAGGAATGGTCAAGAATTACTCCTGACCGTTGTGCACGTCTAATCTGCAACTACAGGAAACGTTTGGTTGAAGTTATTGCTGCCAAAGGAGGTTCAACCAGTTATTAAATCCAAGGGTTCACGTACTTTTTCCACCTGCACTGTAAATGTTTACATGGTGTGTTCAATAAAAACATGGCAACATTTCATTCTTTGTGTGTTATTAGTTTAAGCAGACTGTGATTGTCTATTGTTGTGACTTAGATGATGATCAGATCACATTTTATGACCAATTTGTGCAGAAATCAATATCATTCCAAAGGGTTCAAATACTTTTTCTTGCAACTGTAAGTGTGCAAGGGAAGTAATTAATGAGTATAGACGAGTGGCGGCAAAGGGGAACATTCGTGTCCCGAAAGGAGACACTTCCCTTGCTTGGTTTCACCCAGAGACCCCACGAGCTGAGGCAGTTAACGTTCTGGGGGTCCCTGAGATTGGTGGGGACACTCTTTTGGGGACAATGGTGGAAGCTTTCCCACGCTGGGACTCCCAGGTACAAAGGCTCATGGCATGAAGACCTCCTGGTCTCCGGAGGTGGGAAACCCTGAGGATGAGTGGCGGGAACAGGGGACAAAGGGACTGGAGTTCCGTTTCCATCAGGAGACCCCTGGGAGGGGGAGGACCCTGGGAGATGGCACTGAGTGGCGGGAACAGGGGACAAAGGGATTAGGGTTCCGGTTCCATTATGCGACCCGTGAGAGGGGGGAAGACCCTGGGAGGGGACATTGTCATTATATGTGATCCATCCCTTGCACGGGGAAAGTATAAAGCCAATAAAGTTGTCGTTGTACCCCCAGGACTACGTATCATCCGGTTACTGGGTGGGAAATGGGTCTCTCTGTACTATAACTGATTATCTTCCAGGAAGAAGACATGGCTGAGCAAGGACAACCGGTCGGGTTGTCAGCAGGCCCGCTACATTCCCTACTTTACCTTATGGTATATTTGGATTGCGTTGGATTTCCAAAGCAGTCTTGATCATTATTTCATAAAGAATACATCTGTATCAAATATTGAAAAATGACAGATGCACTAAAATACTATACTTGTATGAATGTACATGTTCCTATCTCACTAAACCTTTCTTTGTCACAGGCCGAAGTCAACATTATGGGAATGGCAATCCTACTACTGTTGGGGAAGCATTTTCTGATGAACTGCCATGCCCCCCAAAAGCTAGTAGCTTTGATCATGGTAAGGTTGAATACCATCTAAAGGTTCTATAGTTGGGGACATTTCTCAACCCATTCATAAACTATATGCTTTAACTTTGGCCTTATATACTACAAATCAACCCTGTCAAGTTTGAGATGTTTTTATATTTTGCATTATTTTTGTAAAGACAAGAAATTGTTAGCACATCCAGAATAAAAGACAAGCCACCTTTTTCAAATACAATCCATCAACAACAACAACCTAAACACAAGAACAATTACAAAAGTGCAACAGAAAGCCGAGTAGCTCAGTATGTCAGATGCCTATAGGCATAGTATTCTACTGCTCCCACCTCTCCCTCCCCCCAAAAAGAAAGAAAAGAAAAAGGCCCATAAAGTAGAGTTTATTACATTGTGAGTTTTTAGGGTTATTTGCAAAAAACTCATACTCCTATCTGTAGCCCAATCAGTCTCCTAAGATTGATATTAGAACTCTTATACAGTGTGTATCACTCAGTTCTGTCTATTGTTCCTGCAAGGCTTTTTCCATGAGAGAGGCTGATAGATAGCAGATGGGGCATGATCCCTTCCTGTCCAGCCTCACACACAGACAGTGGAGGTTGCACAGGAAGTGGAAGGAACCATGTCTCATCTGCCCACTATCTGCTTCTGAGGTTTACACGCTCTTTGATTGCTCTTACAGCTCTACTATCAAACATGGAAGGGTGACTGGGCTACAGAGGACACAGACAAAGGCTCCTGGTACTTCTCTCCCCACCAGACCATTTAAGCTCCGAAAAAGTCACATTATTAGTGTTGCAAATAAGCGCCATCGACAGGACATGCATCTCTAGGCAGGTACATACTCTGCCTGATGGGGAATTCAGTCCTGCAGGTGGGATAGAACACTCAAATTTATACCTCGTAGGAAATCCAGGTCTCCCATGTTGAATGGACCAAGTCAGACAAATATTGCAAAAGATCAGTCAAATAATACATTTGATAATTACCATAGATTATTTATCAAACCCTTTTGAAATGGAAGGCATATCGTAGTAGAGCAAGCACTCCCCCAATATTCTCAGAGCACGTTTACCAAACACACGGTTCTCAGCATCAGTCAAGAGGCCTTAAAAAAAGGAAAATCCTTGAGTCCAGCTTAAAGTCTCAGCTCAAAGTTGTTGATTTTTTTTTTTCTACTATGGATTCACCTTTGGGGATTATCATTGCCACATATCTTAAAACAAGTGTAATTTTTATTTTTTCCTTTCATGTTACACAGTTTGATTAGGGTTGTACACTAGTACATTATAATTTTGTGAAAACTTTACACCAAATAATTCTCCAGAACAAATATATGTGTTGTTGATTTTTTTTGGAGAGTGTTGTCCGTCTTTCCCTAAGCCTAGTAACCTTACAACAAGTCAGTTTTTTTTTAGAGATTCTTTGACAAAAGTCATACATTGCTGAACAGTTATCAAATAGAAAATGTTCGTAAAAATATAGGACAAAACCCAAGAGAGGTCTTTATAAATGTCCAAATGGTATTTAGAGTATTAAAACTATTAATTGTCTTTATTCCATTTTACACAAATACAGAAACCCTGCCAGAAATGTTAATCTGTCGTTTAAATCAAACATCCTCAAAGGAAATGTCTTATGTGTGTTGTTTCAAACCATCTACTTATAAAAGTTTCTTGTTTTCCAATATTATAATTGTGTATTAGACATATCAAGTCCAACTCCTTGTAGAAACCGACACGTGACCGCATTTGAAGGGGACAGTGTTACTCTCCAGTTGGGTCAGACAGGCATCGAAACCACCACTTGGGAAGTTTGTATCGGAGATGGGAGGAGATATTTTATAGCTAATACTTTGCGCAGGGGATCATTGGAGATTCGAGATGTCCTCTGGTATAATGGAAGACTCTCTAGTGCACAGGATGGATCCTTGATCATTACAAAACTAACCATGGAAGACCAAAGAATCTACAACGCAGATCTATTTCGGATATCATGGCAATACCGTTGTGATCAGCGATATAATCTCACCGTGATCCGTAGGTTATTGGCTGATACTCGTGTGCTATGATGAATTGACATAGATAAATGTTTGTTGTGTACTCTGCTTAAAAATATGACTTAGAGGGCCAAATTATTTATCTTAGATACTTTTAGGCTCCGAAAAATATTAGACGAAACTAAACACCCACTCAGAAAAAAATTCTAATCCAACCCTTAATAATTACTTATATGAATTGGATATTGTGAACATTTTTATGATAAGAGCCTTTTTCTTGTACACACATAAAGTTAACATGTTGGTGAAACACAAAACAACATTTGTTATGTCATAAAATCATGTCATCATAAATGTATCAAGCCAACTGCGCATTGTAGACATATATAAGCCTATTGTATTGACATGTAGAAAACTATCTCATACACATATATAAACTGGCTTTATTGGCATTCATACAAACAGATTTAAAAAAGTTAAATGAAACACATTCCATGCATGTTTAAATATGAGTTAACGTCTTTTATAAAACCCTATCCTGTGCCTTTATAAAAATACTTTTAGTTATATAAAACTATTTCCCCGTTAATTACTAGCATATAGAAGCTGATCTTAAAGGGGAACTGCCACTTCCCTGGACTTTTTAGACCATTGAAGATAACATTGACAATCACGTCTAAATTTTATTTTAAAGGTTTACTCCAACCACCATGACCCCTTATGCTTTTAAAAGTAGTCACGGTGATAGAATGCTGGATGCGCAGTGTTGTGCTTGAAACACTGCAAATCCAGAGTTATTCGCAATTATGTGTTGGGGGCTAATTAAACTGCCAGCGCATGTGGCAGGCTGCTTAATGTCAATTCTGTGCATATTTTATAGCTGTCATCAGCGTTCACTGCAGGAGCCAAGCCTGCAAGAGAAGCTTGTGTCTATGCTCCCTCCTTAACGGCAACTTTGCCTCCAGAATAACCCCTCCACTGTTTTTTGTTTCCTCCTTCTTTCCCTCAACCCTCTCCCTTGGTTGGCAGAGAGTGTGTGCAAATGGTAAATGGTCCAATCAAAGGTTTGTCTATGAGAATCCTTTGAGCAGACCTCTGCGTGATTAAAGTAAATAAAATTTATTTGAAAACTTTTTAGGGGGTGTGGGTAGAGAATAGGGACTATTATCTAAATTTATGTGAAAATATTTAGCAAATTGCATCATAATCTATATCAGACAGGGCAAACATTGCAGTAAATTAGGAGAAACTGAATATTTTTTTTCGTTTATTTTCTTCCTTTTATTCTTTCGCTAGGCTGACTGCTATGCATAGTATTACTTTCTTAGCAGCTCTGTTTTTATGCGTCGCACCTCTTTATATTTTTTTAATACTATTTAACAGTTAATGGTAGTTTTGCTCAAAATTCTCCAAATTGTTTTGTTTTTCTTGCAGGACGACCTCCAGTTATCCCAAATGCTCCAATCAAAAATTCTAATGTTGTGTTTCCATGCCCCCGGAAAAGTAGAGGTAACAGCGTAAAACATATCTGATGGTATAGGGAATGTGCCCATTATAAAAAAAAGTATGTTTTTTTTTTTATCTCTTATCCATCTGATTTATTCCACAGAACAGATCTCACACTGTTAAGCTTTCACATAGATTTACATTTGTAAATAGATTTCATATGCCATCAGGCATAATTATATGTAATGTTATTCACTACTGGACATGTGCTTATTTTTTTCAAAATAAGACAAAAATGATGCAGTCATACCTAAATTCTATCACTGCTTCTCTTAGGATCTTTGAGATGATCACTAACATTTCTTATTAACATTATACCAGGTTCTAATTTCTACTCCGAAAGTGACAGATATACGGACTCACCGCAAGTACAGGAGAGTACAGGTACTGTTAATTCATCTTTAGGGACACCTTTATATCTAAACATTACAAGGTCTCCCATCCTACATAGCATATGCACTAATCTAAAATACATACATTGGCATCAAAAAATTATTCTTTCTCCATTTATTTTCATTAAGATGTTGCACGTGGTCAATGGATATTCACAGCATCCTTATATTAGAGTGTCGTGCTTTTATTTATTATGCATTAAGTGGAGTAGCACTCACTAAAGAAATTTCCACCCGTAGTGCCACCAGACCATATAAATATTCATGAAGAAAGTTGGACCGGGCTCATACAGATATAATTGGAAAACCATACAACGTTTTGGCTAGAACAAGAGACTTTATCAAGCTTTATCAAACCTGGTCTATCATTCTTCATGTTTATTTAATTAGTATCCACACAGATATCATAAAATTTACTGCACTATGGTCTATCTTCTCTTTAAGAGATCGCTAAGCAGTAATAAAATAAGTATAAAATAAATACAATAAAACAAATAACTTACCTTGTATGATCAGGGGTCAATGGATTTTCAATTAGGCAGAATAGACATCTACCTACAAGCGTCTGTCTTGTATGGGACACCTATCTAGAGCATTTGTAATGAGCCTATTTGGAACTTAGATGGGCTGGTGAGTTGAGATAAGTACCAAGAGTGTTTCACATACATAAACACTCCGGGTATCGTGACCACTTCAAAACACTGAAGTGGTCATGGTGTCTGGCTTACTGATAAAATGACAAGCTTACTTGTCCACTTTTGGTTGTCATTGAATTAGTCCTAGTCTTGTCTTGCATATGTTAAACTAAAAAAATAAAAATGGATTTTCTTCATGAGCTGAATGTTCGAACTACCCTCGGCAAATTAAGTAGATGGTAAATCTTTTCCATATTGATGATCATGGGGGGGCTGGGCATGAATTTTCTGATAAATATGCAGATTATGGAATATGCAAAATGTGAAAATTTAAGCCAACTGGACAAAGAATACCCTGCTACTTGTCAGACTAAAATAAAACAGCCCCATGACAATTACGACCAACATTAGCAATATTTTACAGTGAAACATTTTTGCCTATATTTTGGCATTCAGATTTAATTTGCTAAAACACAGAGTTCAGTGAACATAATTAACTGTAGTGACAAAACGGTGGCATTCTGAAACTATATTTATGAAGGAACGAGAGCATTTATAAATTCCCAAATGTTAAATTAACAAATATAAAACTGTTGTATCATCTTGCTATGTGGCTGGGGGTTACGCTGCTTATTTTAAAGAGCAAGAGGTAAAACGGTGGCATTATGAGGAAAACATGCTTGTAATATTTTGGGGGGTCATACAAAGTTTTTATTGACACACAAAACTGAGATTAACACGATTTTACAGTAGCAACATGAACATTACCATACATATAATGAGTATGCAAGCATCAGTGTGTGTGTGTTGTTCATGTAGTGTGTGTAGTGAATGTAGCGTGTGTGTAGTGCATGCAGTGTGTGTGTTAATGTGAGAGGTGAGCAGTTTTGTTTTTTTCATTTTTAATTCTGTTTATTCCCCCTTCCTACCCTTAACCAGTGGGAACGGAGGGGGGATACTTGATTACCTGATGGTCCGATGGCTCAGTGGAATTGGAGGACAGTGAAAAGGAAGCCTAGAAGTCTAATCTTCCCCTCCAGCAGCAACAGCAGACACTGCCGGATCCTCCCGAGTGCACGACTGTGGGTTGCCATGACAATGCTCCAGTATGCATTGGTAACATGCAGCAACGCTCTCGCGGCCCACCAGAGTGAGAGTGCCTGCTGCTGCACAGGAAGATTAGACTTATTGGTCCCCGCTTCATTAGCAAAGGCTGTAAGGAGCCTGGAACTGCATATATATATATATATATATATATATATATATATATAGTGGTAATAGCTATAGATATATGCATAGATATATGCACAGGGGCCCCTTACAGCCGATATGTTAAAGGTACAGGGGCGGCAAAATGCTGCCCTGTGAAAGTGACACCTGGAGCCATGATCCCACCAGGACCTATAGACGGGCCAGCGCAGGGTGTTACTGTATGAAGTTCCCTTGTTAAGATCAAACAAGAGACAAGATAATTCTGATTATATTGCAATCCAAATAATCTAATTATATTTTTTTATTTTTTTTATTTTTATTATTATTATTATTATAAAGTTTGCCATTTTAACTGATAACAATTGACAGTTCACTTGGACTTTTTTTTTCCAGACCGAACACCAGACAACGAACAATTTCCAAAGAAATTCTCAATTATGACTATTGTGCGGCTTGCGTTATCTGTGTGCATCCTTGTAATTTCATTATGTTTCTTTATTCACCATGTGAAGACAGAGGTCCTAAAGCCTAAAAAGGACCCTGTTTTATGTAAGTGGTAAAGGTTATTAAACAAACACATCTTGATACATTGTTTTTCTAGGTTAATGTCTTAAACTGCAGAAATTTACTCTGGCCACTAGAGGGCAATCTAATTTAATACATTCTTCATTTTGGGAACATGTTATCAACGCAATCAGTCCTTGGTATATTTATGTCAAAACAAAAGGATATATCCACTAATGAGAATAAATAAATACAAATAAGCGTGTGATCCCAAGTGTCCCTCACATACACCAAAAACCAAATGAAATACAAAAAAGTGGGAAAACAAGAATACGTATAAAAAGAAATATAACCACCTGGAAAAGGTAGAGTGTAGAATGAGCCTGGGAATTACTGGGATAACTAAAAGGCTGGTTTCATGCGTGCGCGCAGTGTTCACACGTGAAATCAGTCGTTCGCATGCGCACAGACTTTGGATCCCATCCACGCAAATATATCATTGGCTTGCTCCACCAGGAGACGCATAGGATATGCGTCAATGGACTTCTGGGTGGAACACATGCCGAATTCAGGTGTATTCCATCGTCCATCAACCCAAACATATTTAAGGAATACCCATGGTGGAAAGAATTCATATCCCTGAGGAAGTCCCAGCTACAGGACGAAACGCGTTGGATGCATTCTCTGTCCTGGACTTTTACTTTTGTTTATTTGTTTCACTGTATTGATTCTGTATTTATTTTATACTTATTTTATTACTGCTTAGCGATGAACTTACCTCTCAAGATGGAGGACTTTCCATCTGATCCACTTTACAGTGCACATAAGCCTCGTGTTTCCTTTTATTTATCTCAGTAATTCCTAGGATCATTCTACACTCTACCTTTTCCAGGTGGCTATATGTCTTGGTATATTTATACTGATACTACAATGGGGATATTTAGAGAGCATCAAAGAATGAACAAACACTTATACGTTGAAATATAAATAAACAGTAACTGATTTTTATACCATTAAATGTTGCTAACAAGTTGTGCAAGTTGTGCACTGAAAATGTAAACGGAGCCGTGAAGCACACCGACAGCCGGCTACCAGCAGGACCACGCTAAGCTCACATGGGATAATGGCCAAGAAGAGACATAAGCGGACTTTGGTATATGTACCCCACTGGCCCAAACATACTCAGCACGGGTAGAGCACCAACGAGATCCACCTAATCACGCTCAGCCACCCTCATCAGCCATACCCAAGCGTGGTTATAAGGGCCTGCAGGGTGATCCACTGTCCCTAGCGGTTAAAGCAGCCACCCAGCCACACATAAGCAGCATGAACTGCCTTTATACAACGTTTGATCTAGCCTGTATAGCATAATTCTTCTCTTCTTGTTTTATTTACACTGTTATGCCTGCTATCACTTACAAAAAATTGTGCTGTATATTCAAATGCCATGTAACAGAAATGTCTTGTTTTATTAATATTTCTTGCCAACGCTGTTGTGGCATTGGAGAAAATCTATGTTAAACTCATGCACACAAAAATAAAGAATAAAAAAAAAAAAAAATTTAAACTTACCCTTCAAATTATGTAAACACTGGTGAGACTTCACTTGGAGTATTGTACGCAGTATTGGATACCGTATCTTCAGAAGGATATTGATACGTTAGAGAGAGTTCAAAGAAGGGCTACTAAACTGGTTCATGGATTGCAGGATAAAACTTAGAAGAAAAGGTTAAAGGAACCTAATATATCAGGAAGTATTGCTTTACTGAGAGGGTAGTGGATGCATGGAATAGCCTTCCAGCTGAAGTGGTAGAGGTTAACACAGTGAAGGAGTTTAAGCATGCGTGGGATAGGCATAAGGCTATCCTAGACTTAAGATAAGGCCAGGGACTAATTAAAAGTATTTTGAAATATTGGGAAGACTAGATGGGCCGAATGGTTCTTATTTGCCGTCACATTCTATCTTTCTATGCATATAAAAAGAAAAGAAAAACAGAATAGTGTAAGTTAATAATTTAAAAGGGAAAATAACGTTTTAATCATGGGAGTAACACACTCACAAGAAGACAAATAATAGATCTTCTCTAATCGTATTGAAATCTGTGTTTTTAAGGTGACACACAACCTACACCTGGTGGACCCAAGATATGGACCACAAAGGAAAGCAGAGAAGAAAGTGCCAAAAAACAAAACAAAAATACAATTGTCCTAGTGCAGCATATGTATGAAAACTGCAATATTTAATTCAACAGAAACATGAAGCAAATAAACTAGATATAACAGTTGCTTAGTTGAAAGGGTCTACTTGTGACACCAATATTTAATGAAGACGTTTCTGGACTCCTGTCCTTTTTTCAATGTATAAAATAATAGCACTCACCAGAATATATAGCAAACACCAAATGAAAACCCTCCACCCACCAAACATGTTCCCTCCAGCTCTGGATAACAGGGGAATTGGGAAGGAGGACTAGTGAATTCAGTAATTGGGGAACTAGAGGTCTAAAAATAGGACTGGGTACAGATACTGTGTTATGGCTTTCTGGGGATGGAGAGGATAGAATGGAGGTAAGTGGTCTGGAGATACTATTGATCTAGGATGGAGTCAGGACATAGTCAATTTCCCAGTAACATAACCTATATAAACTGCCCTAGTCCTATAAAGTTCTAACCAACTCTAGCCCCTCTTACATTTCTTCACTGATTTATAGATATATCCCTTCTCTGACTCTACGCTCTTCCAGTGACCTTGTCCTGTCCGCTGCTCGCACCCTTACTGCTAACTCATGTTTGCGGGACATTTTGTGTTCCTTTGGAACAGCCTGACTACCCCCATCAGACTTTCCCCTAGTCTTCAATTGTTTAAAAAGTCCCTCAAACAATGCTTATGGACTCCCAGAGTAACTTATCTATACCTATCCATATCTGTCTCTTGCTCTCCTAAAGAGCCACACTCCACTCTCTCCTCCAGCTCTGCTACTTTTCCACCTTGTATGGTGGCTGTCACCCTTGCTGCCCTGTTATGTATTTGTACCCCACTTCCTCTACGCTGTAAGCTTGTTTGAGCAGGGCCCTCATCTACCTATTGTTCCTGTGTAATTGTCTCATTTATTGTAAATTACATTCCCCCCCCCTCCCCCTTTATAATATTGAAAGCGCTGCAGAGTTAGTTGGCGCTATATAAATACCAATAATAATAATTATAATAGTTCTAGAGGTGATAAACAACAAATAAACTGCACCAGTCCTAGAGGGAGAGTATATAAATTACTGCAACAATCCCAGAAGTACCAGACTCTGTATAAACTGTGTCAGTACTAGAGGTGACAGATTCTGACAAAGAAATAAGAGATAAGAAAATAAGAGATTTAGGGAGTTCTCACCCCATTTGTCCCGTAGAACAGATATTTTGCTGCTAGTTCATTCGATATATTTCCAGTGACTGACTCTATGTATCACCATAAGCATTCAACACTTTATATTGAACCCTTGCATACAGTAAGCAGGGAATATAGATTGTGCATGATATCAGCCATAGAAGTTTCAGCAAAATGGTAGCACTTCTATTAGATGTTTTTTTTTCTCTGAAGACTTGTATAATCTGTTAGTAATTCACCTTTTAGTACATAGGTTATCTGTAATACCCCATATCGAAATAGTACCCATAGGCTGATGGCATCATAAACACTATAGTTAACTGTAGTGGTTATGGTGCTTAGAATGTCCGTTTCAATTTGTCCAGAAACTGTTTTAGAATTCTGTCAGATTAGAGTACTTTGAGCACGTAGGCTCGTTGTTACTGTGTTGTCATCATTTTATTTTGATAATCATAGAGCTTTTGGACTTTGGCATACATTTTTCTTTAAAGGACCACTATAGGCGCCTAGACCACTTCAGCTCAATGAGGTGGTCTGGGTGCCAGGTCCATCTAGGGTTAACCCTGCCTGCTGTAAACATAGCAGTTTCAGAGAAACTGCTATGTTTCACTGAGGGTTAATCCAACCTCTAGTGGCTGTCTCATTGACAGCCGCTAGAGGCACTTCCGCGCTTCTCACTGTGATTTTCACAGTGAGAAGACGCCAGTGTCCATAGGAAAGCATTGAGAATGCTTTCCTATGGCCTGTCTGAATGCGCGCGTGGCTCTTGCCGCGCATGTGCATTCAGCCGATGACGTCGGAAGGGGGAGGAGAGTCCCCAGCGCCGAGGGAGCCCGGCGCTGGAGAAAGGTAAGTGATTAACCCCTTCCTCCCCCTAGAGCCCGGCGGCCATGAGGGTGGGGAGGGGGGGCGGACCTATTAACACTTTAGTGCCAGGAAAACAAGTTGGTTTTCCTGCCACTATAGTGGTCCTTTAAGTAAAAAAATCCTCTTTGTTTTATTGTAAATATGTTTGTGGGAAATGAATAACCTTTTGACGATCTCTCCAGAGCTTGATTTCCCTGTCTTATCTGTAAAGGAAAATAAAGAAGTCCAATGTAATTATAAGTTAAAACAGAGGATAACCCTCTTTTTTTTTTCATTATAGGGAAAACATGAATTTTCTGTTTTCTTGAAAATTGGATATTTTTTTTTAAAGACCAATTTGGTAAAATTGATGAATAACACTGAAATTGCACATCCGGCTTGGAACAATTCATGGTCTGCTGTAATAAATAAATCAGCAGAGAAATGGACCGAATCCCATGCAAAGTGTGAAATTCAGATATCGAACACTGAAAAAAAGTACTGAATTCAGTCCAACCTGTTGCATTGAGGCACATTGGAAAATAAATGTACCTGTCTTTTGCAAACTCGCTACATCACTCTGCGTTATTTGGCCACTTACCACACTTAACAGGCAAACGGTCAGCAGGTAAATAGTTTAAAATAAAATAAACATGGGTCCCAGAAACTGTCATTTTATTATTTAAAATAAAATACGTATATGATACCTATAATGCACACATGTAAGTAAATACTTTTTTAGTGCATATGCCGTCTTACAAAGACTCCACAAGGACAGCCGTTTTTAAAGGGACTCCCTGCTGCCCAAATACAAAAATGATAAAATAATAAATAATAAAAAATCTTTGTTTCGTAGATAGATCCTCAATGAAAATAGGCATGCATTGAATTATTGTTTGTTTTTTTGTTTGTTTTTTTTTCATTGGGGATATATCCAACAGCTTGCAAACACATCAGATTTCTTGTCTGCTGCCTATGGATGTCCTCCCCTTTTAACGCAGTCCAGACTTTCTATGGCGACAGTGGAGGACCGTTTCATCCATCACTAATCCCAATGTGCAAATAACGCTAATCAGCAATTCATAGCATGTTAATTTAGAAAATGATTTTACAGCAGTAAGAAGTGAATTTTTTTTAATAACCTAAGATTAGCAAAAGGATCCTAGGAATGTTTAACTATAATTAAGGGTTAAGTTCAATGATGTGTGTAGCCTCTTCTTTTATTGACTTAGAGGACACTATAGGCACCCAGACCACTTCAGTTAATTTTGCAATTGTGTGAAAGAACCCATGGGGATTGAAATGTTGCACTTTTCCAAAATAAATCAGCTGTTTAACTGATCCTTAAATTCCTGGACCACAATTGTGTTTCACTATCATGGTAGGGGCAGTCAACCCCAGGTCTGGTTGCACCAGGATTTTAATAAGAGTGCAGAATTTCTCCTTTTGTTTATATATTAGAGGACACTACAGGCACCCCTAGACCACTTTAGCTCATTTGGCAAAACGTGTGAACTGGTTGGTACACAATGAAATAATCTATAGACAGGGCACAAGAAGGCACTTGGTATCTTGATAATTTTCCCCATTCCCGATCAGTGGCTGAAGTCAAAGTTTGTGTCTCTCTGGTCACGCATGTAGCATGTAGATGCTAAATACATATTTTATGGAACTTACAATGGAAATCTCTTGAAAGAAGACTGACAGTGCATTAGACTCATCAAATTATTAGCACACTAGACATGCTCTTACATAGTGTAACAATGTCACATAGTTACACAAAATAGTGTTAAAGGTTCCAATTTAGTTTAACAAAAGCGAGCAAGTCTTGTTGGTAGGTTACCTTCTACCTACCCTTAAAAGTTAAAAAAGTAAACAAACACTAATAGCAAGTGGTGATAATCCCTTCTTACCAACATGTTCTCATATCAACTAATCACCCAATAGGAAAAAAATTTTTAGACTTTCTATTTGTGTCCCTCTTCTATGCCACTTTTTCTCTTCTCTCACAAAATGAAACATTCAAAATAGGAAGCCTCCTGTCATGTGGTAAAATTGAAGATTATGCTAGCTTTAGTGTACTAATAATCTTAATTTTAGTAAGGACAGGAGGCGAGTATTTTCCCACTTTTTTTTTTGTTTTTTTACTTTGTTTTTACGCAGGGTGTAATTTGGTTGTTGGGTGTATTTATTGTGACTTCCTAATTTTAGTGTGGATTTTGTGTGTCTTGGTTATCATTCTGCTATGAGATATGCATACTTAAAATTAATTGACAGCTTGCCTTGTTTTATTATTTCATAAGCTTATTTCTGTAAGACTAAGCCTTTTATCCTCGTTCTACAAGATACTGATTCATGTTTTCTGTTTGTTCTGTTTTCTCTGTTTTGCCTGTGATGTTGCATAAATAAAGAGGAAGTGCATGGGATCACTGTGCCTTAAATATACATTACTTGTTTCTGATTGGTTCCCATTTTTCTATATTTCTTTGCTGCTATAATTTTAAGTAAAGAAAGATATGCAAAATACTCGCCTCCTGTCATTACTAAAATGAAGATAATTAATACCCTAAATCTAGCAAAAATCTTCAGTTTGAGCCAGTAGGTGATCATCTATCTTACTTGTGGTCCAAGGTGTTAAAAAGGTTTAATATCACTTATTAGTGGCTCGAGGCATGTAAGCCTAGCGCTTTCACAATTTCTATATATTTTAACGGCAAATACACTTGTTGTATCAAACATGATTTAATATTACTTTGGAGAGAGTAACCTTTAATCTAAAAATTGTGCAAGTCATCGTTTTAGCAATTAGCAGGTTATATCACTATATATTTCTATCTTCATAATTTTTACCACCTTGCTATTAGCATAGCACTAAAGTTATCATAGATGAAGAATAGGTGCACCAACGTGTACAGCCTCCCTGATCAGTCCAGTTTACCCCCCACCAGTTCTCCCCTGCTCATAGATCGTTTTTTTTTTTTTTTTGCCAATCTCTTTTTATTTTTTTCACGTCATTATGAATAATATATGAAAATGAGGTACAGATAAAACAATGATATGAACATACATTTGAATACAAATGAGAAAAATGTTTACAAAGCACAGGTCCAAAGCATAATTTCACGTGACATAGAAGTTAGGCTGATGAAACGTAGTGCATAATATACAGGGAGTGCAGAATTATTAGGCAAGTTGTATTTTTGAGGATTAATTTTATTATTGAACAACAACCATGTTCTCAATGAACCCAAAAAACTCATTAATATCAAAGCTGAATATTTTTGGAAGTAGTTTTTAGTTTGTTTTTAGTTATAGCTATTTTAGGGGGATATCTGTGTGTGCAGGTGACTATTACTGTGCATAATTATTAGGCAACTTAACAAAAAACAAATATATACCCATTTCAATTATTTATTTTTACCAGTGAAACCAATATAACATCTCAACATTCACAAATATACATTTCTGACATTCAAAAACATAACAAAAACAAATCAGTGACCAATATAGCCACCTTTCTTTGCAAGGACACTCAAAAGCCTGCCATCCATGGATTCTGTCAGTGTTTTGATCTTTCACCATCAACATTGCGTGCAGCAGCAACCACAGCCTCCCAGACACTGTTCAGAGTGGTGTACTGTTTTCCCTCCTTGTAAATCTCACATTTGATGATGGACCACAGGTTCTCAATGGGGTTCAGATCAGGTGAACAAGGAGGCCATGTCATTAGATTTTCTTCTTTTATACCCTTTCTTGCCAGCCACGCTGTGGAGTACTTGGACGCGTGTGATGGAGCATTGTCCTGCATGAAAATCATGTTTTTCTTGAAGGATGCAGACTTCTTCCTGTACCACTGCTTGAAGAAGGTGTCTTCCAGAAACTGGGAGTTGAGCTTGACTCCATCCTCAACCCGAAAAGGCCCCACAAGCTCATCTTTGATGATACCAGCCCAAACCAGTACTCCACCTCCACCTTGCTGGCGTCTGAGTCGGACTGGAGCTCTCTGCCCTTTACCAATCCATCCATCTGGCCCATCAAGACTCACTCTCATTTCATCAGTCCATAAAACCTTAGAAAAATCAGTCTTGAGATATTTCTTGGCCCAGTCTTGACGTTTCAGCTTGTGTGTCTTGTTCAGTGGTGGTCGTCTTTCAGCCTTTCTTACCTTGGCCATGTCTCTGAGTATTGCACACCTTGTGCTTTTGGGCACTCCAGTGATGTTGTAGCTCTGAAATATGGCCAAACTGGTGGCAATTGGCATCTTGGCAGCTGCACGCTTGACTTTTCTCAGTTCATGGGCAGTTATTTTGCGCCTTGGTTTCTCCACACGCTTCTTGCGACCCTGTTGACTATTTTGAATGAAACGCTTGATTGTTCGATGATAACGCTTCAGAAGCTTTGCAATTTTAAGAGTGCTGCATCCCTCTGCAAGATATCTCACTATTTTTGACTTTTCTGAGCCTGTCAAGTCCTTCTTTTGACCCATTTTGCCAAAGGAAAGGAAGTTGCCTAATAATTATGCACACCTGATATAGGGTGTTGATGTCATTAGACCACACCCCTTCTCATTACAGAGATGCACATCACCTAATATGCTTAATTGGTAGTAGGCTTTCGAGCCTATACAGCTTGGAGTAAGACAACATGCATAAAGAGGATGATGTGGTCAAAATACTCATTTGCCTAATAATTCTGCACACAGTGTACAGACTCAGACATATATTTACTTTGACACTTTGGTGTAAGACATAAAAATGCTCTTGTGACCCCCAACTCCATAAAGAAATATTGCATGTGAGGTGCGGTAAGACCTAGGTTGACAAGCATCACAGTGAAATAAACATGGAAACATTCTGAGAGAGAACAGCTAAGACATATGTTATTAGGCACCTGTCATATCCCCGTCCAGGCACCTCTTCTCTCCCTCCCATCCATTCTCCATACATCAACTCCATACATCAAAGTTCTGATCTACGGGGAAAACCAGCTATTCCATTGTATCAGACATGAGAAAAAGAAGACAAAAACTCACATAAGTAGGGAAGGAGGAAAAAATATAAAAGAGGAGAAATATAGGGGGGAGGAGGAGAGCCCATCTGCCAACCCAATTGTAGCAGACTCTGGAACCGCTTAAAGTATAAGGACATCCATTACCCCCAGTAACTGGACGAGACACAGCTCTGGTAGTACAACACAATTTTACAATTTTATAATGCCACACGTCTTTTATGCATAACCCCTTGCAAGGGGTCTTCCACACAAACATACAGGGGTTTCCATTCCAGGATCCTCTGTACCTGGGAGCCCGGGCATGGAAAAGGGACCTAGTTTATTTGTCTCCCAGGTCTGAAAGCCTACTACACATACAAAGGGTCGTCAACCCCAAATGACAGGGGTCTTCATCCCAGGTTCTTCCGTGTCTGGGAGCTTGGGCAGGGAAAAAGGGAACTTATATCTTTGTCTCTCAGGCACAGAAACCCCACCAAACTAGCCAATGCCCCAAAAGTGCCCCCACCAACCTCAGGAACCCCCACACTGTACATTACCCTGACTGGTGTCCATTCATGAGGCCCCTGTGCAAACCCCAGGCAAGGGAAGCGTCTCCTTTCGGGATGCGAATGCTCCCCCTGGTTGGAGTTCGTCTATATGCCAGGTAGCTCCACGCTGACACATGCTCATAGGTTTTATACAGGTATCAAATGGTCAAGTCATTAATGGAACGAGGCATGGTTATAATAGAGACATGTCAATTATGCAATTTGTGAGTGACACTTTCTCAAATTGGACCACCCTCCACACAACCACTCTTCTAGCGTGTGTTTATATGTATGTATGTGATAGATAGACTTTTTTCCTTTATTTGCTGGTAATCATTGAAAGAAATTATTTCCTTTTCTTTCTTCAGTACACCCAAAAAAGCAAGAAGCAAAAAAAATACACCCAGGAAGTAACATCCAAGACATTAAGTTCTCATTTCTTTAAATAGTAATTACTGAAGAAAACACAGTCATTCACCATGTCCCTCCTGGCACTGATCATCTTTCTCTGTAAGTGCACAAATGTCATTTTATTTCTTAATGATTTTCACTACTTTCTATTTTGTTGTGTTGCTATTGTGTTAACAAATTAGTTAGGAGTAGAAAACTCTATAACTGGATTCAAATAGCAGTTATTTGTTTTTTTTTATTTTTTATTTTGACGTGCATTGGTATAATTTCCAAGATTAATGAGACACAGAATACAAAGTAGAAATCAATAGTAACCATAATGCTTTTCTTACCATGTCTTAGGTGAAATATTGCACCTTTTTTTCTTTTTTTTTTACAAGTAAACTATAGTGGCTAGGCATAATACACGCTAATACAATAAGAGAAAACTGAGCTTGTTAGCTAGAAAAGGTGCCTAGACCTGATGATAAGTAAGTTGAGTAGCAATAGTATAGAACAGGCTGGTTAATTAAGTAGTTAAGACAAAACTCAAGATAACCTTAGTTAAACACTGAATGATATCACTGGGTGCTAAGGAGGTTTAGCCTATACCTATCATATAGTGTATACTGTCCAGATGAAATTGGTGACTCAAGTCCATTCATTGCTGTGCGATAATATATTATAGGCAACCAGAGTGGCCTCCGCGGCATAGACTCTGCAGTCTGTCCACAGGGTTAATCAACCGATGCCTGCAGATGGGAGGGAGCCCATATTCAGGTAGATCAGTCTATCAGGCCGTGGAGGGGCATTAAATGGGCCCCAGGGGCTGATCCGATTTAGCACTGTTCTCCTTGGGATCTTGTCAGGGCTCAACCACGATACTAGGTTCACCGACCTATGCGATTTTTGCTGCACGCTCCGCCGAGCAGGAAGCTGCTGGGCTCCATGCCATCAAATATGTCTTGTTCTATAGCGGCTCGGTTCCCCATGTCTTCGAGCCCAGACCTTTTTGAGGATCCCCCTGTCACGGTAGTTTACCCCAACACGCAGGATTTAGTCCAACAAATGGTAATAAAGAGCAGAGATACGTCTACCGGACCTTAGAATGGCCGGACTCGACGTAGAGGAGAGAAATACAGAGTCAGGAACGATCCGAGGTCAAGGGCACAGAGAAACAGCGAAAACAAAAACTTAGCCAAGGTCTGGTACACAGAAATCAGTAAGCCAGCAAACAGGACAATACAGGGATAAGGAGATAAACGGAGTCAGAAACAAAACCAAGGTCAAGAACGAAGAATCACAACTGAACACAACAAGCGCTAAAGGGAACTGAAACAGAAACCACGATAGGGCAGGGAGTTACGGGAGAGGTAAGTTTAAATACCTTCAACTTATTCTTGATTGGCCCCTGTCATATCCACGCCCCCAAAATGTGAGATTATGGGGAGTGTGGGATGACAGAGGCCAATGGGAGACCATTTTAATTTTCGGCTCCCACTTCCCCTTTAAGAGCGTGCCCGTGCCGCGCGGCACGCTCTCAGAGCTAGGCGGGACACGTGACCGCATCCCGCAGTCAGCACCCGCCGTCATCGGTGCCCTGAGCGCGCCGGGAACAGAGGACCTCGGCCGGCCCCCGGACAAGGTAAGTACCGCTACACCCCCCATTCCATGCGGCAGAATCTCGGGCCTGCGGATGCTCCGAAATCCTGGCCCCTTGTTGGGTGCATGCACGGTGGACTGGGTGCGGGTCACTCGGCCTGGAGGGAGCACATGGGGTGGCAGTTAACCCCCTGTTCGTATCAGCAGGGGTCGGTGGATCACGAGGACGGCTGCTTATACGGAGCAAAAACGCTTGGTAGACTGCTTCAAACCTGGCCACAAAAGTCTCCTCCCATGACTGGCTCATTTTAGATGAAGACTGCAGAGATGTGAGTGTGTCCAGCTGGGACCGGGATATCCCCCACCGGTCCTAAGGGGGAGGGGGTGATGGAGCCGCAAGGGATCCGCTGGAACACACAAGCCCAGTGTTGGGAGTGTAAGATGTTGGGAGTGATGTTATATATAAAATGCAAAATTAATCTGATAAAAAACACAATACAAAAAAATGCATTGTCAAACCTAAACAATTAAAGTGATAGTGATTTGATGTATATAATCACAATGCATATCATGCATCTGCTTTATACTAAATTAAAATTATAATTGAGGTGACATTACTAGCCAAAACCTCCTCAAATTTATACTTTTCTGTGGTAACCTCCAAATGAGCATCTGAAGCAGGGATGTTTTTTATTGTGCAATGTTCCTTAATCTGTATTATTTGTACATTTTGGTCTCTATGGTAGAACCATTCCTGAGAGGTGCAAGTTCCGGGTGTGCCCCAAATTCCATTTTTTTCTTTACCGTGTAAGTTTGGAGTCCAGACCAGATTCCTTTGGGTTGAGCACCTCACCCTACCCCCAGCTTCACATGCCCCTTTGGAGGTAACTATTTAATTTGAGGAGTTGTGGATAGTAATGTCACTTTATTTAAAATGTTCATTTTGTATAAAGCAGATATATGATATGCATTGTGAATATATACATCAAATCACAATCACTTTAATTGTGTAGTTTTGGCACTGCATTTTTTTGTATTGTGTTTATCACATTCATTTTGCATGTTCCTTTTTAAATTCCTTTTTGTCAGAGTCTATACAGATGTTTAAACTGCAATTGGATAAATGCTTGCAAAAACATAACACACAGGGATATCATTTCTAATTAGTGGGGTAATAGCTGCTTGATTCAAGGAGACATCTGACTGCTATTTTGGGGTCAAGAAGGAATTTTTTCCTAGTTTGTTGCAAAATTGGAAGCGCTTCAGACTGTTTTTTTTGCCTTCTTTTGGATCAACAGCAACAACATGCGTGAGGAAGGCTGAACTTGATGGACGCAAGTCTCTTTTCAGCTATGTAACACTATGTTACTATGTAAATGCCACAGAGTAATAAGTGCATTTGAAAAGTACTATACTAAACTAAAATATCTCCGAATGTTCATCACTTTTGAGTTAATGGGAATTTTCAGTTTTCTTTAAAAGGTACGTCTTGAGCAAAGTTTTGAAGTAAAGCAATCACAGTGGAAAGCAATTGAATGTTTTTTGCTGATTGCACCAACTTTTTGGAACAAAGTCCAGAATTTCTCCTTTTAAAAGAAATCTTATTTATCTCTATAGATGCATCAATAATAAGTGTGAAACTTTTTCTGAAAATATGCTTAGATGATATTAATAAAGCTATGTTCTGTAGGGTCATCTCTCTGTAAATCTGCAGGGCCTGGTAGTAGCAATCATATAAGACAATATTAGGTCTCATTTCTGCAATTTGGATTTCTTATGAATCAAATATTATTTCTTGATTTCTCATGTGCTGTTATATTGAGCAGATAGAAAGGAAATTAGAAAGAGGTATATAAAACAGTGAAGAAAGTGGCATTTCTCAAAACATAAATAAACCATGAAAAGATTGAACAATGGACACAGCCAGTGTCCAGTTGTACTGTATAGCATGACCTTAATACATGTTGACATCTCATTTTTTGGACCTCAAGTTGGTGCTATTCCTAAAAATAAATGGCCTAAGCCGCACCAGACTGCAATTTTAAAATCTTCCTTATTGGTATGTGCTAACATTATGTGGGTTTGTTCAGTGAACATTGAATGATATTGAACTGAAACAGTATTGTAACATTATTCTGAAAAATTAGAGTTTTGGCTGTAGCTGTGTTGGAGATTCTTCTGCTTCCATTTTTCAATTCAGTAAAAAAATTAAATATATATTAAAAAGAAAATTTGCAACAAAACCATGTTGAAAAATGAAAAGAGAATGTGATTTAACCAACGCTATAATGTGTAGTCAAAATGAGGAAGTAACATAGAAAGAAAGGATTTCTTAGCACACTACCACTTCTCTATTTTCATGCATAAGAGCTGAAATATTCAGGTAACTAAGCTGTTTTTAATGCTGTTGATAAAATGTTGACCTGGTTTGATAATTCCCTTGAACAGTGGTTCTTAAACTAGTCCTCACGGCCCACCAGCAGTCCAGGTTTTGTCAGTATCTTGATTGGAATAAAAAAGGGAAATACATAAATCCTGGATTGTCGGTGGGCCATGAGGACTGGTCTGTGAATCACTGCCCTAGAACATCCCATTGGTGGGTGTGCATTTCAAAGAATATTGAGAGAGTCTAGTGGTCTGTTACACGAGTATGCAACCTTTATCACTCCGCACGTTATGGACTACATCTTCCATAATTGTATTAAAGCCATAATGCTGAAAAAGCATCAGGGGAGATGTAGTCCACAATATATGGAGAGTTGAAGATTGCCTACCCCGGTTCTATCACTTTCCTTCCATCCATTGCCCCATAATGATTTTCAACCCCAAAATATCTGATATAATTCTTTTTACTTATGACGGAGTGTGCAGAACAGCCTTTGGGCTGGCGATACTTTATCTTACCAGTACCAGTGAATACAATTTAAATATGGCAGAAAAGAAATTATTTATGGCGCTGTCCCTTTAACCCCTTAAGGACCAAACTTCTGGAATAAAAGGGGATCATGACGTGTCACACATGTCATGTGTCCTTAAGGGGTTAAATAGTTTTTTAATACCGTTTGAACAAATACCATTTTTATTACATATTTGTAAAGCAAATACCATTATATCATGATCATTTGTTTTTCTAGAGAAAGCAACATGTACTTGTAGACAATTACTCATTTCGACTTATTCAAATGGATTTATCTGAATTTATTTTAAAAAATCTTCTCTTCAGTCGAAATATTCTCAAAGGTTTGAATTGTTGAGAATGTAGAGTAAATTCAAAGTTAATTTCAAATTTTAGGACCAAAAAAAAAAAAAGCCCAACTGAAGACATAACTGACTTGGAGAGCTGTTCCAAATTGGGTTGTTATGTCCTAAAATTTTACATTTACTTTGAATTCTCAACAATTCAACATATTGGGTTTGATGTTGGGCTGAAGTTCTACTCCTGTTTCCGTGATTTTCAGTTTACAGTGCTAGGAGGTACATCGACGAATTGAAATAAATAGCCAAATTTCACAGTCGATTTAAAAAAAAAAAAAAAAAAGCATTTAAATCAATAATAGTCACATCTTGATTATTTGAGCCTATATTTTTTAATTTAGTTTTCAGTTCTCTACGATGCAATATTTAGTAAATACATTTCTATTTGCAATTTTTATTACTAAAGCAACTTTTGTCAATCAAGAACCCATGTTTATTTATTTGATTCTGTAGGTGGTATATTTGGAGCCGCACCCTGTCGAAACACATATATTACGGGAGTAGAAGAACAAAGTGTAATTCTGCAGTTGGGTCGGACGGGAGTTACATCGGCCACTTGGGAATTATGCACTGGAGATGGGAATAGATATTTCATAGCTCACACCTTCCCTCGGAGACCAGTGGAGGTTCTTAATCGCTTGTATAATGGACGACTCTTTAGTACGCCCGATGGATCTCTGGTTATTTCAGAACTAACCATGAAAGACCAAGGAATCTACAATGCAGACCTATTTGTTGGGGAAGGGACATACCTTTGCGATCAGCGCTTTAATCTCAACATTATCCGTAAGGTTTTCACTTATATAAATGTCCGCACTGTCTTAGTTTTCTTAATGCTGGTAGGATAAGTAGCATAAACTGGCAATAATATTGTAAAATAATATATCACAGTATCCCAGTGAGTAATGCCAATAGTGTTAAATACTCAAACATTTTAGTGAGTTTTCCCTTAAGACCTCACAGCATACAGCAATATACATACAATTTAAGGTGGAGTATTTCTCTCGTTTGTTTTAATTTTGAATGGTTCCTGGGCTAATATTTTCTAGGAATAAAATATAACGGGACAGATAATAGTGCAATATAGCCAATATAAATAGTAAAGTGCGATAAATGGAAGAAAAGGCACTCACAAACGCAGAGCCATAAAAATCGGCTCAGATTTCCAGCTTTGTGGTATATGAGGGTTCCCACTCCCTTCTTTGTGCTGATTGATGATCTCAAACAGGATAGATGTACTCAAAGATCAGTTGAAATGTACAGTGCTTTATTGGTAAAGTGCACAATATGATTAAAATATATAAAGAATAAAATTAAAACCTTACAATTTTGAAGGCAAAGTCCTTTGTGTAAAGTCCTTGTAAAGTGCAAAACGCGTTTCACCTCATATAGAGGCTTCCTCAGTTGCTGCTTCGTCTTGTTCATAAGTTATTTTTATGTATAGTTCTTAATTGGCGGTCGTTTTTTCTCCCTTCTATTTTCGGCCATCATTTTTGCTTCCGATTCTGGGTTTTTGCATTCCAGCCGTGGAATGCATACGTCACGTGGTGTATGTTGGAACGCATCCTTGCGTTCCAAAGCCGTTTTTGCGATCTTTTAAAGCATTTTGCATGGAAGAGATTCATAATTTCATACAATGAAGAGGAGCATATGCAAATAATCTTTTTTTTTTTTATTATTTAAGTTTTTTATTTTGTAATCAGAAAGAGTAACAGAACAACGTGTCGCAAAACACATTTACATAGATTACATAGTTTTCCGTGTGTTAGCATTATGTTAAGCAATAATACAGAAAATTTAAACAGAGAGCGTGCGTGAGCTAGATCAACAAGTAAAACATTTCAAAAGTAAATAATTTCACAATAGATGTGGTAGATTTGTGCGCATTTAGGAAGATAGTGCCCCATTCTTTCTGTGAGATATCTATTTGAAGTTCCTCTACCCATTTCCCTGTGCAGTTTGGCAAAGTTAGTTCCCGTCTCTCCCTTATCATTTTATACATGGTGGAGAGAACCTTTTTTGTGAGTGTGTGGTCTGAACAAAGTTGTTCAAAGTTGGTCAAGGTCCGTAAATCCTTTTGTAAGAGATTGAAACATTTAATAAAGTGGATTAGTTGGTCGTAATGTAAACGTTGGTTACCTGTTGTCGAGCATTAGACGTTAGTTGAGTTAGGCTTTTTAATTTATTGTTCTCAACCATGTCTTTAAGTTGCAGGGCATTGCCAGTATGGTAGAGGTCGTATGTATTCCCGGATTGTCCTCTTTGGAAATCAGGGTTGTGTGTGAGAGGATAGAGAGGGGAAGGGTGCGGGGCAATATTCATTACCCTGGTTAGTTTTTGCCAGATTTGAAGAGTGGGCCTAACTGTAGGATGGGTGTCTATGGTGAGTCGGCGTTGGAGTGGGTTTGTGAATAGCCATGGGCGTACTCGCAGAGGGATCCTAGAGACTGCGTTTTCTATCAGTACCCAATGTAAAGATGGGTTGGTCCTTGTCCAATCGTATATTCGGGCAAGATGTGTTGCCTTGTGGTACATTTCGAGATCTGGGAGGTTGATTCCCCCTTTTTCTCTAGCATTGCTTAGTGTATAGAGGGCTATACGCGAGTGGTTTTCAGCCCAAATAAAGTTAGTGATCAAGGTTTTGACCGTCTTGAAAAACTTGTTAGGTATCGTGATGGGCAGTGTTTGTAGTAGGTATAGTAGTCGTGGTAAAATGTTAATTTTAATTATATTAGTTCTGCAGAACCAACCAAAACATGGTCTTTGCCAGGATTGTAGGTCTTTGGTGATGGACTTCAATAGGGGAGGAAAGTTCAGGTCAAAGGTGCTGTCCAGGTTGGACGGAATGTGAACCCCTAAGTACTTAAGTGCTTTGGGAGCCCGAAGTGAAAATTCTCTCGTAGTTGTCTGTTTAGGGAGGCATATGCAAATAATCTTATGATAACATTTATACAAATGTAAATAGTGCCTTAAGAGGGGGAATAATATCCTAAAAAAGGCACTAAGTGCACATAAGATGTAGAAAAAAGGTTTGTGTTTATTCTGCATGCTGTTAAAGGGCCAGGCAGACATAGAATGATAACTAAAAAATAAATCTATTATGTCAACCTATAGTACCATCTTAATAAAAATGTAGCTCCAATAGAGAAAACATAATATTATAAAATGGTAGTTTTGAACTGGGGATAATCTATAAATAGGCAAATATGCTAAATTCATTGAATAAAAAAAATATAAAATATACTATTTAAAAAATGACAAACTTTAAAATCAGAAGTGGAAGCAAAAATGATGGCCGAAAATAGAAGGGAGAAAAAACGACCGCCAATTAAGAACTATACATAAAAAAAACGTATGAACAAGACGAAGCAGCAACTGAAGAAGCCTCTATATGAGGTGAAACGCGTTTTGCACTTTACAAGGACTTTACACAACATATCATGTACTTGTCCCAAGTGAATACTCACAAGTCAGAAGTCAGGATATACTGACTCACTTTCACAGCGTTGTGCAGATTAGGGACTGCACTCCCTGATGAATATAATGATGCCGGGAACCAGGATCCGTAAAAGCAAATCGATTTATTAAAACAATATAATATATAGCAAATAAATAAAATAGCTGCAATGAGCTTTAAAATCAATCCGGGACGCGTTTCGCCACAACAGACGTGGCTTCTTCAAACCGGGTATAATCGATAAGACTTACTTACTTTAGAGATCCTGGTTCCCGGCATCATTATATTCATCAGGGAGTGCAGTCCCTAATCTGCACAACGCTGTGAAATTTAGTCAGTATATCCTGACTTGTGAGTATTCACTTGGGACAAGTACATGATATGTTTTGAAATATTTTAAACAATACTGCGCAATTGGGTGTACTTTCAATATTTTTCAGACCTCCTGTTTTTCAACACGAATAGGGGTGGGTCGCCTGTACGGACCCAGAAGCTATCCATACCAGAGCTGGGTTCATAGCTCTTTATTTGTGAGTGTGCTAATTACGCCACTATTAACTATAAATACGTTATACAATTTTACACTATGTGTGATTATCTTGCTCAGGTTATGAACTGATTTGATAGTGGATTATTGCTCCAAAATCCTAAAAGTTGAATAATAATTTTTTGTCATATAAGCGCTACATTCTGGATTTATTGTTATTTCACATGTGGATAGAGAGGAATTATTTGAATGTTTAGCAGCTGAAAAATTAACAAATCAGATATTGCCTTATAACTACCTTATAATAAGCGCTGGTTCCATTATAACTTATATTGCACTATTATCTGTCCAGTTATATTTTATTCCTAAAAAATATTAGTCCAGGAACCATTCCAAATTAAAACAAACGAGAACATTTTCCTTTGCTGATTTCAAACTGCTACAATTTGGAGTTTGGTGAATAAACTCCAATGTAAATTATGCATACATTTTCTCATTATATTAATACGGATAGTTAGGAAACGTTATTTGTGATTTAAAGTGTATTTGTCACTTTGGGGGGGTCTTTGCATATTTTTCAAAACTACCCCCAAAAGTGACAGATCCATCATGGGTCTGGTGGCGGCACGGTACAGGAAACCTTACATTTTACTTGCCTGAAGCTGTCCTTTACAGATTCCTCCATTTTCATATATTTTCAAATAAGGTCCAATTCCCCTTATGGTGCTTTATTTGCCAAGAGACACATCATTCTGTACCCTCGCTTATAAGCGAGAGTACAACACAGTTCTATGGAGGATCTGCTAACACTGCAGGAGCCTCCATAAATAAATTACTGAATCCCACAACCATTGTTTATGATAGTTGCTGGGTTTGGACAAACGTTGAGAGCAGAGCTCAGGCTCTTGTCAACTTTTGCCAAAATCAGACTTGTCCGTAAGATAATGCAGTCCCTTTTATGGTAGCTTTGTATTTGGTTTGAAATTCACCTCCATGAAATACTGAAAAGTGACAGATCTGCTGTGACAGTATGTTTGTATGAATGTATATGTTCCTATTTCACTAAAACTTTCTTTGTCACAGGCCAAAGTCAACTATATTTCCCTCCTTCTGTTGGGAGAGCATTTTCCGATGAGCTGCCCTGCCCTTCTAAAGCTAATACCTTTAATCATGGTAAGGGTGCATACCATCTAAAAGTTCTATATTTGGAGCCATTCTTAAGCATGACAAAACAATGTGTTTTGACTTTGACCTTCACGTCATGTACTATTCCATACAATATTCAGTGTATTGTTACAAGACAATGTCAAGATGTCTTTTTCATCATCTACTGTACAACTGACAAACTTTTCAAAACTTTACAAATAAAGAATTATTAAAAAAAAAATACAATCCATCAACAACAACATAATAAACACAAGACAAATTAACCAAGTCAGTTGGCTTAGCTGGATTTGCATGTCAGTTGTCTTAAGGCACAACATTCTAATGCACCTCCTGCTCCTCCCTCAAAAATAAAGAAAGAAAGAAAAAAGGCACATGTGAAGTTTGTAGGGTTATTTGCAAAGCACTCACTTTCCTATCTGTAGTCCAATCAGTCTCCTAAGATTCGAAATAGATCTGCAGGAACTGGTATACAGTGTGTATCACTCAGTTCTGTCAATTGTTCCTGCGAGGCATTTCCCATGAGAGAGGCTGAGAGTGGGCAGATGGGATAGACAAGGACAAGGACAGCTCCAGATTTATGCGCATGGACGGAATATTCCCCGTCTATGGCTATGGTAGTGTGTCCTCGTGCTTTTTAGTTGGTGCTGTTCTTCGTGCTTTTAGTGGTAGTGCCGTAGCCTGGCAGGGAGGTATCCTCAGTATGCAGGAGAAAAAATAAAAACAGAATCTAGTGCTCTCTATATGTAAAAATAATTATAAAAATAAAACAAAGATATATTCACAAATGGGGAGCAAATGGAGGTATTGCTCAATCCCAAAGTGCTTAGGCGGTATTATCCCCACCAAGGATATCACTGTGTGAGTCTTCTGGATAAAAAAAATAAAAAAAAAGCTTTTACGATAGGTCTGGAATCTCCAAGTGGTATAAAATGAATAATAACTTTTTTTTGTAGATAAAAAAAAATAAGAAGAACAAAGTATAAAAGAATTATAAAACACTAACGCGTTTCACCTATAACAGGCTTTCTCAAAATGTTACAGTTTATGAGACCTATCTTGTTTAAATAGCTTTAGAACAGGTGGTGTAATCAGTCATGTGACTAAAAGTAAATTACTTAAAACATGAATAAAACTTAGTTTGCAGCAAAAAGCAGAGAGGTACAATAAAATGATACATTAAAGTGTAAAAATAACTTTATAATAATATTGCATTTTAAAAGAAAACTATTATAATTTTATGTGGTGTAGCTTTAAGGGGGGGGACCCAAGATGGCCGCCGCCATCTCCATAATAGGAGTGTCAAGATGTCTGCCACTTTCTTTTGTGTGTGGGGCAGCTGAAATTGTGAGAAAAAAAAAAAAGGAAGCAAAGGGACTATAAGAGGGGAATGAGGTACTTCTCCCTTAAAAATGAGCACTATAACACTGAAATCAGCACATTGCATGGGAGTACCAATATGGCGTCCATGGCCTGCATCATGTGATCGGCATGTGTCATGACGTCATAGGTGGCGTGGTCTTGGAGGGATACTGTGGGGAGGGAGGGAGGGAGGGAGGGAAAGTGTGTAGAGTGGAGAGGAGGAGGAGTTAGGGGAGTGATTAGTTTAGCTTGCTCTATGGGGCAGTAAGATAACTCCACCTCATAGCAGGGGAATGTGGAAAATGTAGTAACAATAAATGTTTTTTTTGTTGTTGTTGTTTTTTTTAACCCCTTAAGGACCGGACTGGTTTTGCGATGTTGTACATTTGCGACCAGGCATCTTTTTACACTTTTGTGGTGTTTGTGTTTAGCTGTAATTTTCCGCTCTCTCATTTACTGTTCCCATACAAATTATATATTGTTTTTTTCAGGACAAAAGGGGCTTTCTTTACATACCATTATTTATATAATCTCATGTAATTTAATTTTAAAAAAATGAAAAAATATGATGAAAAATTGAAAAAAAATACATGTTTTTTGACTTTTATGTGAAAAATCTTTTACTCATCTACAAAAGCGAATGAAAAAAACTGCTAAATAGATTCAAAATTTTGTCCTGAATTTAAAAATACCCAGTGTTTACATGCTTTTTGCTATTTTTTTGCATGTTATAGGGCTATAAGTACAAGTAGGATATTGCGGTTTCAAAACATACATTTTTAAAATGTATCAATAGTGACATTGTAACACTATTATCTGTCATAAATCGCTGAATAACACCCCACATATACATATTTTTTTTAAAGCAGACAACCCAGGGTATTCAATATGGGGTATGTCCAGACTTTTTTAGTAGCCACTTAGTCGCAAACACTGGCCAAAGTTAGCGTTCATATTTGTTTGTGTGTGAAAAAAGTAAAAAACTAAATTGAACGCTAATTTTGGCCAGTGTTTGTGACTAAGTGGTTACTAAAAAAGACTGGACATACCCCATTTGCAATACCTTGGGTTGTCTTCTTTTGCAAATGGTATGCCATCATGGGGGTAATTCTCATTCCTGGGCTACCATACGCTCTCAAAGGCAACGTAACCAACCTGGCCATTTTCAATGTAAAAATATTTGACCCATATATTTGACCCTGTAACTTTCAAAAACGCTATAAAACCTGTACATGGGGGGTACTTTTATACTCAGGAGACTTTGCTGAACACAAACATTAGTGTTTCAAAACTGGAAAATGTATCACAACAATTATATCATCAGTAAAAGTGCTGTTTGTGTGTGAAAAATGCAAAAAAAGTAACTTTCACTGACAATATCATCGCTGTGATATGTTTTACTGTTTTGAATCACTAATATTTGTGTTCAGCAAAGTCTCCCGAGTAAAACAGTACCCCCCATGTACAGGTTTTAGGGTGTCGTAGAACGTTACAGGGTAAAATACAGTGCTAGCAAATTAAATTCTCTGCAATTTCGGCGTGGGTTGGCAGGCAGGTCCCTCAAATTGCAATTAATAAAATTACTTAATTATGTAAAAATATTACATAAATACGCACGTAGAATTTAAATATATATGCATATTTATATATTTGAAGTCTACATGTATATTTATATAATTATTTATGTAATTTTGTATATGGACATATGAATAGTTCGTATTCTTTTTATTTATTTATATATACATAGATATATATACAATTTCATTCTAAGTGTATTTTGATATAAATATATATATATTAATATCAAAATACAGTTAGAATAAAATTTCGTATAGATATATAATTTTTTTTAAAATTTTTATTATTATTTTTATTTTTTTAATTTAATTTAATTTACTTATTATTTGTATTTTATAATAATATATATATACAATATATAGTTATTATATATATTATATATATGTGTGTAATTTAATAATACATGTATTTTTATATTAATATATGTACATATTAATATAAAAATAAACTTAGCATGACATTATATATATGATATATAGACATATATTATATAGGTATAATATATGTCTATATATCATATATATATATATACACATATATAATAATTTTTTTTTTTTATTCACTATAACTTTAATTTTTTTTTGATTTTACACTGGCAGGGAGACTGCCTGTCAGCACAGACAGTCCCCCTGCAGGCAGATACTTGGACACCTATTGTGACCATGTGGTCGCCCTGTTGGGCGATCACATGGCCACAGGGGTCCTAATCCGCCATGGGGAGACTGTCTGGGCTGCAGGCAGTCTCCCCACAACGGGAGCAACGCCGATCGCCGCCGGGGGAACGACGGCGATCGGGTAAGTACCTCTTAAATTTAGGACGGTTCAGGACCGTCGTCGGTCGGCAACGCAAAAATGCCGATGACGGTCCTGAACCGTCTAGCGTCGTTAAGGGGTTAAATTAGCTAGATTGAAAAACAAAGCATATTATATAAAACCTGCATAATAATGAATGTATAAACTCTCCTGGACTTATAAAAAAAAAAAAAAGTTAAAGCATAAGTGAATATAAAAATAAATAAATAGATAATTAAATAATGGCCAAACTTTGATTGCTGGTGCATGTAAGAGCAGATACATAATAATAAGAATATTGATAGGAAAACAGGCTAATAACTAGAATAAACCATGAAATAGGATTAAAATATAACTTAAATGAAGGTAAAAACATATGAGATGCATGCATTGTAAAACAGTAAATTCTAGAAAATGTAAAAGGTCAAAGTCGGCATTTAACGCTCTAGGTGCCAGTGTGTCCAGTTTAAAAACCCAATTCATTTCTATTTTGCCCAGACAGTTGGGGAGGTTGACACCTCGCCAGGGGGGTGTGACTTTTTCCATAGCATAGAATCTTAGGCAACTGGGGTCTTTATTGTGGGTAAGAAAGATTCCTGGTCGTCATCCCAACGTACTGCAGATTGCATGGACATTCTAATATATAAATAAAAAAAATAAATTTGCAGGTGATAAAATCTTTTATGTTATATTCCTTTGATGAGTGTTTGGATTTGAAAGCGGTGGTTATGGTGTTTTCTTTTTTAGTGCTCGTACATACCAGACATCTTTTACACGTATAGAACCCCTTTTGTTGATCAAAGAAAGTATGTTTTGGCAGGGTTTTTTTCGTGTAGTTTTTGTTAGACATCTTTTTAGGTTGGGTGCCCCTCTGAATACTATTTTTGGTCTTTCATCTTCTTTTATTTATGTACCAGTGTTTTTTTTGATAATTTTTTTCATTTTAAAGCTTTTATTATTATAGTCCAGCACAATTGGAACGGTGAGCTTGTTGTCTTTGTTGATGGTGTGGTATTTTAGAAATTGGTTTAGATCAGTTTTAGCTGGTTCATCGACTTAAGTGTTAATGTCTTTTTTTTTGTCAATCTTTCTTTTATTGAAGCATTTTTGATGGGGTACAGAAGAGAAGGAGGGAAACGTATAGTTTGAATACAGTAGAGGAGTAAAACATTATCAACTTTAAACTATTACATTTCTAGTATAGCGATGCTTCGTTTTTTTAATTTTTATAGAGTTAACAGCCTCGTGTTATATTATACAATCAAGCGTAAAACATGAAATTGAGAGTTTTGACTAGACATAGGTATGGATAGTTTGGCAGGTTAAGTATAACAGTTGCTGTAGGTCAGATATTGAGTGCTAAAAAATATGATTTACTACGTGTCAATGTGACTTGCTGACATAGGATTTGCTTGGTTTAAATGATAAAAAGGAGAGACACTAAGCAGAACAATGCAATCATAGGGCAGCGCTAAAACATTGTAAGTCATCTATGTCTAATGGCTAAGAGAAGATGGAAAGATCATGCTAACAAGGCTGGCTAGCCTTGCACAACGCTAGACTATGAAAAACATGCAAATGCAAGGTATGCTAGTAGGTGAGTGAGCAGTCTTGGGACTGCAACGGTTACTAGCAGTTAGTAGTTAGGACGGTGTACATATTAGAGCATATCACATAAAGGCATGAAGGCACGATCAGGTGAGTAAAAGTCCCGTAGTGTCCCTCAGGATGGGGTCTGGCAGGTCAAACTGGTGGCTGCTTACTGTCCCCAAGTATGAGCATGTAGAATCGCGTTAGGAGGGTAACTTTGCTTCAACATCGGTTGACTGTCTCAGGGGGAGTCAGGTTTAAAGTCTATCAGGGCATAGTCCACTATAGCTGCGTTGCTGAGGTGGCGTGGCAGCAGTCTAGGCCGCGGTGCGGCATTGAGAACTGCCGGGAGTCATCCTATACCTGCAGTCGGCATTGGTAAGGCACATGTTGAACAGTCCCAAGCATTGGAGCGATCGGCACAGGGCGCGGGCCCCCTCCTGCCCCAGGCCCCTTCGGGGGGTGGCATCTTCTGACCACTGGCTCGATGGCTCTGTGAGGTCGAGGCAATCCCATTGTGGGTGCAGTTGGTGCCAGATCTCTGTCGCCGCCAGCGGCAGGCATTCCTCCTGCAGGGTGGTCGATGCTGTGGAGGTATTTCCCTCCTGGCACCCGGGCTGCGTGTGTGAGCGGTTTTCTTGTGGGTAGGTGCTGTGCCCGGAGTGGGACGCCTCTTCCCCGTGTCTCTCACCTCAAGCTTGCGGTCAGGCCTTGGTTGCGGTCTCGCCTTTTTCTGCACGCTGCAGGGTCGGTTCGGCTTGTAAGCTGCCGGTAGGGGTATCTTGCTTGCCCTCTGGGTTTGAAGCCTCTGCTCCAGCTTGCGCCAGAATCTTGCAAATGTTGCGTTTATACGTTAGTGAATATCGCAGAGCTCCCCTGTATCAGGCAAGCGATTTGAACTGCGAGGGTCGCTTGCCACCGCCATTTTGGGTTCCCCATGCATTAGGCTGTCCTGAAGTTGCAGAGTACAAGATTGCTTGATATGCTTATGAAGCCTGTCGTTGGGTGTGGACCGAGATGTCCCCCATCGGTCCAGAGGGGGGAGGTAGGAGATGACTCTTTCGAGGAATCTTTGTCCGGGTCGGTCAGACTGGGGAGCGGCCGTCTCCCTGCTGCCCGATCTCCGGTAGGCCTCTGAGTGTTCTGCCCGGTCTCCGAGAGGTGACGGGTCAGAGTTTGGTACCGGACGGTACCCCCGAGTTTCCCCAACATGCTAGGCGCCGTTCAGTCGTGGTCGTGCCGATATTTGGGGGTATTATCCCCGAAAACTGTCGAGTGGAGCGGGAGCTGAGGCACAGCACGACCGCTCCGTCCGGATGCTAGGCTCCGCCCCCGTGTTAATGTCTTTTTCATCATAGTTTCTCCCTTTTAGTTTTTCTTTAAGTTCTTGTGTTATAAATACCTCATCATTGTTGCAATTACGTTGTAATCTTATCAGTTGGCTTTTGGGGATACTTTTTAGCCACTGGGGGTAATGGCAGCTGCTAGAATCAATGAACGTATTTGTGTGAACCTTTTTAAAAAATGTTTTTGTGAACAACTGGTTGTTTTCAATATAGATGTCTAGGTCTAAAAACTGAACTTTATTCGTACTGAAATCTGTATTTAGTTTAATTCCCCTGTCATTTTTATTTAAAAAACATAAAAAGTGGTTAAGATCGTCTTGGGTGCCCTCCCAAATAAAAAACAGGTCATCAATATACATGCGGTATAAAATAATATTTGAACTCCAGATGGGATTGGACCAGATAAAAGTATCCTCCCAGTTGGCCATAAAAAGATTGGCGTAGCTAGGCACTACCTTTGTCCCCATAGCAGTGCCTTTTTGTTGAAGGTAAAAAGAATCATAAAACCAGAAATAGTTGTTATTTAAAATGATGTCCAGGCCCTCTAAAATAAAATTAATTAGAGTTGGAGGTATATCTTTCTCTTTTTCTAGAGTCCTTTTTATAGCTTCACATCCAAGATCATGGGGTATAAATGTGTAGAGGGACTGGACATCACTGGTAATTAGAATGTAACTTTGCTTCCATTTAAAATCCTTTGTAGGAGACTAATACTGTCTTTTAGGTATGATCTCATTTTAGAAACCAGGGGTTGGAGGCGAGTGTCTATATAGTCTGAAAGATTTGATAAAATAGAGTTTATGCCTGATACAATCGGACGACCGGGAGGTTTTTTTTTCATCGTTATGAACTTTAGGTAAAAAATATACGACTGGTGTAGTTGGGTGCGTTATGTTCATATATGTGTATTCATGGTTGTTAATCACTTGTTCTTCCAATCCTTTTTTGAGGAATGTGGTTAGAGGTTTTTTTAATATTAGGGGTGGGATCTGATGGAAGTTTGCTGTATACCGAAGAGTAATTTAATTGAGAGAGGGCTTCTTTCATGTACATCTCTATAGGAAGAATGACCAGACCCCCTCCTTTATCTGCATTACGATACTCTCATCATTTTTCAGGTTGTCTAGAGTGCTCTTTTCTTTTTTAGTGAGGTTGAATTTGTCGTGTTTAGTGGTGGTGATTTTCCTAAGGTCCCTAGTAACTAGCTTTTCAAATGTATCTAGGCTACTGGATTTGAAATTGGAGGGGTAGAAAGTAGAGGTAGTCTTTAGATTGGTGTATTTATAATCAGATGTGTATTGCCTATTTCTAAAAAATGGTCTTCGGTGTCAGTGTAGTCAGATGATAAAGTGTAAAATCTGTTTCTTTTGAAGAGTTCTTGAGGTGATAAAGGGTCTTTCAAAATATGTCTGTTAGGGGTTCTGGGTTTTAGGAAATGGGTAGTAGTGGTCTGTTTATTGGGAGGAGATAAGTAGTTGTGAGTGGGAGTTGTGGTACGATGGTAGTGGGTGGTGGGATGCAGGGAGGGTTTGGGAGAAAAGTAGGTGGAGGGAATTTGGAGGTGAGATGCTTATAGTGTGTTTGGTGTTTGCGTTTGTAATAGTTCTCGGTTTTATTGGGAGATGGGGATTGGTGCCTCGTGTTTCTTAATAGTTCCCGGTTTTATTGGGAGATGGGGATTGGTGCCGCCTGTCTCTCGTAATAAGAGGGCCGTGGGCGTGATGATGAGTGTTGTGGATGGTGGCGTCTATGGTGGTATCTTGTTCTGTTTGGGGTTCTACCTCTATTTGAGGGGCTGAGTGCATGTTCTCTATTGTTATGGTAGGTCCTTACTTGTTGTTTATGGTAGTCTTGTTTATCTCTGATATATTTTTTTTATTTTAATATGCTTGGTGTCGATCTGTACTTTTTCTATTTTACTTTGTATTAGGACAGAGTTCTGTTTGTATTCTTGTCCATCTTTGAAGTGGGGATAGTTTTTCTTTTAGGGTATTGATTTCCTTATCTAAAAGGACTAGTTGTCTAGTCTTTTTGTTTAAAAGTATTTTCATTAGTCCCACAAAAAAAAACCCTGCCAAAACATACTTTCTTTGATCAACAAAAGGGGTTCTATAAGTGTAAAAGATGTCTGGTATGTACGAGCACTAAAAAAGAAAACACCATAACCACCACTTTCAAATCCAAGGGCAGCACAAAACCAGGATACACCACTGCTCCCATGCAATGTGCTGATTTCAGTGTTATTCAGCGTTATACTGCTCATTTTTAGGGAAGAAGTACCTCATTCACCTCCCCACCTTCCCCTCTTATAGTCCCTTTGCTTCCTTTTTTTTTTCTCACAATTTCACCTGCCCCACACACAAAAGAAAGTGGCAGCCCTCTTGACACTGAGTGCACACTTCCTTTCAGTCCCGCCGGAAACCGGAACCTGAAATTGAAGTTCCAGTACCGCGGTGCGCGCTGAACACCGGCCCATGCTTCAAGACAGGTAAGTAAACCTTCACATTCGCTCCATAAGACGCACAGACATTTCCCCTCACTTTTGAGGGGAAAAAAGTGCATCTTATGGAGCGAAAAATACGGTATATAGGCGTATAACACGCACATATCATTTGCCCCCTATTTTCAGGGAGAAAAAGTGCGTGTTATACGCCGATAAATACGGTATATCTTTGTTTTATTTTTATCCTCATTTTTACATATAGTGAGCACTAGATTCTGTTTTTATTTTTTCTCCTGCATACCGAGGATACCTCCCTGCCAGGCTATGGCACTACCACTAAAAGCACGAAGAACAGCACCAACTAAAAAGCACGAGGACACACTACCATATCCATAGACGGGGAATATTCCGGCCATGCACAAACAACACCACTTGGGAAGATTGTGTTAGAGATGGGAAGAGATGTTATATAGCTGAAACTTTTAGTTATTCCTAGTCTCGTCTTGCATATGTGAAACTCCAAAAAAATTCACAAGATGAATGTTTGGACTACCCTAGGCAAATTATATCACTGCTTCTTTCAGGATCTTTGAGATGATCGCTAACATATCGTATTAAAATTTCTATTATTATACCAGGTACTAATTTCTCCTCCGAAAGTGACAGATATACGGAGACACCGCAAGTACACAAGAGTACAGGTACTGTTAATTCGTCTTTAGTCACACTTCAATACCTGAAAGTTAGAAGGTCTCCCATCCTACAAAATATACACACTAATCTAAAGTACATACATATAGTCCCTATGCTTCCTTTTTTTTTTTTCTCACAATTTCACCTGCCCCACACACAAAAGAAAGTGGCAGCCCTCTTGACACTCCTATTATGGAAATGGCGGTGGCCATCTTGGGTCCCCCCCTTAAAGCTACACCACATACAATTATAATAGTTATCTTCTTTTAAAATCCAATATTATTATAAAGTTATTTTTACACTTTAATGTATCATTTTATTGTACCTCTCTGCTTTTTGCTGAAAACTAAGTTTTATTCATGTTTGAAGTAATTAACTTTTAGTCACATGACTGATTACACCACCTGTTCTAAAGCTATTTAAACAAGATAGGGCGAAAAATACGGTATATAGGCGTATAACATCATTTGCCCCCTATTTTCAGGGAGAAAAAGTGCGTGTTATACGCCGATAAATACGGTATATCTTTGTTTTATTTTTATCCTTATTTTTACATATAGAGAGCACTAGATTCTGTTTTTATTTTTTCTCCTGCATACTGAGGATACCTCCCTGCCAGGCTATGGCACTACCACTAAAAGCACGAAGAACAGCACCAACTAAAAAGCACGAGGACACACTACCATATCCATAGACGGGGAATATTCCGTCCATGCACAAAAACCACCACTTGGGAAGATTGTGTTAGAGATGGGAAGAGATATTATATAGCAGAAACTGTTAGTTATTCCTAGTCTCGTCTTGCATTTGTGAAACTCCAAAAAAATTCACAAGATGAATGTTTGGACTACCCTAGGCAAATTATATCACTGCTTCTTTCAGGATCTTTGAAATGATCGCTAACATATCTTATTAAAATTTCGATTATTATACCAGATACTAATTTCTCCTCCGAAAGTGACAGATATACGGAGACACCGCAAGTACACAAGAGTAAAGGTACTGTTAATTCGTCTTTAGTGACACTTCAATACCTGAACGTTAGAAGGTCTCCCATCCTACAAAGTTTACACACTAATCTAAAGTACATACTTTGCCATCAATGAATAATTATTTCCATTTATTTTCGTTAATGGATGTTCAAAGCACCATTATATCTTATATCTTTATTTTGGTTAATGGATATTCACAGCACCCTTTATCTGATTAGACTTAAATTTAATTAATTTAATTTAAGTAGTATGCATATAGTGGAGTGGCACTAGCTAAATCTTTTTCCATTTGTAGTGCCGCCAGACCATTATGGACCGTGGTGCTCCATTCCCAACGTATCAATAATGATAAAGAAAGTTGGAAGGGTCAGATACAGGTGTTTTAAGGCAGATTTTGTTGGAAATCCATAATACTCAAATTCAAAAAATGTAAACTCAAATAATAAAACACAATAAATTACAAGCAGAAATATTCACATACATTCATATTTGAAGATAATTGTAGATGTTTCTATGCCTGTGATTTCCGGGTAATAGGTTCATTAAATTCACTCAACCTGCCTTTTATTTTCTCTTTTTTTGGGGTGGGGTGGGGTGGGGTCTTAGATTTCTGTTCCTACAATCACCTGACATATAAATGTGGCCCTGTATGTAATTATATAATGAATATAATTGTTTGTCTGCAGCTTATTTTGTATATGTACACATTGGTTTGGTATTCGATTTTATTAAAGACCCGGAGGCTCCTATTATGCTGCACTCTTTCTTTAATTCCCTCAGCAGCAAAGAAAACACAATTGAAAACCGGTATAAACATCATAATGACAATGTCCGCCTAGTAATATGACTATCCAATCAGTGACATCCTTATCCTATAGTAGGCGGAGCATCGATGACCATTTCCTCTTTCCTTGCTGCTCCCTCAAATAAGTAGACCTCTCACAGTTTTCTGACTGTGAGATCTTCTTATGATTATTTTATACGATGCGCTAATTGTATTTATGTTTACATTTATGTTACTAGATTGCTCTCATTATAGTAGTCTGTAATTTCAGTATAGTACTTAAAAAAAATTTCCACTGTTTATTTACTCTATGGGTATCCTTTACCAAACTTACATTGCTTGACCCATTACTATTCTGTGTACATTACTGTCCATAGGACCTTGCAGGTCCTGGGGAGTTTTCATATACCAACTGCCGTTTTTCACGGGCATTTGGACCCTCCCGCTCAGCCGCGCATACATCAGATGCCTGGATACTCAGAGCGGTCCAAGTGTATCTAATAGATTTTTTATCCCTGCCTACCCAACTCTCCCCACCCAGGGAGATTTTATTTTCCCCAGGAGGAAGTTCGAGAGTTGGCACTCAAAGGTGCTATTCAAGAAATCCCGATGCATACCCCGGGTTTCATGAGCAACCTGTTTACTGTCCCCAAGAAGGGTTGCGGAACCCGCCCGGTTATCAATCTCAAACAACTAAATACCTATGTAACTTACCATAATTTCAAGATGGAAGGCATTCATTGCCTACGAGATCTGCTCTAACCATCAGACTGGATGGTCAAACTCGATCTAAGAGACGCTTACCTCATGGTGCCCATTACAGAGGTTCATCAAGATTTCCTGCAATTCATGTGGCAAGGAAGGAAATGGCAGTTCCACTGCCTTCCCTTCGGTCTCTCTTCTGCGCCTTGGTGCTTCACCAAGCTCATGAAGACGGTTATCGCTCTCCTACGCAGTCGAGGGATTTGTCTAATCATTTACTTAGACGACATCCTGCTGTTATCCCAATCGGTTCCCCTACTTCATACTCACCTCGGTTGGACCACAACATTACTGCAGAATCTGGGCATCATTATAAATTGAGAAAAGTCCATCCTAGTTCCCACTCAACGAATAGAGTTTCTAGGCCTCCTATTGGATTCGACCATGCATACCTTATACTTACCAATCTCCAAAATCAAAAATATTCGCAGCCTTTCCCCAACCCTGTCCCAGTGTTAAATCCTATTAAAGATGGACAACATCTTGGCTGTCTGTTATATCAACCATCTCGGAGGCACAAGATCCAAAGTCCTAGCAAATTTGGCTCAAGACTTTTGGCAGTTTTGTCTTCAACACAATATTGTTGTCAGGGCGGAATATTTGCCAGGGTTGTCCAACACTACGGCGGATTGGTATTCCCGCCACCTGCAAGATTTCAGCGACTGGCACCTTGATCCCCAAATCTTCCAGTGCATTTGGGATCTGTGGGGTCCTCTGGCCTCTCGCTTGAATACCCAACTTCCGAACTTCTTCAGTTGGAGGCCAGATCCTACGGCTTCGGCTACGAATGCATTCTTCCAGGACTGGTCCACCGCCAGGAATCACGCATTCCCTCCATTCGCCCTCATCCCTCATTGCCTCCTCCATCTGTGGCGCCAATTGGGCTTCCTTGTGATAATAACCCCGCTCTGGCCATCACAGCTCTGGTTTCCCCGTTTACTGGAGATGGCTATAAATCGCCCACGGCTCCTCCTGGACTCCCACACTCTCCTACGGGACCCCAACAAGACGCTCCTCCCTCTGATGCTCCAGGGTCTCCTCCGTCTCATGGCGTGGCTAATTTCCAGGGTCCCTGGTCGATCGAGGGAGGGAGTTTCGCAATCAACTCCCACGAGACAGTCTCACAAGTCTGCTTGGCGCACATGGGATGTTTGGATCCCCTATCAACTCCTGTGACGACTGTCCTCCTATTTCTGACTTCCCTTAATTTTAGTGTGATTTTGTTACAAGGCCTCTCTGGATCACATGCCTTGTTCCGGCTCGTTTGGTTTATTCGGTTTTCCTGTTCCGAGTTTGAGTTATTCTTTGGGATTTGCAAGAAAGAGGAAATGGTCATTGATGCTCCACCTAATATAGGATAAGGATGTCACTGATTGGATTGTCATGTTACTAGGCGGACATTGTCATTATGATGTTTATACCTGTTTTTCAATTGTTTTCTTTGCTGCTGAGGGAATTAAAGAAAGAGTGCAGCATAATACTCGCCTCCGTGTCTTTAATAAAATCATGACTTTCCGTCATGATAATTGTAAAATCCTTGAATTATGTATATTATATTATTATTTATGTTTATTTTTCTGATAAAAAGACATCCTTGAAAGGCATGCATACCATGAGAAATGTATCATCGTAATGTTACTCTAAAAATACAGTTTAAAAAAATGAGTTACAAAATATATATTTTTGTTCTAATAATCACCAGGTGTGGACAGAGATAGTGCATGCCTATATCTGTACGTAATGGTAGATATCAGTCTGCGTGGATAAGGGTGTACTTATACGTCAACCTGCAATCGAAAAACTAGATAAACATTTAGAGATCAGATGAATGGTGTTACTGTATGACGTTCCCGTGTTACGATCAAAGAAGAGACATATTTTTTTGTTATTATAAAGTTTGCCATTTTCGCTGATAACAATTTACATTTTACTTGGACTTTTTTTTTCAGACCGAACTCCAGACAAAGAACAATTTTCAAAGAAATACTCAACTATGACTGTTGTACGGCTTGCGTTATCTGTGTGCATCCTTATAATTTCATTATGCTTCTTTATTCACCATGTGAAGACAGAGGTCCTAAAGTCTAAAAGGACAGTGGAAGAAGATTACATAAATGGATGAGGGCGCTATATAAAAGTTGTTAAATAAATACATAAATTCAGATTTTTTTTTTCAAAATTAATGTCCAAAATTGCAGAGATTTACTGTGGCCACTAGAGGGCAATCTGAATGAATAATTTCTTTGCTTTAGGAACCCTGTGCGCTATGAACGCAATCAGTGCTTGATATATTTATACAGATACACATCAAAGAATGAACAAACACTTATTTGTTGAAACATTAAATAAACAATAACTGATTTTTAAAAGTTGCTAACAAATATGAAATGGCTAAAAAAATAATTAAAAAAACATGCAAGTGGTGCACTGAAAATGTAATCTTTCCTTTCTTAGGATGTAAACTCAGCATATAAAAAGAAAAGAAAAACAGCAATAGTATAAATTAATACTTTAATTGTAAAAGTTCAGTTTTAGCCATGGGAGTAACACACTCACAAGAAGAAGAGCCTAAAATAGATCTGCTCTAATTGTATGGACATTCGTGTCTTCACACAATCTACTCCAGGTGGACTCCAGATATGGACCCAAAGGAAAGAAGAGAAGAAAGAGACTCCAGTAGTGTAAAACCGCAATTCACATCCAGTAGAGGTGCAAAAATAGGGTCTTGCTCACCTGATAAAAAGGAGAAAAATAAAATAATTTGCAGTGCAAAAAAAGCAAAAATACAATTGTCTTAGTGCAGTATATGTGTGAAAACTGTTAAGGTTCAATCAACAGAAACATGAAGCTAGAAATAAACAAGATATAACACAACGTGCTGTTTAGTTGAAAAGGCCCCACTTGCAAAACCCACATCGAACGAAGTGCACACAAAACAGATGTTTCGGGACTCCTGTTCCTTTTGCAATGTATAAATGCCCTTAAACAATAATAACTCACCAAAATACATAGAAAACACCAAATAAAAATCCTCCAACCACCAAACTCCATCCAAACATTCCATCCAGCTCTGGATACCGGGGAATGGCGAAGGAGTGCTAGAGAAATGAGTAACTGGGGGAAGAAGTCTAAAAATAGGACTCAGGACGGATGCTGGGTTATGGCTTATTGGGGATGGAGAGGGGGTAAGTGCTCTGGAGATATTGTTGACCTGGGAGGGAGTCAGGACAGTACCAGTTCTAGGGATACAGATTCTGTATAACACGTACCAGTCCTAGAGATGACAGATTCTGTATAACATGTACCAGTCCTAGAGTTAAGATTCTGTATAACATGTACCAGTCCTAGAGTTAAGATTCTGTATAACATGTACCAGTCCTAGAGTTAAGATTCTCTATAACATGTACCAGTCCTAGAGGTAGCATGTTTTACATAACCTGCAGGAGGTGATTTTGCTTGTGTATGTGTGTAGAAAAGACAGTGTGTGTGTGTGTAAGAGAGAGAATGTGTGTGTGCACATATTTTTTGTGTGAGTGAATGTGTGTGTGCATTCTAAAATGTTGTCATTGCAAGAGTTATGATATGAGGCCATAATTGAGGTGTTTTTGTAGAGAACCACTACAATAAATATTTTTTTAAACAGTTTCGTCATGGGCTTTTGAAAACTCTGTGACCCTACCAGCCTTGATGTGTGGATTTCCCTCTGGGCTGGAGCATAGTCTCAGGACAGCAAGCATTTGGGGATGCTCTTGGATCTAGCACAGTCTGTGTTATGTGATAGTATGGAGTCTGCCTGGAAATACAACACAGACAAATATCACTAATTCCCAGACAGCTGCCAGCCAATAGGAGGAAATCTCAGCCTCGTCCAATGGAGATTAAGAGTAGTAAGAGCAGAGTAGAGTGACAGGCGGTTTAAACAGTGGGCCTAAGTATAACATTGTAGCCTTTCTGCTATATTTGCATGTGGAAGCTGGCCACGTATCAGGGTTCTTTCAATTAGAAGGTTTAAGACTGTGTTCTTACATTCCCCATCCATACCCAGGGCCGGACTGGGAATTAAAAGCAGCCCTGGAAAAAAATTATTTACCAGCCCCATAATGCATCGCGCCAGCATAGTGTGCAGATACAGAGTTAGAAAAGATAACTTAAAATTAAAATTATTACTCCAACGTGAAAAAAAGCACATATAGGCTTAAAAAAAAAAGAGTGCAGATTTATTTTAAGCAGACGTGCCTTTGCATATAACCAATGTTTCAGTCCAACTACCATGACATATTAAGGAAAGCTTGGTAATGGGACTGAAATGGTGAATGTATGTAGGGCACAACTGTAAAAAATGACGTTATCTTGTTTATTTTGAGGTCCTGTGGGTGCACTCTTCACTTTAAATATGTTATTGTGCTGGATTATGCACCTAGCAACAAGACTGGGCCAATATCTGCTTATTACATATTGTACATATCAATGAAATTTCTTAGTGTATTATGCATATATAAATGTACATTAATATATGTGTAAATATAATAGGCATAATTATATATATTAAAAACCAAAGAAAAGAAAATGTTACTTGCGCTTTCTCCTTAATCCCTATGTATATTTAGACAAATGGAGGTCATTTAGTTGCTCCAATGGCCATTGGAGGGATGCCCGCCTGCCAACGTCAAGGCAGACCCCCCTAAGCGGGTCCTAACACTGACCCTTCAGCCTGCTTCCTTGAGCTTCTGGCAAAGATATCTCTAATGAGACAGAAAGGGGTATTTTTTATATACACCCCTTTACTTATTAACCCTTAATAGGGAACACATGGGATGGGTAGCAGCATTGTAACCAGGCTGTGGGATACAAAGTAAATACAAATACAAAAAGAGAAGTCCTGCGCTTAAGCAGCAAGGACTACAACACACATCAGCCCCAATATATAGTAAAAACCAAAGAAAAGAAAATGTTACTTGCGCTTTCTCCTTAATCCCTATGTATATTTAGACAAATGGAGGTCATTTAGTTGCTCCAATGGCCATTGGAGGGATGCCCGCCTGCCAACGTCAAGGCAGACCCCCCTAAGCGGGTCCTAACACTGACCCTTCAGCCTGCTTCCTTGAGCTTCTGGCAAAGATATCTCTAATGAGACAGAAAGGGGTATTTTTTATATACACCCCTTTACTTATTAACCCTTAATAGGGAACACATGGGATGGGTAGCAGCATTGTAACCAGGCTGTGTGATACAAAGTAAATACAAATACAAAAAGAGAAGTCCTGCGCTTAAGCAGCAAGGACTACAACACACATCAGCCCCAATGTATAGTAAAAACCAAAGAAAAGAAAATGTTACTTGCGCTTTCTCCTTAATCCCTATGTATATTTAGACAAATGGAGGTCATTTAGTTGCTCCAATGGCCATTGGAGGGATGCCCGCCTGCCAACGTCAAGGCAGACCCCCCTAAGCGGGTCCTAACACTGACCCTTCAGCAGGGCCGTCTTTAATATTGATTGGTCCCTGGGCAAGCATTTGCTTGGGCCCCCTGGGCATGCAATCACTCCCTCCACCGCAACCCAGCAGCAAAACTAATGTAGAGAGTGCCCTGGTGCAAAAAAAAATTTAGGCCTCCCCTGTAGCACAGGAGTAAAGAAAAGATAGATCCCCATCTGTCATACAACTCCTGCTATGCTATGCCAGCTGGGGATCTACCATCCTTGCAGGGTTGTATTTGTGAGCTGTGTTTGTGCAATTGAATGTAAGCATGTTTTTTTATACAGTGTATGTGTGCATTTAGGTGTGTATTTGTATGTACTATAACCATTGCAATGCAGTGGTGTACTTGTGTGTAGTGTTTCCGTTTGAATGCAGGGGTGTGTGATTGTCTGTAGTGTTGGCTTTTAAATGCAGGTGTACTTTTGTGTGTAGAGTTGGTGTTTGTATATAATTTTAACGTTTTAATACAGGGATGTGTTTGTATGTAAGGAGGTGTTTGGATGTAGTGTTGTTTTATAAATGCGTTATTCAATTTGTGTGTAGTATTGGTGTTTCAGCAAACTGGTGTGTCTGTATGTAATGTTTGTGTTTGCAGGGGTCTGTTTGCATGTTGTGTGATTTCTGGGATGTATGCACATACATATTAACACATATACACGTACACATTAACACGCAGATACACACATAAACACAATGACACATGCTCACACCTTGACACATGCAAGCACTGGCATAAACACACACACAGACACTCAGATACACACCCTTTGACAAACAGATACAAGCACTTTCACACACACACATATACACATTGGCACATCCACACACAGAGATACATATACACACACACACACACACACACACTGACACAGGTATTTACACACAAACACAGACACACACACACAAAGGTATAAATGCAGGGGTGTATATGTGTACAGTGTTAGCAATGGAATGTTGGAGTGTATTTGTGTGCAGTGTTGGCATTAAAATGCTGGGATGTATGCATTATCATACACCAATATATACATACACACACACAGGTACACACTGACACACAAGCACAAATACACGCAGATACACTGACACACAGACAAACACAGCGACACAAACACAGCCAGATACACACACACATATATGTGTGTACATTTACATATATTAATCTCTGCCCTCTAGCAGCTCCTGGACAGCAACTCCCAGCAACCTTGGCCAATATAATGTCTCAACTCTGTTCTTACATACCCTGGTCCATAATTTGGCAAAAGTGACATTTGGAAATGGTGTACAGCCTTTGATAACACTTTATGCAATAATATTTAAAAATAAATATTTTTTTTTATTTATATTTAATAGGGAACTGTCAGGTTCTTCTAGGATTTTTAACATGTAGTTATCCCCAGTGTGTTACATTACAAACACCAACACATGGGTGTTTGTAATGTCTGATGAATATAAGTGAAATCAGAAATTAGCAAAACAAACAAAAACAATATTTAGCCACCCTCCTGTCTCCTTACCTTTTGGGTTGAGAAGGATGGCTTCCCTGGGGTCCATTGGGAGCTTGCTGGCCCAGGCTGATAGGAGCATGCATTCAGCTGCCCCAGTCCCTCTCCCCCACAATGCTTGCATCCTCTGTGTGAAGTGTGCCTCCTCCCCAGCGGCACTGAGAAGGAAGTGATCTGTTCTTACAGGGTCTGACCTCACTTCCTCCCAGCATGCCACGGGGAAGAAAGAGATTCACAGGGCAGTGTGTAAGGGGGCTAGTTGTGAGTATGTAGTCAGCCAGCCCCATATTACAGAGCAGTATTAAAGGGTCGTGTCTCCTGATTACCTCAGGTGCTGCAGGGGGCCCATGGGGCAGCTGCCTTAGGGCCCCCAGGAGTAACTGGGCCCGGGGCAGCTGCCCCTTTTGCCCCTCCTTAAAGACGGCCCTGCCCTTCAGCCTGCTTCCTTGAGCTTCTGGCAAAGATATCTCTAATGAGACAGAAAGGGGTATTTTTTATATACACCCCTTTACTTATTAACCCTTAATAGGGAACACATGGGATGGGTAGCAGCATTGTAACCAGGCTGTGTGATACAAAGTAAATACAAATACAAAAAGAGAAGTCCTGCGCTTAAGCTGAAGGGTCAGTGTTAGGACCCGCTTAGGGGGGTCTGCCTTGACGTTGGCAGGCGGGCATCCCTCCAATGGCCATTGGAGCAACTAAATGACCTCCATTTGTCTAAATATACATAGGGATTAAGGAGAAAGCGCAAGTAACATTTTCTTTTCTTTGGTTTTTACTATATATTGATAATTATATATATATATATATATACACACATTGCACCCCTCACACATTGCACCACTGCTCCTATACCCTACTACAGCCCCATATCCCAGCAGACCCCAGGTAAGTTGTCAAACTGTACTTAAACGGTTTGACTACTTACTCTGGGAGCGGGTCCCGGCACTCCTGGCACCATACCCACTACACAGAGCAGTAGTGGTTATTGTGCATGGATTATTTCTTTAAATAATCTATAGGTGCCCCTCCTGAGATCAGGCTCTGGATCCGCCACTGATTTATATTATAAATATATATATTATATATATTATAAATATATATATTATATATATTATAAATATATATATTATATATTATAAATATATAATATATATAATATATATATATATATATATATATATATATATTATATATTATAATATAAATCAGTGGCGGATCCAGAGCCTGATCTCAGGAGGGGCACCTATAGATTATTTAAAGAAATAATCCATGCACAATAACCACTACTGCTCTGTGTAGTGGGTATGGTGCCAGGAGGGCCGGGACCCGCTCCCAGAGTAAGTAGTCAACCGTTTAAGTACAGTTTGACAACTTACCTGGGGTCTGCTGGGATATGGGGCTGTAGTAGGGTATAGGAGCAGTGGTGCAATGTGTGAGGGATGCAATGTGTGTGAAAGGTTCAGTGTGTAGGGTGCGTGGGGCAATGTGTGTATGGGTGGCTGTGTGTGTAGGGGAATGTGTGTATGGGGGTCTGTGTGTGTGTATGGGGGGCAGTGTGTGAATGTGTATGGTGTGTGTGGGCAGTGTTTGTATGGGGCTAGAGTTCACTCTCACCACTTGGACCACCAGGAATCCCTGGTGGTCGCAGTGGTGAGAGTGAACTCTAGCCCGTAGCTCCAGGGCTAGAGTTTCCCTGTGGCACTCTCCCTCCCCTTCTGTCTCTCTCTATTTACGCCTCTTTCTCCCCTTGTGTCTCACTCTCCCCCCTCTGTCTCTTTCTCCCTCCTTTCCCTGTGGCACTCTCCCTCCCCCTCTGTCTCTCTCTATTCGCCCCTCTCTCCCCCCTTGTGTCTCACTCTCCCCCCTCTCCCTGTGGCACTCTCCCCCCCTCTGTCTCTCTCTCTCTATTCACCCCCCCACTGTCTCTCTCTCTCTATTCACCCCCCCACTGTCTCTCTCTCTCTATTCACCCCCCTCTGTCTCTCTCTCTATTCACCGCCCTCTGTCTCTCTCTCTCTATTCACCCCCCTCTGTCTCTCTCTCTCTCTATTCACCCCCCTCTGTCTCTCTCTCTCTATTCACCCCCCTGTCTCTCTCTCTCTCTCTATCCCCCCCTCTGTCACTCTCTCTCTATTCACCCCCTCTGCCTCTCTCTCTCTATTCACCCCCTCTGCCTCTCTCTCTCTATTCACCCCCTATGCCTCTCTCTCTCCACCCCCCTCTGTCTCTCTCTCTATTCACCCCACCTCTGTCTCGCTCTCTCTTTTCACCCCCCCTCTGTCTCGCTCTCTCTTTTCACCCCCCCTCTGTCTCTCTTTTCACCCCCCCTCTGTCTCTCTTTTCACCCCCCCCTCTGTCTCTCTTTTCACCCCCCCTCTGTCTCTCTTTTCACCCCCCCGTCTCTCTTTTCACCCCCCCGTCTCTCTTTCCACCCCCCCCGTCTCTTTTTTCACACCCCCCATCTGTCTCTCTTTTCATCCCCCCCCCCTTGTCTCTCTTTTCACCCCCCCTTGTCTCTCTTTTCACCCCCCCCTTGTCTCTCTTTTCACCCCCCCCCTTGTCTCTCTCTCTATTCACCCCCCCACCCACCTGAGAGGAGTCAGGGGGCCGGCCGCATTGCACGCTGCAGCCTCGCCGGTCCGGCAGCACGGTTAATGCTGAGGGCTGAAGGAGGAGGAAGGAGCATATCTCTACCATGCTCCCTCGCGGTTCCCACAATCCCCAGCACGGATGCTGCTGGGGATTGTGGGAACCGCGAGGGAGCATGGTAGAGAGACATGCTCCTCCCTCAGCCCTCAGCATTAGGTGTGCCGCCGGACCGGCTAGGCTGCAGCGTGCAATGCGGCCGCCTGCCGGCCGGTCCCCTCAGAGTGTGTGCCACCGGACCGGGTAGTGGTACAATGGTAGCACTTTTATTATCCTTCTCTGAAGACTCGTTTCTATAATCTGTTAGTTATTTATCTTTTAGTAGCTGGGTTATCTGTAATACCCAACTCCGAAATAGTTTGACAGAAAAGCAGAGGACAGCACGGTTTAAACAGTGGGCCTACGGATGAAGATAATTAAAATTCAGCAACTGTAGACAAGTATAATATTGTAGCCTTTCTGCTACAGTCAGGTCCATAAATATTGGGACATCGACACAATTCTAATATTTTTGGCTCTACACACCAACACAATGGGTTTGAAATGAAACAAACAAGATGTGCTTTAATTGCAGACTTTCAGCTTTAATTTGACGGTATTTACATCCAAATCAGGTGAACGGTGTAGGAATTACAACAGTTTGTATATGTGCCTCCCACTTTTTAAGGGACCAAAAGTAATGGGACAGATTAACAGTCATAAATCAAACTTTCACTTTTTAATACTTGGTTACAAATCCTTTGCAGTCAATAAAGCCTGAAGTCTGTTTCTTCATCTTAACCACTATAATTAACTGTAGTAGTGATGGTGTTTAGAATGTCACTTTATATGAGTTCAGGTAGAACCTGTTTTAGAATATTGTCAAATTTGAGGATATTGACTCCAAATAAAGATAGGCAGAGTGAATATCCAGGCTCCAACCATTAAAAATAAAAAAAAAAGGAAATACAATTTGCTAACTATAGAGTTTTAAAAATAAAGAAACCGGAAAAAGAAGTGAAACTTGTGAAACTGAGATTGTAAGATAGAAGACAGTGACACGAGAAATGAAACAAGAGGAAGCAAGGAAGAAAGGAACATCGAATTGAAATGAAAAGTAAGAGGGATTTGCTGTGAGGGCAATATTAATTTTGTAAATCAGCAGAGTAGGAGAGCAATCACTCCGTCCCATTGTTCTACCATGATACCTCAATCATGGCGAAGTCAAAACAGTGAAGCTTCCACATAAACTCGGTGGCATTATGAGACCAGGCTTTGTGTCCTAGAAGAACCCATTTTTTTGTTAAAAAAAAAAAAAAAATTGAAACTGAAAAAAAAATAACTGGAGAGAATACACCTTAGGACACATTGACTCAAATCTCTCTTAATCTTTATCCCACTATTCCTCTGCCATCTCTCTTCATCTATCATTCTTCTTTCATCAAGTTCTATTTTCTCTTTCATCCACAAGTCTTCTTTTCCTATTTTTACACCAGCTCCTCTTTTTCTTCTCTTACAGCTTGAGTTACTAGAGTACATTTTTTGTATTTTTTTACTTGTCCAGTAAGGGAGGCTAGCAGATGCCTTGTCTATTACAATCAGACAAAGAAAAAACAAAATAACCCTCTTACCTATTGGGTCAGAAGATGCACTGATTCCTGGATCATATTTTATACCCCATGCCAGAGAATAACATAAAAACATAGAATGTGACGGTAGATAAGAACCATTCGGCCCATCTAGTCTGCTCAATTTTCTAAATACTTCCATTAGTCCCTAGCATTATGCCTATCCTACACATGCTTAAACTCCCAAATCTTTTTTTTTTTTTTAGATACTTAGATTTAGAAATTATGAACTGGTCAGATTTTATTCTTGTGTGTCATCATTGTGTCAATTCCTCGGTGATAAAATATGTGATTCAAATACAAATACACTGACGTAGAAAATCAAACTACATTCACACAACCATTTATACCTGTCCCGGCGTGAGAGTGGAGGCGTTAGTTGGAAGGAGTCTCAGGCAAGTCTGTATCCAAAGGCCAGAGTCTCTGCATGTCATTATATAACCCCAAGTTCTCAAGACTAACATATACAGCTTTCTCTATGAATCTCTGATAGTTAAGCTGTGAGACAATTTCAGTCCACTTAGGGATTGCCTCAGATCTCCATTTTCTCACCAAACAGACTTTGGTGGACATTAATATATGCACAATTAACATTTTTATTTCTTCTTTCAATTTTGGGGAAATCCAAATGGAACAAAAAGAGTTGAGGGGTCAGTTCAATATGGGACTGTGTTAAACTTGTAAGTTCATTTTCTAACTAGACCTTCAAAGGTATAGTTCCAGTTTCCCTCTCGCATCTCCAATAGAGATGTCCCGAACAGTTCGAAATAGTTAGCCAGGAACTATTCGCTGGCGAACACAGCTTGTTCGCGTTCGCGAACATATGCGATTTCCGGCCCGCCCCTATTCGTAATCATTGAGTAAACTTTGACCCTGTACCTCACAGCTGACACATTCCAGCCAATCAGAAGCAGACCCTCCCTCCCAGAATGTGTCAGCTGACTGTGAGGTACAGGGTCAAAGTTTACTCAATGATGACGAATGGGGGCGGACCGGAAATCGCATATGTTCGCGAACGCGTACAAGCTATGTTCGCCAGCGAATAGTTCCTGGCAAACTATTTCGAACTGTTCGGGACATCTCTAATCTCCAACAAAGATCATTAATGTTGGGTTGAAACTTACTTAACCTGTTTGGTGTCAGATACCATCTGTGTAAGTTTGAGATACTTTTTGAGACAAAATGCCTTTTGTCACTGGATTGTTAGGTGACAAGCTGCCCTTTGCCCTCGGCTGTTGGAGGAGCCTGATTGCCAGCCTCCTTCCTCATGACTATGGCCCTGGGGTGTATTGCCATTTAAAAATACTATTTGGGGCTTATTGGCTTCTAAAGACTGTTTCTGCCCATTTGAATCCATGGGAAGGTATGTCTCTTCCCCTCCCCGTTTCCTGTCTATTGTTCTCCAGCAGGGCGTTGTCCCAGGCACACTCCCAAACCAGTTGGAACTGACTGCTTTTGTCCCTCCTTGGTTTCTCAAAAGTCCTTGCTATGCTTTACCCCATGGCAAATTTACTCTGTTCATGGGATCTGAGCGCTGTTCACCTAGATTGGGTGCTCAGATCCGAGCTATCTGGGGATAGGTTAAATGTGGGGGTTCTGTGTAATATAATAAGAATTATGTATTTTTATGTACTTTTAGGTATTTTTGCTGTTAGTGTAAAATGTAGATATTTTCTGTACCTGGAGATAATTGAGTTTACTGCAGTGCCTTAAGCCAATTATCTCCAGGATGGAGAGGAGGGATTTCATTGTGTATGTGGGAGTGTTATTATGTTAATTAGTGTTCCCATTGGTTTGTGTCCCTTTTGTCACAGTTTACCACCAGGTCCAGGGGGTGTGCCTCTAGCCTGAAAACTTGTATATAAGGAGTAATAAACGCTCATTGGAGTCAGATCATCTTGTACCTTCATGAAGTTTCGGCTCATGTTTGGGGGATTGGAGAACTACACTCTGAGGATTGCTATAATCATTATACTCCCCAGGGTATAATCACTAGCTCTGCTAAGAGCTTGTTCCTGTTCCTGATCTCTGGAATTCGGAGAGGTTGAACTACTGGAAGCTGGACTCTGGTCTTGGGGGTGGAGACGGCGAGACCCCAACCAAACTGCGGTGGTTCATGGGGTCTGCAGTGGTTATGGTGGTTATGGTGTCGGGCAGAGTGTTTGGAGTCCTCGGGAAGCACTAGGAGCATCAACGGAAGGTACCCGGTCGGGGTGCAAGCGGTTCCGTTACAATTTTCAAACAGTGAAATACTATTGTGACGAAAGCAACTCCACCACTGGGTTTTGGAGGGGCCTGCTTGCCTGCCTCTTACCCTGTGACTATGGCCCCTGGTATGTATTGTGTTCAGGGACAATGTTTGTGCCCTCTTCGGCATTTATAGTTAGCACTTCGAATTTCTGAAGTGGTTCGAAGTGGGACTTCAAACTGTCGAACAGCCCGACCACCCGTGAGTGGAGTGCGCTGCTTGTTAATCTCCCAGAAGCTGTGGTTAACTGCAGCTTAATTGACGAACGGCTGGGTGGTCGCCGTTCGTATAGTCGAACACTTGGCGGCGGCCATTTGTCTAGTCGAACGCGGCCAGCTGTGTTTTGTCGTAGAGCGCATGGAACTAAAATCGGACACTCGATGGCACGAACACCTCTGGGGCTTCCACCTCCAGTTAGGTTAGACTAGAATTGCACGAATTGAACGTTACTTTGACTGTTGAAATAGACCGGCCGCACAGCCTAATTCTCTGGAACAATTTTGAGCATGAAGCCATGCATGGGGTCGGTCAAAAAGAGACTTCCATGGAGTTCTTGGACCCCTGTACTGATCTGGGTGATTTTTGGATATGTTGTTAACTCAGGTCAGGACTATCAGGGGATGTGACATTTATGGGGATATGTTGTGTTTTGGGGTACTTATAAGACTTTGTAAAAAATTGTGTTTTTTTCTGCCTGGAGATAATTAGGATAATGAGGTCAATGCATTATCTGCCTCAATTATCCCAGGCAGAGGGGAGGGATTGTGTATACTGTATGAAAGTGTCTCACTGTATAACTCTGTAATAACACTGTATAACTTTTTATTGGTTTGTTAACTTTGTGTCCCTGTGCCCAACAAGGTCCACGTGGGTGTCAACCTTGTTGTAAAACTTGCATAAAAGGCCAATGTGCCTCCATTAAAATGGAATTTCTCTTCACCCTCAACTTGAGTCTTGTCTCTTGTGTGGAGGGGACAGCTATATAACTACAAGGGATTGGTATAATCATTATACTCCCCTGGATTCTCTGAGCTCTTGTAAGAGCTATTCCTGCTTGACTCTCTGGAGGAAGAGAGGTTCACCCACTGGAACCAGGAGCCTTGTCGTAGGTCCAGGGTGGGTAGGAGATGGCGAGACCCCAACCAAGATGCGGCGGTTGTGGGGTCTGCAGTGCTTATGGTTTCTGGAGGACTGCTCATATTCCTCGGTGAGCACAAGGAGCATCCGTCGGCAGAGGTACCCAATCAGGGTACAGGAATCTCCGTCACAACTGTGAATAGTTTTTTTTGTCAGGTTTAAAGCGGTAACCCATTCACTGGATACAAATTCTGTGCTCAGCTCCCTTTCCCATTTTATAATACCTCGAAGCTTTGTACCCGTTTTGCTCATAATTATTTAATTAATGATAAACTCCCAAATCTACCACTTCAGCTGGAAGGCTATTCCACGTGTCCATTTCCCTCTCAGTAAAGTAATACTTCCTGAAATTATTTTTGAACTTTGCTTTGGAGTTCTAAAGACCCAGTTCCCTTGAAAAGCCGCCAGGCGGCGAAACGCGCGTCGGGACGAACCCGAGGGGAGTGTGAATTTGACAGTTAGGGAGGACGCTCCTGAGAGACTTATTAAGTTTATACACTGTCACCCCCCTCGAGATCTCTCTACCCGATTTAGGTTTCAGTTAGGACAGATACTCCTCGAGCAGGCAGTAATCTTTATTGTTAGTCAGACAAGTGCAGTTCTGTAGTTAGGAGTTAGACATTCCGTCAGGTTGGAGATCTGGTAGCTTTAGGAAAGTGAGGGGACGCTGTTTTTTTCTTGGAGTTTAGACTTTCTCTATTAACCCCTTCCCTCCTGTGCTTCTACTAATTTACCACTATTCTATGTGTGGTATTTTTCCTTTTATGATTTCAGCTACTATATCTCCTATCTCCTTATTTTTGCAAGTTCTGTCATTATTATTTTACATTTTTTTTACCAATACACACAAATTTTTTTTTCTTTTCTATTTTGAGACTTACTTTTTAAATTGATTATTAAAAGTTACATTTTAACTTTGGGACTGCTGACCTCTATACTAGTATCCTGCAGATGTACCAGGACATATTTTGTGTACACCCTCCAGGTTTACTTGTATGTTCTTCTTTATATATATTTCATTCAGTAGGGGTTATTCCCCAATCTCTTTCAGCAGTTTGACACACTCTCTCTATTTTTTCCTTTCTCATTAAAGAAAGGGCTTCGTGTTTAAGAACAGATGCAGCAAAGGGAAGCTTACCGAGTCTCTTTTTTAATTACTTCACTTGAAAACGATTGCTTCATTTTAGCAGCAGCCCAGTTCTTTACACTTTGCTAATCAGTGTGTGAACCTTTATGAAATATCAGACATGACACTTTAAAGTTAGCAACCGAATGTAAGCCAGAAGTGTTTCCTTGTAGATACGCGTTTAAAAAGAATACACTCAGGGGCTATAATAAATGTAATAACAAGAAGAAGAACGTGAAATAGTACATGGGTTGTTACGTTAGTTATAAGCAAATACATGTAAATAGCATTATTCAATTGTCAAAACAAAAAACAGAAGTTTGTGGTTTCTTCTCTGCTCTTGGGCAGATGGTTTATTCTTTTTCTGCAGTGAACCAGTCAGCATGTCGCTCTTGTTGTTAATGATCTTATTCTGTGAGTACCAATACGTTACTTTCTTTAACCGAGAACATTAACCCAGAACCTTTAACATCAGAATATTGTTTAAAATGAAAGAACATATTGTGCTGCATAGTCAACAGTCCTTGCAATTTAAAAAAAAAGAACATAGATAGACAGATAGACAGACAGACAGACAAAGCGAGAGAGAGTAAAATGTGAAGTAATTTAGTTTAATATGTATTAGTGTGATATGTGTTAATGAGTATTTAACATGCTATACACATGGCTGTAATATGTCCTGTGTCCAGATCTCATATTATAAAATATCTACAGTCTGGAATTTGGACATCACAACTTTACATACACGTCTGCATCGGTTTTATCACTTCTTAGTAAATCTGCCAAATGATGATCCATCTAATAATACATCTCCAACACTGCTTAGTGCTTACTACCTGGGAAGACAGATGTTGGTGAATCGGGATTTTAATTTTGTTTAAAGATCTGACATGTAATTCAAATGCATCTTCCTCTTTCCATAAACTCTCATGAAATTAAAGCAATGTAAGATTTCTCTCTTTTCATAAATATTCATTGAACTATCTCATGCAGTACCATAGGTAGGATTTAAAGGGTATTTCATTAAATTAACTGTTTTATTAACAGAGAGAATGTGAAGAAATCATAGTATAAGAATGATAGGATAGTCAGAGTTCTAAGAAGTGAAAACATAGAACCCAGAGATATGGGGTAACCGTACACTATATGCAATACAAACCAACCAAGCATGGCAACTTCCTCAAATTACTTTATCACAAATTATTTCTTACTGTAAAGAAAAGCAGAGAAACAGAGGAAGCTAAATGCAGAGATGGGATAGTGCAGAAATTACATTACGCATGCAATGTGCCCGACCGCTGTGCAGAAAGAGAATTTCTTGGGTAATAATCTAGGTTACACAATATACTAGAATATCGAATTGTTTTCCACGATGATTGTTCCACATTTAGAGTTTTTCACTACAATTACTCATTACACCAGACTCTCAAATTGACTCAATATTCCAAAGCAGGTAGTATTTTTATTTTCCATTAATAATTTATTGTAATTTTTTTGACAATTGTACAGTACAAGATGCGTCACACTATTTTCAAACAAGTAAATCACCATGCACAGTTACAAGTATTTCCAGTGTGTACATAAACAAAAGGAAAAAAATAAAGATAACACTATGTGGTCTTAACATATGTTTTATCAATTCAACAATAACCATAAAATTAAAGTACACTAGGCTCATGCATACCGTGTGGGAAGTAGTTGTGTAGTAATGCCCTAGGTGGCTCAGCAGTGTTTGTGCCCGCTCATTTTAAGTTAACAGTTGATTGCCCATTCCAGCTTGGTCTCTCTGGATGTAGAAGGTGCCTTTTAGGAACCTTGAAAAAAATGTATATCATTATTGTGTCCGTACTGTGGGAGTTTTTTTTATATATATATATAATACGTTTGAAACCTTTTCCATGGCTGGTTCTGTCTATCAGCGTCTTTTAGAAGGGGGTTATAGTTTGTTTCCAGTTTAATGTTTTAAAATGGTGGGCTGCAAGGGATACAAATTTGCGTAAAGCATCTTGTGAGAATGAGCCAACACTTGTAGGCACAAAGAGCAGGTAATTGGGTTCCATTAGCACTGGTGGCATTTTCAAGACAGATAGAAGTTTCTCCACTACTACCATAGTGGTCCCTTCCTCCAACCCGCATCTTCAACACATAAGGGACATCGTGGGGAAGATTTTATGCAAACTAGTGAGGGTTAATTACCACTGGTATATGATTTTGTGATGTGTTTCCATGTGGTGATAGCATCGGGTCATCCCCCTGAGAGCATTTAAGGAGTTTAAACAGTCCTCACCAGAGAAGTCAACACTAGAGTTGACCTGGACACCTGGATGTTCGGGTCCAGCGGGTTCGGCCGAACTTTGAAAAAAAGTCCGGGTTCGGGCTCGAACTTGACCCCAAACCCAAACCCCATTGAAGTCAATGGGGACCCGAACTTTTGGGCACCAAAATGCCTCTAAAAAACTCCTGGAAAGGGCTAGAGGGCTGCAAAAGGAAGTAAAATGGGGGTAGGAGTAGGACAAGTGCCCTGCAAACAAATGTGGATAGGGAAATCACTGAAAATAACATAAAATACATAAAATAAGCAGCCGCTTAGTAGATAACTCCCTAATTCCCACGGTATTAGGGAGCTTCTACCAAAAAGCTGAAAGACCTAAATTGGTATTTCAGCCACATTTACTAATACTAAGTAAAGATTACTGAGTATTAGTAAATTCAGCCCCTACTCGCTATACCGTGAGTAGGGGTGTGTCTAGTAAACAGTGAGCAGTCAGTGGCTGCTCACTGTAAAAAAACTAAATAAAAACCTATTGCCCCCACCCCTGTGCCCTAAATAAGAATGTGGAGGGGGGGACCTACTCTCCTCCCCGCCGGCCCGCACCCCTGAGCGGTGGGTGGGGGCCCTGAATAACAATAAGGAGGGGGACCTACTGTCTTCCCCACCGGCCCCCACCCCTGAGCAGTGGGTGGTAGCCATAAATAAGAATTTGGAACTTGAAATCCAGCCAATCACAGTGCTCTGTGTCATTTTACACAGCGTGGGAAAGTTATTTGGAATTTTCCCACGCTGTGTAATTTGACTCATAACACTCTGATTGGTTACTTAATCCACCAATCAGAGTGCTCTGTGTCATTTTACACAGCGTGGGAAAATTCCAAAGAACTTTCCCACGCTGTGTAAAATGACACAGGGCACTCTGATTGGTGGATTTCAAGCCAACCAATCAGAGTGCTGTGAAAGGTAAATGTAGAGACTTACCTGTCAGTCTCTTCATTTACCTGTCAGAGCACTCTGATTGGATGGATTAAACACACCAGATAAGGGTCCCCCCTCATTAATTTTAATTTTAGGATGAGGGAGGTAGGTAAGGGTATTTTTTTGGGGGGGAGGGGGGTGACTAGGGGTTTGGGGACCCCTAGTCACCTGGGGGGGGTACATTTTTATTTAGGGTCCCCACCCGCCGCTCAGGGGTGGGGGCCGGGGGAGGACATTAGGTCCCCCCCCCCCATTTTTATTTATGGCCCCCACCCACCGCTCAGGGGTGGAGGCCGGGGGAGGACATTAGGTCCCACCCCCCAATTTTTATTTATGGCCCCCACCCACCGCTCAGGGGTGGGGGCCGAAAGGGAGGACATTAGGTCCCCCCATTGTTATTTATGCCCCCCACCCACCGCTCAGGGGTGGGGGCTGGGGGGGAGGACATTAGGTCCCCCCATTTTTATTTATGGCCCCCACCTGCCACGCAGGGGTGGGGGTCAGGGGGTTGGACAGTAGGTGTCCCCCCTTATTGTTATTTAGGGCCCCCACCCGCTGCGAAAGGGTGGGGACAGGGGGGAAGACAGTAGGTCCCCCCTTATTGTTATTTTGGTCCCCCACCGCTCAGGGGTGGGGGCCTCGGGGGACAATAGGTCCCCCCCCTTATTGGTATTTTTGGCCCCCACCCGCTGCTCTGGGTGGGGACCGGGGGGGGGGGCAATAGGTCCCCTATTAAACTTAAACTTTCGCGTCGCAGGTGGGGACTCAGGAGGCTGCTCACTGTTTAATAGACATGACCCTACTAGCTGGGTCGCATGCTGCACTGGCCAATCACAGCCATGCTATTAGTAGGCATGGCTGTGATGGCTTCTAAGGGCACATGAGTCAAACGCTTGTTGATTGGCTGCCCTGCAGCCTTTAAAAACGCGTCATTAAATCGCCGAACACCGAACTCCAACCCGAACATACAGTGATATGTCCGTGTTCGGGGTCCAAAAAACTTAATGTTCGGTATGAACCCAAACTTTTCAGTTCAGGTTCGCTCAACTCTAGTCAACACCACAAGCAGTTGCCTATTCTACTTAGAATAACAATTTGTTATAAGGTAAAGCATCTTATAGCAGTCTGTAGCTTAGATAAAGTATTTGTTTGTTTCAATGGGTGCTTCCAGCACCTGTCTATGAATAGTTTTAGTTGGAGCGGGGTAGTCCAAGAGGGGCGTATTAGCATAACTAGGTGGGAGTGGAGCAAGCCCTTCATTTGAAGGTACATTGGCATATAGGTATGTGGAAGGTTGAATAAAGAAATAAGGAATAAGGTTAGGAAATGTATTTATTGTATGGCCTGTTAATATTTAGGATATGTGAGTAATCTGTACTTCACACTATCTCTGTAGTGGTAACCATGGAGATAAAGTTATCATGATTTGCAGGGGGGCCACGGGAAAAAGTTTCCCAAGGCTATAAGTCTTGAGCAATTTGTCTCATGTCTGAATGTGATGGACCGACTGGGTACCTCTGTCAAGCTCGCTTCCTAGCTCTCCTCTGGAACACAGGAGTGCCCCAGCCCCTAGCCGCCGCAGCTTGGCTGGGGTCTCTCCATCACTTCACACCCTGAAACAGGGCCCTGGGCACAGCGTCAAGTGACTAAGCTCTCCTGCAGAGAGTATAGCTGACCACCCAAACACTAGCCCAGACTGAGTGATGGGTGTAAAGGAACTGGTTCATTATGGCCAAGTTGCCTGCTTATATACACAACACCCAGCAGGGGGTCTCCACACAATACAATGCAAGCCATTCCCAAAGATCTCTGTGCATGGAAAATAATTGAGTTAAAGACCGGTAAGCTAATTATCTCCCAGGCACAGTGTCACGATTACCAGGAGAACCTAAACACGCAGACAGATCACAGACACACAGAATTGCAATACCGGTCCTTAGAATGGCCGGGCTATGCAAAAGAGATAGAGTAGTCAGGGTACAAGCCGAGGTCAAGGACAACAGAGAGACGGAATATGGAAGGACAAGCCGAGGTCAAGGATCACAGAAAACAGAGTAAACGAGAAATGAGCTGAAGTCAGTAACCAGAGAATCAAGCACAGTACAAATGCGCTATTGGGCTATAAAGGACCACAACAGGGCACAGCTTATATACACACAGGGTGTGTCTGATTGGCTAACTTCCAATTAGTGTTAATTACAACACGTGGGAGGAGTTTTTTTCCCTCTCTTGTGATCTCTGAGGTCATTACTGTGTGCCGGGTCACATGACCGGGTCTGGCACACATATATGGAAGCTGCCTTGGAGCGTGCAGCGACAGAAACAATGGGACAGCCGCAAGACGTGGACAGGGACCGGAAGACGCCGCTCACCGTGATGGGGTAAGCAAGGACGCCGTGAACGGCGCGGGGGCAGGGTACCTGACACACAGATAGGCAATCATAAAATATAAAACATAAAAATACCCCAAAACATCATACAAATATTAAATAACCTTACAAATAATACATCCCCAATTAGCCCTGATCTGAGTGCCCAAGTTCTCCAAATAACACTCAGATCCATGCAGTGTAGGGGAAATGCCACCGTGTTATTAAAGTTCTGACCAGCCACCAGGGCCGGCCTTAGGCATTTAGACGCCCTGCGCGAAAAATCTTCACAGCGCCCCCCCCCTGTCATCCATGTATGCTGTAATGTTTGTGTTGTCTGTGTATGTGATAGTAGGTATGATGACTGTGTGTGATCATACCTACTATCACTCTCCACCTCAGGGACTTTCTCTAGTCCCCTCCTTTCCTCCTATGTGTGATATTTGTAATGGGTGTATTAACAGTGTGTGATATGCGTGTATTGGTTGTATGTGACACACACACACACACACACAGAGTCAGACGGCCATACACACACACAGGAAGACATCCACACACACACACAGGCAGACAGTCATACACACACACACACAGAGTCAGACGGCCATACACACACACAGGAAGACATCCACACACACACACACAGGCAGACAGTCATACACACATACACACAGAGTCAGACGGCCATACACACACACAGGAAGACATCCACACACACACACACACACACAGGCAGACAGTCACACACACACACAAAGGCAGACAGTCTCACACACACACAGACACACACAGGCAGACAGTCAGTCATACACACAGACACAGACAGTAATACACACAGACACACACAGAGGCAGACAGTCATACACACAGACACACACAGTCATACACACAGACACACACAGAGGCAGACAGTCATACACACAGACAAACACGCAGACAGCCATACACACAGAGGCAGACAGCCATACACACAGAGGCAGTCATACACACAGAAGCAGTCATACACACAGACACACACACAGAGGCAGACAGTAATACACACAGACACACAGAGGCAGACAGTCATACACACAGAGTCAGACAGTCATACACACAGAGGCAGACAGTCATACACACAGACACACACACAGAGGCAGACAGTAATACACACAGACACACAGTGGCAGACAGTCATATACACACACACACAGACAGTAATACACACAGGCAGAGAGTCACACTCACCTGACAATCCCACAGTTACTTGTGGAGTTCATTGTGGAGGCAGTGCAGCTCCTGATGACTGTTTGGTGGGGAAGCAGGGACTCCTTCCTGCTTCCCCTGCAGCAGTTTTCCGGCGCTTTTAGCTCCGCCCCTGCCGCGCGGTAAGCTCCGCCCCCGCTGCAAATTTAAAAAAAAAAAAAAAAGAATTATTATTTTTTTTTTTTTTTAAATCCCAGCCGGCTGTGCGGCCGCACGGCGCCCCCTGCTACATGGCGCCCTGTGCGGCCGCACAGCTCGCACACCCCTAAGGCCGGCCCTGCCAGCCACACACATGGTCTTATGGCCAAAACAGTTCCAGGGAGTTTAGTGATTTGGATGGTCAACTTTTGGGAGCTCCCATACAGTGTGCTATGCCTTGGTCTCTGGTAGCATTTGTTCCCCTTAGTCTCAGGCAACTTCCCTCCAATCCAAGCAATCTACTGGTGGATTCAAAACCGTGAACCAAGTTGTCCAGGAACCACAGGGTCATCTCATGCCGAAAACAGTTCCATAACATTTGCGGTAAAGTACCGTTGAGGTGACCGGGAACCCACAAAATCCTCATGGTGAAATTAGTTCCATAGCTATTGCGGCTAAGTACCACTGAGAACTATTTGTGGATTTGGTTCATGCAAACGTCTGCCAGAGAGCCAGCGTTCGGTACCATCTACATGAAGGGAAAGTGCTGAACCAGGGGCACCCAGGGCAAGCTACTAATGGCAGCTGTGGGGATTTCACTCCCAAACAGGGTCTCATAGTCCTTGGCAGGAGGCTAGCTAGCAGGCTCCTCCAGGAGCTTGTGGCATAGGCAGGTTTGCCACACTGGTGGGGAAGAAGGTAGGCATTTCTGGTCCATATAAGGTGTGTCGAGAGGCTTTCCACTAAGGAAGGCCCCTTTGAACTTTTTTTCCATATCCACACAGCCCAGTGCTCCATCGCATGCAGTATGGCAGATTTATAATATATGGAAAATGTTGGTTACCCCCATACCACCTTTTGAGGTAGATTGTTGGAGGAAAATTAGTGGTAATCTAGTTTTCTTGTTTAGGGTTGGATATGGGTTGGAAATTAGCACACTGAGTCAGTGGTTTTCCCGGTTTGGGGAGGGTATAGTTGTGCTTGTAGAATTTCCATGGGTAGGTGTCCCGACGAAAAACTGGTATTAAATATCATACAGATGTGGGGGGAGAGAACATCTTTGAATGTCTGGTAGTATAAAATTAGTTAAGCGGGGGTGGAGCCTGCGCCTGAACCAGAGTGGACACAACTCGTACCAGCTCCGCTAAAAACCATTGGAAAAAGCCCTCAAAATCAAACCAAACAGCCTACTTACACGGGTAACTCACCCAAACATATCGTGAGCACACCCCCGGCACGACATATGCCATTCTTCCAGGCTGCAAAGGCGCCGAGGAAGAAACGGAAAACAGGGGCCTAACACGCCGCCCAAAGCCTGGATCTGGTGACGCTGTTTGGCGCCATCGCACCAACGGGTACACCAAGAGAGAGACTCGCAACCCAGACCGAACTAGCCGCTGAGATGAGACGTCGGTCCCAGAAATCACCACCCCACTCACCATCAGGGGCACAGGACATTGGGGCCCAGCTCCAACGTCAGCCGCAATCCACAATGGCGCCACCCGGGAACAGCATGGCTGAGAGCCCCCCACAGGCCGAAACACAATCACAACCTGAACAGCCGCGCACAGGGCAAAACACACCGGCAGCACAGGACGGGTCAGCCCCGATCACCCAAAGGGACTTCCAGAACCTGGTAGGGGAAATTAAAAACCTGCTAGTGACCAATGTAGCAGTCATAAAAGCTGACATGCAGAAGGTCACAGAATGAATAAGAGCGGCAGAAGGGGACATTGTAGACCTTAAACAAGATATGAGTACCAAACAGGGGGCTATCCAGCACCTAAATGCCATGCAGCAAACACTCTCACAACACCAAGCCACAATGGACGACAGGTCCAGGCAAAATCATCTTAAAATAAGGGGCATTCCGGACACGGTAACCTTAGAAGAGCTCCCCCACTACATAAGACGACTGATAGCAACCATCCTGCCTACTGCCCAAGCCAGAAAAGTTGCCCTTGATGGGACTTATCGCCTGCCAAAGTCCAACAGGGCCCCAGCGGCCGCCGTACAGGACACCATAGTGCGCTGCTCACATTCCCACAACAAAATCGCCATCTGGTCGGCACTACGGGGCAAAACGCCACTCCTCTTCGAAGGCGCAAGCCTAACATTCTACCAAGACCTTACGAGGTCCACCCTGCAGTGGCGGAGATCTCTTCAACCCCTCACAAACCAGCTGAGGACAGCCGGCGTCAATTATCGATGGATGACCCCCCCAGGTTTCTCGAAGTACACCACGAAAGGACAGTATGCAAAATAGCATTGCTTGCTGACACCCCAACACTCCTCGTGGCACTGGGCTTACCATCCTACACAACAGCCAACGACAGGCGAGAGAACACCCGTGACTGGAACCCTGCCCAAATTACACCGTTCGTACCAGCCGCCACACACCCAGGGACTTGACCACCTTTGGGACTAAACAACCGCCTGCAAATTGATATACTATAGTTTAATAATATTACATACAGTTGCTAACTGCATGTTCAATACAACAAATACATGAGAGTCCCCTACAGAGGACTCAATATACTTTGACCTCCAACCCCTGACATTAGGGCACAACCCTGTGGGTGCATGGCTCCACACCTGCCAGCTTTCCTCCCCTCCCTCCCCCCCCCCCCCCCCCGCAACGCCCTTTGGTTAGGGGTACCATCACAGAAGGGCATGTTCACTTAATCCCATCAAACATAACACACTTTATAAAAAGACAACCCCATATTGAACGTCCCGCTTCGTCTCATAACACCACTCATACCTAAATCACCACACCACTCAATATTTCCAAATCCATGCAAGCAACCATCCATACCAGTTCTCATATAAACATCCTTTATATAGAGCTATGTATGACATCAAAGTTTACTTAAAGAAAATAATGTACACAATGAATAAAAAAATATATAACTTTTAGAATATAAAGTAGTGATCTCACAAAATTAAATATGCAATAATTGGATGGAAAATTAAACATGACTATATTATGAATATTTTTTCAGAAACCTTCTCTATTTTCTCTTTGTTTTGCAGCAGATGGTCTGAACTGTTCAGGTGAGTAGTGTATACAAACAGTATATCTCTATGTCTATAATTTAAAGATTGCTATTATCATGCCCACTATCATGTCAAAAGAGATACAATCCTCCTCCAGCAAAGATAACTCACCTGAAATAAATCTAGTGAAGAAGACTGATGTTAAATCAAAACAGTGTTAACCACACACTGATGTCACAGCTCCATTTAAAGGAACTTGTTATAGTTGCGGTGGAAAACACAGGTCGTTTTCGAAATGCAGTTTGCCACACATGTAAACGTACAGGTCACATACAGACAGTTTGCCAAAATCAAGCCAGTGGAATTCAGACCAAATATAAGAATGGGAATTAAATACAAACCACAGCACACTCTTTTAATACTCCACAAACCGTTTCAGATAGTGAAATGACTGCAGGTGTTTACTCAAATGACTATGTGAATAAAGTGGAAAATTCACCATCAGGACTGAAGGTTTACACTGAAATTGTGCTTCAAGATGTTCCGTGCAAAATGGAAGTAGATTCTGTGTGCGTATATTCTTTGATTTCAGAAGAGACATTTACATTGTTATGGCCTCATAATTCTCCTTCAATAGTACCTTGTGATATTCATCTCGTGGACTACAACAAACAGGCTGTGGATGTTAAAGGGGCTTGTTTTATACCAGTAAAATATGGTAAATTCAGAGGACATTTACGTTTAATAATTACTAAGGGACAAAGAGCAAGTTTGCTAGGTAGAGAGTGGTTTGAACCCTTAGGAATTTCATTAACTGGAGTTAATAATGTATCCACAGATATTCTACAGAATGTGATTGATAAATTTACTGCAGTTTTTGAAGAAGGTCTTGGCATGTTTAAAGGCCCTCCTGTTTATTTTGTATTAGATTCAAAAGTACCCCCAATTCGTATGAAGCCTCGCAAAATTGCATTAGCTCTCAGACCAAAAATAGATGCTGAGATTACACGTCTTGTGGAACAAGGCATACTTGAGCCCATAACACCCCCAAAGTGGTGTACACCCATAGTTCCGGTCATGAAACCAAATGGGGATGTCAGAATCTGTGCTGACTACAAATGTACAATAAATAAAGCGTTGCAAGAGCATCCCTATCAAATTCCAGCTGTTAATCAAATTCTTACTACTTTGGCAAAAGGAAAAGTATTTGCTAAGTTGGATATGGCTCAAGCCTACCAGCAGTTACCTGTGGATGATGAGGCTGCTGATGCACAAACGATAATAACACACAAAGGAGCTTTCCGAGCACGACGTTTGCAGTTTGGAGTTTCCATTGCTCCTGGCATATTCCAGAATTTAATGGAGGACCTCTTATCTGGACTTCCAGGTGTAGTGCCTTATTTTGATGACGTTCTTGTTGGAGCAGATTCTATACAGTCATTGGCTGCACAGCTACAACTTGTTTTACAACGTTTTCTTGATGCTGGTCTAAAACTTAAAAAAGAAAAGTGTGTTTTTGGTGTAAGCAGCGTGGATTTCCTTTGTTACCGAGTTGACGCACAGGGCATTCATCCAACTGATTCTAAGGTTGAAGCTATCCATAGAGCTCTGGTTCCAACAAACAAACAAGAACTGCAAGATTTCCTAGGGTTGCTTAATTTTTACCATTCTTTTCTGCCTGATAAAGCCACTGTTGCTGAACCTCTGCATCGTCTACTAGATAAAGATGCTCCATGGAAGTGGACTGATGTTCATACTACCGCTTTCAGCGCTGCTAAAAAACTGTTGTCTTCTGACAGTTTGCTTGTACACCATAATTTGGAGAAACCACTCAACCTCACCTGCGATGCTTCTCCGTATGGCATAGGGGCTGTATTAAGCCACACTTTGAGAAATGGGGTTGAGGCTCCTATTGCGTTTTATTCACGGACTTTATCTACTACAGAGAGGAATTACGCCCAAATTGACAAGGAGGCTTTAGCTATTGTGTCCGGTGTAAAAAAGTTTCATGACTATTTGTATGGGCGGAGGTTTACTATTATAACAGATCATAAACCTTTACTGGGTCTGTTCACCAGCAATACTCCCACTCCTCAAATAATTTCACCACGCATGCTCAGGTGGTCCCTTCTGCTGAATGCCTATGATTGTGAGTTCAAGTATCGTCCTGGCAAGGATATCACACATGCTGATGGATTAAGCCGATTACCTTTGCCTTCTCCTGACTTCCTTGTTCCTCCTATGTCTGAGGTCCTCATGTTGGAATCCATTCCAAACCCTCCATTACATGCAAGTGACATTGCTTGTATGCCTGCCAAGGATCCTTTGCTGTCCCGTGTGCTCAACTGAGTTTGGAGGGGGTGGCCAAAATCAAAAGTGGAAGACAAGTTCAAACCATTTGTAGTGCACTAACATGAACTATCTGCCTATAAAGGGTGCCTATTATGGGGAAACAGAGTGGTAATTCCAAATGCAGGACAAGCTTGAGTATTGCATGCTCTTCATGAAGGACATCCTGGAATAGTTTGCATGAAAGCTTTAGCCAGAAGTTACGTTTGGTGGCCTAAAATGGATGAAGTTATTGAAAAGTGGGTGAAGAACTGTGTACCATGCCAATCTACTCGTCATGCTCCACCTAAAGCCTCAGTACATCCTTGGGATTCTAAGGAGGCTGTTTGCTACACATGGGTTGCCAGATACAATTGTGTCTGATAATGGAATACAATTTACCTCATCAGAATTCAAAATGTTCATGGCAAGTAATCTTATTCGACATGTTACTATTGCACCATTTCACCCATCATCAAATGGTCAAGCTGAGCGTATGGTTCAGACTACCAAAGACTCATTAAAGAGAATTATTGAAGGAGATTGGAATCGTAGACTTGCAAATTTCATGTGACACCTTGCTCAAGCACCGGTAGTAGTCCAGCAGAGCTCCTTATGAACCGGCGTCTTAAAACTTGTTTGGATCGTTTACATCCTGATTTGACAACTGAGTTACAAGAGAAGCAAGAATTGCAATTCAATAAGAACTATAATGCTTCTACTGTCAGAGTATTTGCACCTGACAGTGATGTCTATGTCAGGAATTATGTTTCTGGGCCTAAATGGATGCCTGCAAAAGTACTTATGGCCACAGGACCTTTGTCATACAAAGTACAAATTCCTGATGGTAGAATATTACGAAGGCATGTCGATCAGATTCGGGAACGGAGTGATGAGATTGTGCCTGCTGCCAGTCCCAGTCATACTGGGTTTTCTGTGATACCAGATGATGTGGAACCACTGGATGATACAGGTCTCAGTTCTCCAGGAGTTGTTATTGAAGAACCAGTTCTGTGTGGTCCATCTGACAGAGCACAGGAAGAAGGGATGGGCACAACTGAAGGTCCAGGTGAAGCAGATCCAAACATGATTTTGGGGCGCCCAAGACGAAATATTAAACCTCCCAGTTATCTCAAAGACTTTGAGGTCTAGGGGGGAGGAGTGTTATGTATTGAGGTTTATGCAGTCCACCTTCCAGTAGATGGCAGCATAGTGAAGTTATGCACTTGTTCTGTTGTGTTTAGTCTCTTTTGTGTTATGTCATTATGTGTGTGTACTGAAGTAAAGAGAAGTTCTATTTTACTACAATGTCTGAGAGCCATTTGTGAATATATAACATGCTAATACACTAAAATTAAAATCAGCCTGGAATGATCCGTTAAGATCACCAACAAGTTGACACAACCAATGTACTTTCCCAGCATTCCTAGGGATAGGACATGGATTGGTTAGATCAGTGTCTACCTGCAATGGGTGTGGAAAGCATAAGAAAGAAGAATTAGGTAAATATGAATGGAAAAAGCTCATATTTACCTGCTTTATCCAGTCTGCAGACTAAGGCAACTATATCATTCACAGCTAAAGCTTTTGAATGAGACGGTTTTCTCAAAGTTATGTATGTCCCTTATTGAGACTTGAATGGCTGTTCAAACTGTGGAACTTGAAGTTTACAATGGATAAGATTGGATCAGCAAAGAATATTATGTATATATAGAGGATACATTTTGGCACTGTATGTGATGGTAGTCACCATCTCTGGAACCATATAAACTCTGCCCTTCTCTCTGGCAGCTATTTTAGTAACTGTTGGCCTCCACAGTCTTGCAGGATCCCCCATAGACCTCAATGCTGTACTTTTGCCCATTCATGAGAGTACAGCAGTGACGTCAGCGCCAAGGAGGACCACGCCGGACCAAGATGGCGGAGACCTTGAGGTACAGGTTCAGGTTAGTAAACTCACTTTTACCTGCCTCCTTTAGCCACCAGACCCTCGTCAGCGATGAATTTCTACTAGCTAGAGTCTTTTTTAAAATGTATATTTAACTGTAAATTATATTCTACAGGAGCTACGGTGAAACCTGTTGTTTCCTTCTCACCAAACGTTGGAAAGATCTTCATAAAAGAATCTATAACACTATATTGTAAGGTGGATTCCACGTATCGACAATCCCAGAGATACTCCTGGTATAAAGATAATAAGTTTATAAAGAACAGTCAGAGCTTTATTACTACTAATTCTGCTCGTTCAGAACACAGCGGAGATTATTCGTGCAAGTTTGCTGATAGTGATATGAGTGATTCTCTCCGACTAGTAGTGAGTGATGGTGAGTTAACGAGATTAACTGAGAACATTTGGTAAGCGATGGTGTCTGTCATTGATCCTGATGTCTTCTAATGTGTGACAACATTTTTTTTATGTGCCATCCACATGCTGCAACTCATTGAATGGGGAAGAAACGGTTTATTTATTTAATACGCAATTAACTAATATATAAAAATAATCACAGCCCTCTATTCCCAGCTAATAAAAATAGGGTTGTTTGATTCACGTACATATTTTACATTCTACACAATATGTGTCACCTTGTCCTTGATTTAAACAAGAAGTTCAACTCTTTCATGAGGATAAATTTACTGAGAGATTATAAACCCCAAAAATAAAATGTCCAGCCTCTGTAATATATATGATATCAAATTGGATTTCTAAAGCAATAGTGTCTTAGTCCATGCATAGCGTTAGGTCGTCTCACCCTCCCACACATTTAAAGTTAAATATATATATATATTTACATTTTCTTCAGCACCGAGACGTCCTTGGTGCTGCCCCTTGCTCCTCCTTGCTTATATTGGCTGTCTGGAAGACATCAGGGTTAAAACGATAGAGTCACTGTACACAGACCCCACATTATTGCCATGAGTGAGTATAGTATTCCTTTAAATGTAATGTAACAGAATACAAAAGCAGGACATCCTTTACAGTATTTGTCCAGATTTCACAAAAGTGCCTCTAAATTATTCTGATTCGGATTTGGACTTAAGCCAGATCAAAAGGTTGAATTCCAGATCCAAAAATAAGAGTCTGGGCTCAGAATGCTAAAATCCAGACTTTAAAAAAAAGTAGTAGCAGACAGTAGTTAAAAGCCCTCTGCTACGTGAGGGTTACGTTATGTGGTAGGTGGCCAGTGCTTACTAACCAGTCTCCACAGTAATAATACTGTATGACCCCCCCTCCTCCCCCATCTAACATAGGGAGATTAAATACCTTCCTTATATTTCCGCCTGCAGCATGGCGAGGCGAGTGCGGTTACTTACTTTTACCAACAGCAGCTTTGCTGCCCAGTTGCTAAAAAAGCTCCATCACATGAATATAAGGCCAGTAGATTATTGGGAGGGATCTGGCACAAATCCCTACATGCCCTCACATTAGGGTGGGAACAAAGTTTTTATAATGGTGGTGGACATGTCATTGGGACTCAATAGCAATACACGCCATCTTGGTCCAGCGTGGTCCTCCTTGGTGCTGACGTCACTGCTGTACTCTCAAAAATAGACTGTATGTGATACCTTTATAATGACATTGAGGGGACATACCTGTGTCCCTCTATCCCCCACTAATGAGCAATGGGTGAGGACTAGAAAATACACAGAATGGGATTATTCCTCTCATGTGCCTGTTAACCTGCTGGATGCAGCCTCAATTTTCTCTCAATACGCAGCCAGTGACAGGATGAGAGTATCAGCTGATGCCTACTATCTTCCTGGTTAAGCCTTCCTCATAATGTAGAGCCAGAGAGGAATGAAGCTGGGGGGCAGCTGTGAGGGTCAAATGACAGCCGGACACTCCTGACTCCGTAATAACGTAAATGAGCTGAAGTTCTTATAGGCATAAGAGTGTTCCTTTTAAAATAATGACAGCAAAGAAATTATGAAAACTCATATTATAAAAAAACAATAACAACAAAGTGCGGAGCAGAAAAGAAAGGGAAAAGGGAAGATCAACTACCATGGCGAGACTACTAGCAGAACCAAACTCGAGACATAGGTAAGGACCTTAAGCCTTCAGCTGATATATTCTTCCCATAATCCCCATGTTTTGTGAAATAAGGTTAAACTGACCCAGACATTCAATGTCAGCTGTCGTCCATAACTTGGTTATCTCTCAAAGTAATATTTCCTTTATCTGCTACATGGAAATAAAACCCACTGTCTCCTGTGTGATTTGCTGACATGTTTCTGTTTTAGGTTATGTCATTCTGCAATCACCTGCCACCCCTGTGTATGAAGGGGACAACCTGACCCTGAGATGTCGTCACAGGAAGGGAACGCCTGAAACAACCACATTTTACAAGGGCGGCAACATTTTATCATTACAAACTGATTATTTAAATCTTGAAAGTGTGGATAAAACTGCTACCGGTACATACAGCTGTGAAAAATATATAGCGTTTACATTTTCTAAAGAAAAATATGAAGACTCAACATATATCACCGTTAGAGGTAAATACTAACATTTTGCTTGTGTTCCATTATGTATTCTATGACTGACTCTGTCATGGTTTTACACTAAACACCAGACTTAGTCCGGATGGATGAAATCTGGTGAAAATTACCGAATTCAGACTACAATGGCAATTCTCATATTTACTAAAGACAAATACAGTTGGAATTCGTTCAGCCTGGGAGAATCTGCAGCATTCATCCTGATGCATTTGGTGTCCGAATTAAAATTGGTGTTTTCGCATCTGAGCCCTTGCAAGATATAGGATTTGGAAGATTCATAAAGCACTTGTTTTTATAAAATTTGGTACCGAATGCATCCAGTAGAATGAAAAAAAAAAACACATGTAAAAACACTTAGTGAAAATATAAATAAATATTACTTTCCTGGAAATACAAAAATCCCCAGGAATCCTCTAAATGCCATACAACTGGGGAGATACAAAAAACAACCCAAAACATATCATAGGGCAATATGTCTAAATAGAAACTCTAAGTGCCACCATAAATGCACTCACAATGTGAAAACATTTAAAGGCATATCACCAAATGTCTTGGCCAACACTTTTCGTGCAATGTCTTCTGGATATATGGATGATGAAGGCAGCACTTTTTATGAACGGATGGCAGTATAATCAAACAGGGTCTTCTGGTCCATAAACCAAACGCATGTATGTAAAGCATCACAATAGTGATATGTCGCTTATAAATGGAAAAATATAAATGGAAAAATATAAATATAAATCTAAGCATATATAGGACTCTCAGCTGACACAGTCTCAATCCCCCTGCCACTCCTCGCGATGAGCAACAGAAGTGTAGTGAAGGGGAGATCCGATCCACAGGCATAATTCTCAGTACAATCCCAGAGATAAAAGCAAATACAACTTTGTTTTATTGTACTATTAGTCTACTGATAGTCTTATATATGCTTAGTTTTATATCTGTTTGTAAGTGCAATGCAATAAATATTTTTTCATTTATCAGCTGTACTTCACTCTTCCACTTACAATTTCTTTTTAAATATATTATCCATATGATATGTTTTGCTGTTGTTTTTTTAGAATCTCCCCTGTTGTATGATATCAACGCATGCATGATATCCCACGCATGCTTAAACTCCTTTACTGTGTTAACCTCTACCACTTCAGCATTTGCAAATTATCATTCACTTGCTTTCATGTTAGCAAACAATTTTAAATGAAGCTCTTGTAGGGCAAATGGTTAGTCCTTTTGAGATGTGGTAGAGCGTCTCATAGACGTAGGAGGAGAACAAAAAAGAAAAAAAGGATGGTGTAGTATGTTCAACATAATATATTCTGAAAGAAAATAAGTAGATATACACTCACATTTTATGGAACCTAATAATGGCTCCTAAAATATAGTGTGGAGTGGTATGATCCTCACTCTGGGATATATGTGGGTGGTGAAGGTCATCTCTGTATTAAATAAGGAACAAGAGACTATAACAATATAGTCCACATCATTGAGTAAGGGTATAAAAACTTAGTTACATGAAATTGAGCAATTATAGTTTGCTCAATCTTAGCTGCTTAGGTATACATCCCCACCAAGGATATAGAGATCAGGAGGTAAGCATCAGTATTGGAAGGTCCAGGATAAAAAGAGTACTTTATTGGAAATAAAACAATATAATAATAAAATAAAGCTGACAGAAACAAAGAAACATTGAACCTTGGAATCTGATGGCAGATAAGAACCATTCATCCCATCTAGTCTGCCCAATTTTTTAGATACGTTCATTAGTCCTTGGCCAACTGAAGTGATAGAGGTTGATACAGTGAGGAAGTTTAAGCATGCGTGGGATATAAGATAAGACCAGGGACTAATAAAAGTATTTTGAAAATTGGGCAGACTAGATGGGCCGAATGGTTCTTATCTGCCGTCACATTCTATGTTTCTATAAAAGCAATATCTGTAGCACACTAAAGAGTCTCCCCTTACGATAGGCTTTATTAAAGTGTTGATAAATGATAAAGCCTATCAAAAGGTAAAATGCAATAGTGTACTACAGATATTGCTTTTATTGTTTTGCTATATTTTGGACTCTATATGGTCTTTTTGGTACTTGGACCTTAATACGTATTCGTTTTTTTATCGATTTGTCCAATTTAGATTTATCTAAACTTACTCACTTTATCTACAGTGTGTTATTACAGCATTTTATTTAGTACTTCCACGTATTATTTTACATATATATTATTTCCCTTCTCAATCATTTCATTTATCTGATTTTATCTATTTCATTTTATACCCTTGCTACTATTTATTATTTTACCTCTCTTATTCTCTAAATGATAGCTCCTGGATACTACACTTCTAGTAGTTTTTACATTGATTTTAACCCTGGTTATGCACTAAAGTGAGAATTTAAAGAGAATTTCACATTATGGAGGATTTTTCCAGTTCGGCTATTTTTAACGTAAATTTGACAGTCATTTTGAATTCTCACTTTCGTGATTAACCCTGTTTGTGTTTGCAGTCCTGTGTCACCTTTTGACATGGCTGAGCTTATCAAACTTGTCAATTTCAGGTTAATTTCTTCCATTTCTCTCCGTAGAGGTCCTGTGCATTAAGCCCGACCACTCTAAGCATTGGTTACATACCGCTGTCCTTTCTTCTCTATGTTTTAGTACTGGTCTGTACTTTGCAAGTATGAGTTCTAGGTTCTCCTGACACTAGATTAATCTTTAAGTTTCTTTATTGTTTTTTTCTAGATCTATTCTCTGACCCTGAAATAAAAGCAAGTCAATCGAATCAGCTGATAAAAGGTTCTGCCATGACCCTGACATGTGACACAAGACTTGCCCCACCCAGGGCAGATACACAACTACAGTTTATCTTCTACAAAAATGAGCAGAAATTGCAGGAATTTGGTAAATCCAATCAATACCAAGTTAACTCAGTTCAGCCACATGATTCCGGAGATTATACCTGTGAAGTGAGAACTGCAACTGGCAACGTCAAGAAAATGAGCAGAGAAATTCAGATTGAGATACAAAGTAAGCAAAGGATTAAGTTACAAAGAGTAGTTACAAAGTATTAGACTATGTAATACACAGTATATTGCTGAAATGAATGTTGTTAAACAAATGCGTTAAGTAAAAGATTGTAATAACCATATATTGTGAGACGTACATTACACATATAGGATATGTACTACCATCCAAACCTGAGATATATAACACTTAGCTATCCTTGACGTCTTAATGAACCATTACATCCCTGTAGTTTTGATTCTGCTTCCTCCTCCAGAACTGCATCAATCTATGTCCTGCTATTAAATAGTGCTCATGGCGGCATTTGGTTAAAGGAGTGCGGCATCTTGTTGTCTATCTGTATCTCCAATGCAATGCTTCTCTTTGTGAAGCATTGTATTTGATGACATGGTGGAAGATGTTAGCAGGCATCCTGGTGTCTTTGGATGCACAGTGGGTGCCTTTAGCAGAGGAGTCTCAGCACTGGAAATGAGGTAAGTAATTATCTTCGTTTTTTCAAAGCAAAGTGAGATGGACAAGGGTCTCAATGATAGAAATGGAACCTACAGTCCAGGAAAAAACTATTGTTATTTTGTGGATTATACATTCCCTTTAATAATAATTATTACAAAGGTAAAATAGTTGATATTGGAAAGAAAATAAATATTTTAGATAGTGGTAACAGAGCTGTCTATACTCCGGGCAAGATGGACAGTTTATAGACGGTAAAGATATGGATCTAAGAGTGAATACATGACAGACCGCCTGCCAATTAAGCAGGCCAGGCCACTTAGAGCGGACAAGAACTGTTTCAGTGCTCTCTGCATGGCCCCTGTGCACTGAGTGTAGACCTAGTGTCCTGAGTGTAGATACACATTTTGGTGACAATTCCCTGGTGTCCCGAAAAGTTGGACACCAGGGAACAAAGTCGGGATGTCAGGACATCCCTGAAGTCCCTGCTGAAATCAGAACTGCTGGGAGAACTGGAGTTCCCAGTGCAATTATGCCACCTTGTCTTCTCCTTGTGAGCTTAGTATAGACAGGCAGCAGCATCCTTCTACTGCCACATGTCTGCTAAGCCCAGGTACTCACAGCAGCTCAACATAATGATCCCATGTCCACAGATTATGAGGTCACTGGTTTGCATTAGCAGCTCCAGATTGGATGTGGAGTGGTTTATTTTAGCAGCTGTTCTCTCATATTTATCATTGGCTAATCTGAGCGTGTACACGATGTACATCCAAACAGCAAGATGTTTTGTAAAAAGGAGAGGCATGTTTTTTTAGAAAAACCTGGTTAACATAAAGAAAAACATAGTATGATTGTAGGACCAAAGTCTATCAAAGGTACCTAAAGGAACATTATAGGCACACAGACTACTTCATCCCAATAGAGACCATGCGATTGGCGCTGTACAGTGTTTTTCCGCGCATATGCACTTACATCCCATCACTTTCCTATGGTTAATCATTGGCTTGGCTAAGATATTTGAGCTTGATGATCTCAGCCAAAGAGGTGGAGCAGCATACTGGAGACCAGCACTGCAAGGGAGAAAAGGTAAGTAAACTTTCCTTTTTAACCCTAGCACTGAGGGTTCGATCACCTAAGAGGTAACTAGAGCAAGATAGCATTACAAATATACATGTGTACTTCCTAACGCTCTAGTGTTGTGTTGGTGCTCAAAATGTACCTTTAAGAAAAAAGCTTAAAATAAAGAAGCGCAAAAACACAACTGAATTGATAATGAAATAAAATATTTCGATAACAGTTTTCCTTAATGAATTGTTATCACCCAGAGTGTCTTTTAATACTAAGTCCTTTGCATTACATTCATACATCAGACTCCACCAATACATAGTATGTTCCTTCGCAGGTCTTCCCCCAGCTAACGTGATGGTGAGCCTAAAGCCACCCAAAGATATGATCATGGAAGGAGAGAGGCTGGAGGTGACTTGCTCTGTAGATATACGGCCGGAAACATTTGAATTCTGCTGGTGTAAGCAAGATGCGGAAAGTTGTGATGGGAAGCAAAGTTCAAATTCACAACAGGTCCAATTTGCTGTGGATCCTGTGTTGGAAAGCTACAGTGGAATATATTACTGCTTATTGATTTCTAACAAGTTTCAGACATCGATCCGAAGTGAATCTGTAAGGATATCTGTGAATGGTAAGAGTACAAATCACAGTCACCTTTATAGTTACAGAGACATAGAAACATAGAATGTGACGGCAGATAAGAACCATTCGGGCCATCTAGTCTGCCCAATTTTCTAAATACTTTCATTAGTCCCTGGCCTTATCTTATAGTTAGGATAGCCTTATGCCTATCCCACGCATGCTTAAACTCCTTATTTTCAATAACTAGAACCTGGTGCAAAAAATATTGCACTAATTAAACAATTGCATCGAATACGAATCGAATTTCAAGAATAAACCATCACATTCTGGGATCAGGTTGGGATGCCTGAAAATGTGCTGTTACGTTGAAAATAAAGCTGCCATCAGATGTTTAGTTGCATATAGTGTCTGTGTAAGGATTTTTGCCATCCTAGGCAAAGATCCATTTTACCACCCCTTTATAAGTGTAACACTAGACTCTATTTGCACGTTATTTACAAAGGTGAGTTTAAGATTTTAAATAGTCAAATTTAAAAAATTATCCATGTCAGTTCTAAGATCTAAAATTCACTTTGAATTCACAACAATTTACTGTTTCACGAATAACTATGTTTCTGTCTCCTACCAAATCTGTTTATTCTTTCAGCCCTATTCTAAAGTCTGCGCCGTCAGACACCATCATATGGTTTGACTACTTATCCTCGGAGGAGCCAATGCAAACCTGAGATAGTGGTCTGTAGTAGTTATGGTGCTTGGAGTGATCCTTTAAATACATCCGGCTTTTCTTGTTAGAGACTTGGATCTCATACTTTTCTACATGTAGTCGAGAAGCTGGAATTTCAATAATATTCCAGTACAGTCAATATTAAAAGATCATTTTGAAATATTCAAAATGTTTGGTGAGATGACTTTTTAGAGTGAGGACTTTTTAGAATGCGGAGTTATGACTAAGGGGGCAGGTTTTAGCCACTTGACCCATATGAACATGTTAACATATCAAAATAGTTCTGCATTCTCTTTAATTTTATTTCAGTTATTTTTGGCAATTAGTCAACTTATTTGTTACTTATTCATACCGATATTGCTTTTCTAACAGTGCCTGTGACTGATGCACAAATCCGTGCCGACAGAGACATTCTGGAGATGGAGACTGGCAACAATGTGACATTTACCTGCTCAGTGGAGCGAGGGACTTCTCCTTCCTTCAAATGGAAACATAACGAGGTGCAGGTGAATAATGTATCCGGATTGTACCAGATCCAAGACTCTGGAAAGATATTATATATAGACAATGTCCAGGCTCAGCATGGAGGAACATACCAGTGTTGGGCCAGCAACCAATTCTCAACCAACATTTTCTTCACTGTCAAGAGCAACATCCTGACCATCACGGTCTCAGGTCAGTCCTCCAGGGGGAGTAATAATCTACTAATAGATTGCATTAAATGTGCATATTTTGTAGGTATTCTCATGGGCTTTAAGAACTGGGGGGAACAGATCCCCCCAGATAATTTTATGGGTTGTATGAAAGAGGGCCGAACCCTCTATCCTTCTACTTAGGTTTGCCATCCGAGCAATGTGCTCACAGCCAGAAAATATAATGATCTCCACTTTTTAAATGTAGAGCCAGGCACTGGTTACAGAGATCTCCCCAACAAGCAGCCGGGCACTACTATATTAAATCTATGGTGAAGCTCTGTGCCCTCCTCTGTGCAGAGCAGAGTGTGCAAGTCAGCATTGATTTGGCTTGGCTCTCGGCACTGCTACCATGTGGGCTCAGCTTGTGAGATGAGTGGTGGCATTACATTCCTCGCTCTCTATACACACACATGGGAAGCATCCATAGGAAGGATGACAAACCAATGCTGACCATGTCTTCTGCCACAGCTACTGGTACAATATGGGGCACATTCAGGATGGGAGGAAAGTGCAGGGGGATAAATAAGATATCAGGCTGGGATAGAAATATGAGGAGATAGGTTGTGGGAGAGAAACGTTGTGTTATGGAGTAAATGAAATGAAAGAGACAGTGATACAAATGGACAGATGTAGGCAAAGGATAGGAAGAAAGCACATTTGGCTAAGGATTGATGAAAGACAGCAAGTGGTCAAATAAAATATTGTGACAAGCAAACATATACTTGCACTTGTACTTGTATTCAGGAGCCGCTTGATCTAGAATACATAAAAGCAAGGAGCTAGTGCAATATTATACAGAAATAATATAAAAGTATATACAGAAGTATTCAACTCACAATTGTGGAGTGGTTGAAGTACCACTCCAAACTATAAGGCACTGGGAGGATCAGCCCCTTGAGGACGTGGGATCCAAATGTAGTGTACTTGATGAACTCACTCAGCCGAAAAGTTGAAGTAAAAGGTATTTTTCTTTATTTCCAAATAAACATTAAATAAGTAATAAAAAATGCTGTTAGAGTAGATAAGATAAAGTCCTTGATATCAGTGGATACACCATCCAAGTTCTATGCCACTGTGTGTTCCAGCTGATCGCAGACTCCCTATACACGTGCCGTTACTTCCGGGTTCAGTGTGCTCCGCCCCACCTATCAGGGCTTTCTCAAGCATGAGGATTGATGATAGTCACCAGTGTGCAGCAAGAGAATGGAGGGATAGACAACAGAGACAAGTGGCAAGGTGGGTCAAAGAGACAAACATGGTGAAGGAATAGGGAGAGAGACATGTGGGAAGTAACGAAAAAGAGAAGGGGAGAGACATGAAAGAAATGTATTCATTTACATTTTTTACAGGAGATGCACACACTACAGTCCCGAAACTCACACTCAGCTGTAGATCCATGACTCCGATAACAGCATTGGTTAGATCTTATAGTATATCTCATGTCAACACTTCTGTCACAGGACATATTACCAGCAACCAATTGTTTACAAGTGTGAATTAACATGTGAGCCACCCATGCATTATACATGTTTCCTCTCTCACACACTAGATAACCTAGTATATTGATTTAGTTTAAAATAATTCACTTTTTCAGGTTTATTTACACACAACAAAACTGAGGTTCTGTTATTATTAAGTTCGTTAACTACACCCATGTAATTGTGTTCAACCTTAATGCATTAACATCCTGCAATATTATCGTATGCAATAATTTACTGTAATATGTTCACATTCCTAACTGCAACTGTATGCAAATTGATGCGATCTTAGTTTTATACTTGTATTGATGTGCTATTTTTAGTACTGCAACCATGATAAACATTAATGCATTGTAATACTGCAATACTATTTTATACCAGTCTATACTATAACATGTTAACATGTCCAACTGCACTGTATGCAAATTGATGTGATTAAAAGCATTTTGAATGAAAAAAAACTGGGAATTGTCAAATGTCAGCAAGGGAATTGCAACTATTGGGCCAATTGGTATTTGCAGTAACAATCACAATATACAACACAAAAACTATAAATCTGACTATAGAAACCCTACCTATAGAAGTTTGAGGAATATTCATTGTTAAAAAACTGTGTGGGGGTTTAGGTGGCAAATTGTGTTTTTCCATTGTCCATGCCCATACACAATAAGTTTGTCAAACTTACAGGACTCCTGAACATATAATGAACAAACTACATATGCAGGCAATGAAACAAATTGTGGACCTAATTGATTATTGAAGGATAGCATTTTTTTGTGTCTGCATTTTATTATTGCTTCTGATCTCCATTTTGCCATTCACACCCAACATTCACATATTACCACCAACATACATCTGGTCCTTTGACATTCATATGTGGTTTTTGTGGAGTATGGATCATTATTTAATGTGCAGTTTGCAATATATATGTGTATTATATGGTGTGGCGCATACATATATATATATATATATATGTATATATATATATTTAATACTAATGTACATTTGGTTGTATGAAATACTGACTGAATGACTATTGACTGAAATAGGCTTCTTAACTTAGCTTAGATTTGAAAAACGTTACACTTTCAATGACATTTCCACAAGGTTAAAATTAAATTAGAACAAACACATGTACTGTCAGTCAAATGTATACAAAACTCGTTGTAAGCTAATTACAGGCAAGAGCCTTCTAGAGAATATTCCAAAAACACATGTGCTGTCAGTTAAATGTATACAAAAACACTTCGTAAGCTAATTACAAGCTCGAGCCATTTAGGGAATATCCCAAACTTAGATATGCAATACATTACATCATGTAACAAGTTAGAAAACCTTTTTGGGAAAATCACACAGGTGGGGGCTGCTTTATAGAGAACAAAATGGCTATTTAACTGAAGGAGAAAGGATAGGACGTTGTCATTCTTTAACATTCATTCATTCAAACATTATTCCATTCTCACTTGCACGCAGAGCATCATACACAAGGACATAAGCTGCAATACTTTGGTAAGATTAATTATTTACTGACTATTTTTGCATTCTGTTACATTCATCCAATACACTTTTATCTTATATTTATTTGAGTCATTGTTTCATTTATTACAATATTATTACAGTGCCGTTTGGGTTTTCCGACACTGAATTATTCTAGTGGTAATTATCATCTAGAATGGTTAAAGAAAACAGTATTTATAAGTAATTTGGAAACGGAAGGGTCTACTCCGTATATAGCTATAGATTGCATAAAGACACGCTAAGCTTAGAATGACCCGGAGTGACCTTTTGTCGGTAAAGGTCCACATCATACCTGAAGCGAGCCATAACTATCAAAATTGAAGTATCACCGAAACCGACAGTTTTCACATTCATATCTGGTTACAATTACATGTTTGTTAGTCCATCCATTGTAAAGCGCTATGGAATTAGTTGGCACTATGTAAATATAATAATAATAATAACATGCACTTACACAAACTACAAACATATCTGGCATTGGTCTGATAGTTTAGATGCAGAGCATGATAAAGCTTACGGCAACTTAGGCACATATTCACGGAATGATATTTTCTGTGACAGCGAATCAAACAGAGGTATTTTCAGACTTTCTGGTCGAATCCCACCCATAGAATGGGAATAAATACCATTGGGAGCAGTGAGAGGGCAGATCTGAGGAAGCCGATTGGATCGGCAAAACATGTCGTTCTGAGTGGTGTCATGCTGTGTATGACGCCATTGCCCCTCCTCCTGTCATTTTTGTTTTAACTGTTGGCAGCTGCCTAGAGTCTACATGTTAGACAGAGGCCCTGGAACCAACAATTTGTTTGGTCCCAATAATCAACCCTACGTGAAGAATGAAAAGGGAGACAAACAGGTAACCTGCATAGCACCTCGTGGGATCTTACTCATTTTCTGTATAGCTGGGGCTTTGTACAAGGAAGAGTTGAGTGTGTTTTAGGGATTAACAAGGATGGAGTGTTTCGAGGGAGGGAAAGGTACAGATACTTGACAATGCCAATGACTAAAAAAAAAAAAAAAAAAAGGCCAAATACATCACTGTTGAAATATAATGCGTACATTTCTACCCACAGAAAGAATTTCTGGAATTCTGGCTTACTCAATCACATTGTTTGTTCTGGTGTTACTTCTGATTATAGCCATACTTCTTTTAAAATATAGACACAAACTACCCATCCCATGTGGTAAAAGGCATCAACCTGAGACCACAGCAGGTAACTGAAATCTTCAAACACCCTATATTGTGCCTGTCTGTTACTCCATAGATAACAGAATTTAGCAGAGAGAAGATTCTCAAATGAAAATGAATTTGGTGACTGCAATACGATAATAAAAAAAATACGTAGGAGCTCAATGGGGGTTTGAGGTTCCTGACTCCTGAGATGTATTCCAATATATTCAGGCTTTCAAACTGATCAATCAAACCTCAAATATACCTCTCCAAAAATATATATGAAAAACATAGATACTATTGAGGAAAGATGAAGAAACACTCTTAAAATGTTCAAATGGCACAGTTGTTAGGCTCTAAATACCAATATAATTGTTAATGTATTAAGTGCTGTTTCAATGGCATTGCACATCATTATTAATATTTAAAGGACTATCAGAATTGTTACAAGTTTGTTACTTCGATCATGTTTCGATCGTGATAAGAATTACAGTCGATGTTATCTCAGTGTCTGTGTTTAGTTTATGCAATTATCCCTAGAGCTAGGGGTGTACACTGCTTTTTGACTACACTGTACTCTGCACTGTAACATGCCATAATGGGCAGCAATGTACCAATGCACACCATTATGGCCAATACTGTAATAATGCACTCCATTTTAGCTTGTACTGTAACAAGGCACGCCATTGTGGCCAATGCTGTAACAGCGCATGTCACTACGGCCAGCACTGTAACAACGCACATCATTTGGGCCAGCACTGTAAGAACGCACGCCATTTTGGCCAGCACTGTAACAATGCATGTCATTATGGCCAGCATTGAACACGTCATTTTGGCCAGTACTGTCACAACACACACCATTATGGTCAGCACAGTATTGTAACAATGCACACCATTATGGCCAGAACAGTAGCATGCATACAGTTATTAGAACAATGCACCACAATGGCCAGTGTTATATTTTAGAATAATACTAATTCGAAGTATTTAGGAAGTGATTTTGTTAAGTCTTCACTCACGTTTTACATTAGTTAAAGCAGTTTTTATTTCTTCTTCTACAGGTGTTGCACACAGTAAACCCCACGTCAGGTAAGTATTGACAAATACTGTAGGTTATATGATCATAGTCACCCGCCACTCCCCCCTTAACAAGACCCATATCTCAGTCATCAATATTTTTACTATTTTTTATCACTTTCCAATCAGTTAACATTACCAAGAGATTTTTCCAGCCATTTGTGTCAAATATTGGACTTTTTTAACACACGCTCTAAACAGTGAACTGTGGTGAATGTGAGGTAGACATTAGTAACATTTAAGCCATAAAAATATACTACATTTAGATTTGATAAATTTTGTTCAAAATGGCTGTCTTTCAACACTCTACACTTTACTAAGTACCTTCCAACTGAAAATAAAATGTAATGGTAACTTAACAGCCATTTAGGTAATTCCATCCCACCACATTCCACAGCCTAGGGGGACGGGAGGAGGGGGGAGTTCTGTGCTCTGTCTAGTTAAACAGCTCTCATTATAATCAATACTTCTATCAGTGCCCAATAGTTGTTGGGCAGACACTAGGGGGACGTCATGGGATTAATTCTGCAAATGTCTTTTATGTTCTGACATTGAACACCCCCTATAGAGATGCTTTGAATGCTCCTCAAAGAGATGTATTGAGTTAATGCACATCTATGAGGAGATGCTGATTGGCGCAGAATATTGATTTGACGCACGTACACACTAGCCTCCCATGATTTACCATGGGATTGATGATCACAGAGACCAGGGCATCAAATTTTTGTCAATTATACATATGTTTTTTTATATTGAGTTTAACTCCTTTGTACTGATGAAATATAAAATTGTGCACATGGGAAAATAGGTTTTATTTTTTTATATTGCTTTACAGAAAATGCAATTATAGAACCATTTTAGTTATTTGGTGGAATGCAATTTGTATCATGTTTTAACATTTTTGTTCAATAAAATGAAGCTTAGGAAAAATATACAAGTAACTTTTTTTACTGCTATACCTTGCTAAATGTTTACTCCTTGTGTTATAATTGTTATATTTACAAGGCACCATAACTACTACATGCTGTTGTTAGGTTGCGGATGCCATCCCCAATTCTTGGTCAAATATTTTTTGAGCGCTTTGACCAAACTGGGGGTCTTTGATTCTCCTACAGCCAGGTCCCTTGCTCAGCTGTTACTAATGCAGAATAGTTTCCTCCATATTTTTAAGAAATGCATTAACTGAGTGGGTCTGCTGATGCAATGACATTAAAATATGAATGCCTATGGGCCTGTTAAACCTTTCCAATGCTTCAATTCACCATGCTCTCACTATAATTACAGGGATATACTGATGTGACTTAGGGTTTGGTGACCCTTAGCCACCTGGTGTGGTGGACATAATTTGTAAGGGGGGTGGACCATGGAATGTCCACCCTCCCTTCTACATTTAATTGTAGTCACAAACTGCCGCCAATACATGTTGGCTGGGGGGGCATTAGGTACCTCCGGGTTTGCACCCGATGGGTAATCGGGAACGGATAGATTGTCAATACCTTTACTGACTGGATAGTAATTAAGGCCCTAGTTAGTAAAACGTTTAACTAAAGTCCACAAGTTCAGTTTTTAATCCTTCCACACATACCAGGCCCTATAGTCTATAATCCTTTCATACGACAGCCTAGGAGGAGGTTGGGATAGGGATCTCAGGGTTCTTGACTTGTTAAAAAATTTGATCAAAAATTGGGAGACCGCAACCACAACCCATTGACACCATAAAACCTACATTGCCATGTAATGGTCATAGTGCCTAGACTGTTCGTTTAAAATAAAGTTAATCATTTCTGGACTTTCTAATTGACAGGATTACTCAGAGACCACGAAATGAAAGTTCCGATGAGGACCAGTTGGATTACCAGAATAGTAAGGACATACTCTTTGGAGGACCGTTTTTTTTATTACTTTTTAATATCTGAAATATATATTTTCTGGGTGACTCATATCTGCTCATATTACCTGTTATACTATTTATTTGCCATAGCTTCCATTTCTCCTAAAAACGATATTATTCTCTAAAATATTGTGTTTTATGATCTATTGGTATTCAATTTATTTTTTTCTGAATAACTCTCATGTTAATCCATTTCCATTTTTGCAGTACAGTTTTTTTTTGTGGAAAGTGACTACATACTGAATACTTTTTTTTTTTTCTAAATTTGAGAATTTTCAAATTAAAACAAATTACTTTGTTTTGCTTTGTTTTAAAAGAATGTGATATCTTCAAATCTTTATACAATTATGATTCTTTAGTTTATTATATTCTGGTAATTAATTTTATTTCATTTCCCAGAATGGAACTTAATGAATATCTTGATTTTTTTTAAAGATTACACAAACATATCACCTGTAAATAATTAAGCCAGCATATGTATGGGTGTCTCATCCTCTCCCTTTAAACGGATTGTATTGTGATTTCTTGCAGTACCCAGCAGGCACATCAATGTGGAAGACAATGTGTCGTACAGTTACCTAGATATCTGCAGCATGCCTCGAAGTAAGTTCTACTGGCGTAAATATTTGTGTTAACGCACACGAATCAACTTTAGAGTTCTTCTTACCCGATAATTATTTAGGAAGAAAATTCTTAGCAAAGAAAACACTTATCACTTGTTTACTTTGCAACACACACTTAAATTAGTCATCTTTACCCTAGCCAATGTCAAATTAACAACAGACATTAGTCAGTTTTAATTGTCATCAGGATAGCAATACAAAAAATACACATTATTGAGTCTATCATGCCCCCAGTTCCCTTGCCTACATCCAAAAATGAATAAAGAAATAAATAACTTCTGTCTAGCTCTCCCTCTCCCTGTACTTAGTTGTTTACATGTTTTATATATATAGGTTGTATATATATATATATATATATATGTTGTGACGTAAACCGAGATTTAACAGAAATCGCTATCATCTTTTCTTCTTTCAGACACTCTGACTCCCAGGAATGTAAGTATCCCAAAGAATTCTGCAATATAATTGATTTAGTGGGGGTTAGTATAAAAAATAATATTAAATGGATACTATAAGCACCAAAAAAACGCTAACTTAAAGAAGTGGTTTTGGTGTATAGATCATGCACCTGCAGTCTCACTGCTCAATTCAATGCCATTTAGGAGTTAAATAATGTTGTTTATGCAGCCCTAGCCACACCTCCCTGCATGTGACGTACACAGCCTAACTAAAGACTTCCTGCGAAGTGAGATCTAGTGTTTAAAAGTTCGTATTTGTGCAGTCAGTTTAATTCAGAATTTCACCTAAATTACCACCTACTAGAGCCTGCACAACCCTCCTGTTTGTGATTAAAATTAACTTAACAGCAGGAGATAAAAACATATAAAGCAAACACACAGAGATGTGTGGGCTAGGTCTTTATAAACAGAAATAGAAACAAAAGTGATTTAACCCCTGCGGAGAATTGAGCAATGAAACTGCAGGGGCATGAGCTATTCACCAAAAATGCTTCATTGAGCTAAAGTTGTTTTGATACCTACAGAATCCCTTTAAAGCTGCTGTTTGTACAAAATCATATTTGACTTGGATCAGGAAGTATTATGAATCGTATTTAGTTTTAGATGTTGCTGAACATAATTGACATTTTTTTTATTTATTGTGCCCTCTGGTTTGTAAAGAGTATTTTTGCACTCACAGACATCTACCTTTCTCACCAAATTGCATATTCCAAAGTTGTACTTCTACATCGGCATTATCACTTATGTTGATATTTGGACTGCATTGATTGGCTGAGCACTTTAGCTGAAACTCCTAGCCAATCAATGCCATCCTTAATTAACTTTCTCATTAGAAATATGATGATTGAGGAACAAGGATCTGTGATTTATGTCATACTTCTCAACAGTTCAATCAACAGTTTGATTTAGAACCAGAGGAGGATACCAGCCGCATCCTAGCACCTTAACTACTACACTGGGATATGGGTGTTATAAGGCTTAAGCTGCTCCTTAAATCCCAGTAATTAAAGATTTTATTTTTGTAAAAAAGTGGTACTTTTATTTGAGACAAAGGATGCACAACTAGCACAAGAAATTGGTGTTTTTATATATATATTGCTGTTCGTTAATACCTTAAAAAGAATATTGACTTAGATTGTTTATGTATACGTTCTTTGCAAATACATTTGGGGATAAAGTACAAACATGTTTCACTGTGTTTTAATATTTTCAACAAATAAAAAAAAAATATTCCAAACATTGTCACAGAAAATAAGCCGTTTGCATCACATACAGTGAATCAAGTTTCTATAAAAAAAAAACAGATGTTTGTATTTAAAAAAACGACACTGTAACCTGCAGGTACGTCCTGATTTGTGACAGCAACCTACCTCTAATTGTTATGAAGTATTACTCTACAGATTGAGTCATGTTGCCTGTGTCACTGTTTAACCCCTTAAGGACACATGACATGTGTGACATGTCACGATTCCCTTTTATTCCAGAAGTTTGGTCCTTAAGGGGTTAATGAATTTATAACCACATGAACGTGAATGTGTCAACCCCAAACAATTTATGAGAATTTTTTCTTACCCTCAAACCCTTGTCCACATCCTTTTGGTCTCATTTTTAGCATCAAACCCTGACCGTTTACATAACCTGAAACCTTGATGTCATTGCTTCCCTTTCCCAACCTCACCCTTAGTCTCAATCTATGATCTAGATTAGTCTTTGCCTTATTTTTAGACTGAAATCTCAAACCTACGGTGACATTTCACAATTTCACCACAATTATTATCCTAAAACACTAACTTCCTTCCATCCTTGACAGTTTACGAGACTAAGGCTTTGATTTCATATTTTTGGATAAGATTTTGAAATGATTTGATATTTTTGATTAACCTTTTTCAACAGTTTATCCAAAAGTCACCAGACGTCACCATTGAAGTCTATGGGAATTTTTGTAGGTTAATAATTTGAAGTTTATCCAAAAATATTAAATCGTTTAGAAAGCTTATTCAAAACTATTAAATCAAGGCCTAGTTTAGTTACCGACTCACATGACCAACAGAGTGCCTTTGATGTTATGGTTATAGAGTTAAAGGGACACTATAGTCACCTCAACAACTTTAGCTTAATGAAGCAGTTTTAGTGTATAGATCATGCCTCTCAGGTTTCACTGCTCAATTCACTGCCATTTAGGAGTTAAATCACTTTGTTTCTGTTTATGCAGCCCTAGCCACACCTCCCCTGGCTATGATTGACAGAGCCTGCATTAAAAAAAAAACTGGTTTCACTTTCAAACAGATGTAATTTACCTTAAATAATTGTATCTCAATCTCTAAATTGAGCTTTAATCACATACAGGAGGCTCTTGCAGGGTCTAGCAAGCTATTAACATAGCAGGGGATAAGAAAATCCTAATTAAACAGAACTTGCAATAAAGGAAAGCCTAAATAGGGCTCTCTTTACAGGAAGTGTTTATGGAAGGCTGTGCAGGTCACATGCAGGGAGGTGTGACTAGGGTTCATAAACAAAGGGATTTAACTCCGAAATGGCAGATCATTGAGCAGTGAGACTGCATGGACATGATCTGTACACCACAACTGTTTCATTAAGCTAACGTTGTTTTGGTGACTATAGTGTCTCTTTAATCTGTATTTTATAAAGCTTAAGAAAATGTATTTATATAATATGTTCTTTGCTGTGAATATTTTCTGATTTTATTTATTTTAATCAGGATGAAAACATCGTAAAATATGCTGCTGTGAAATGCGCACATACTACAAATGATGAACAAAATTCTTATGAAGACATGGCCAACCACTCTCCAGAGATCTATGAGAACTTTAACTCCAAGTAGTATAACAACAACTCTGTATATGGAAAATGTAGACTGGATATTGCTCTATTAAAAAGACACTCTTCTTCCCAAATTAAAAAAACACTCTTTAGTAGATATACTCCTGATGCAAACATACATGCATCTAATTATATGTTTTAACATTGTGGTATATCTAAAAACAACTCTTGCCTGCAGCTTCTGCAACCCTTTTCTAGCTAACTCCGCCCAGACTTTCTGTGGGTGACCAATCACAGTCTTCCCTATGCAATGAGAAGTCTTTGCAAGGCAGGTGCTCTGGGCAATTGTTGCCTCGTGAGTTTAGTTCCACTGAGCTAACCCAACCAGGAATTAACAGGACTGGTTGTCGAATTGACAGCCAGGGGGTGTAACGAGGTTCATTTCATCTATTGAAATCTTTTGAGTAATAAAAAAGGACACACTCTTCACACATACAGCACTTAAACAAATTGAAGTGCTTAAGGGGGTTGGTTGGTATTTTTTATTTAAAGGGACACTATAGTCACCTGAACAACTTTAGCTTAATGAAGCAGTTTTGGTGTATAGAACATGCCCCTGCAGCCTCACTGCTCATTCCTCTGCCATTTAGGAGTTAAATCCCTTTGTTTATGAACCCTAGTCACACCTCCCTGCATGTGACTTGCACAGCCTCCATAAACACTTCCTGTAAAGAGAGCCCTATTTAGGTCTTCTTTATTGCAAGTTCTGTTTAATTAAGATTTTCTTATCCCCTGCTATGTTAATAGCTTGCTAGACCCTGCAAGATTAAAGTTCAATTTAGAGATTGAGATACAATTATTTAAGGTAAATTACATCTGTTTGAAAAATAGATTAAACTCCTAAATGACAGTGAATGGAGGAGTGAAATTGCAGGGGAGTGATCTATACACTAAAACTGCTTTATTTAGCTAAAGTAATTTAGGTGACTATAGTGTTCCTTTAATAAATACATCAATGACATTAACATTCTCTCACTTTTTAACTTAAAGGGACATTGAACTTTCCAAAACAACTTTTAAAGAGACAGCCATTTACACAGCACTGCCTGGAAGTTGTAAAACTGATATGTATCTTAGCAGATATACCCAGTGTCACACTTAGAACACAGCTCCAGCGTGATCAGCTGTGAAGAAGTATTAGTAGCACTAGATTGTAGTAGGCTTTAATTTTAAAATGCTTTTGGTAGAAATGATCTGATTTGGTTCCCATCTATAAACTGCGTTTACAACCAAGAATCTCTTGCATGCTGGTCTGGGATTGGGAGAAAAATTGCGTTTATAACTGCATTTTAAGAGAACCATGTTGCTTTAAGGGAACAGTGTCTTATGTTAATATATATTGTATTCATTTTATATTTTCATGACCCTGGAATAGTTGTTGTGTTTTTTATTTGCTAGACATGGAATAGCCATTAAAGAAGAGAAAACAAATTTAAGTATCTATGTATAATTGGATTTTTAATATGATTTGTTCTATAGACACAAAGCTTCTAACTGAATGAAATATCATTATTTGTAATTAGGCACCAAGGAAGATAGGACACTGAAAAATTGTCTGCAACATTTTTATTTATAGAATTAAAATTGTATTTCAAATGTATTTGAGTCTTTTCCAGATATTCTTAAATATCCGGGTTACAGGTGGTATGTTTGCTGAAAGACATTGATTTATCCAAAACTGTTGTTATGTGCCACGTGTAAATATTGATTACATTATTGGTATGGGTTATTATCTGCGTATCTTGGCCATGTGCCGTACTACCAATAAACATAAAGGGACAGGATGAAGATTTTTATTCCATAAGTACACACTAAGAGCAAACTTTATGGTTGTAGGGGAGCAAACCTTTCCTTTGCAAACTCATTTATTGTCCAAAGCCTGATGTTGTTTCACCTTAAACAATTGATAAAATAAACAGTAAACATCTTGTATATTTAACAGCATTCCTGAGCTCTCCTGCAGAGGTAACCAGCCAATGATGGGTTTTGGTGCCAACTTGTCACTGTGTATTAGCTGGTTGTCAGTTATATAATACAGAGACAGGATATAATGTATTATTGGGGGTTTATGGGTGCTTTGTTTTAAGGAGTGGCATATCAGTGACTAATTAAAGAGAAACCCTAATCGCCATACTCACTATAGTGCACAATTAAGCATCTAGGGCACAAATTAAATCAAGAGACAAAATACAATTTGGATAGCATTTTTAAAATAATTTTGCGTATTCCAAAAAAAAGGGGAAAAGGACGAATCATAGGGGTATTAATAGTATTATTATTATTAATAAAACTATTGTTACGGCTCCCCTGGTAGGAGAGGGGTTAATGCCGTATGAGACGTTCCCTTCCCGAATACAAAGGTAGCCACTGAGCGCTCCAAACTGCCGAACAGCAATGATACGAATTAGGTATTCTCCCAAACAGCCGAACAAGCGAACTCCATACGAATAATCCCCCCAATAACGAGACAAAGCTCCGTGTTGAGTGTCAGCAGGAATCTGGTTTACTGAGGGCTACCTGCCCGGTATTTATGCAGGTCTTCCACCTGGTGGACACTCCCCTAGGGGACCAGATGGAAGACTGTGACAAGGACATTACATTGACCAAATCAGAGTGTTACACATGTAACCCTGCCCCTTTAATTACCCAAGACCCTCTGCTCTGTCCGGGAGATAATTGTGAAGTAATTCTTTATCTCCCTGGACAAAGACCACCCGCCATCTTAAATGACTTTGACAATATTGGTTAAAAATATATAACTTGACAATATTCCAACATAACATAAGTGTTAAACGTGTCCCCAGATAGCTGGGATCTGAGCGCACAAAAGTACCGAATAGTGCTCAGATCCTATGTGTACAGTCCAATCGCCGTGGAGTCAAAGTATTCACCAAGTCTGTTCTCTATACGAATAGACTCCATGGGATGGCTATCTGGGGTATGGCTTTTCGGGCATAAAAATACCGAACTTAGGATTTTCGTGCATTTTATACCGAATGAGAAGGAAGGTCGGCGGTTTCAGCGGTGTTCGTGCCAAATACTGTCCGTTTTGAGTTCCATAGTTTCGTCGTCGAACACCGCTGATAATTCGTGTATTTAAAATGGCCGCAACCTCGTGTTCGGGACACGAACGGCGACCACCCAGATACAGGTACCAATTAAGAGGTGTCTGCGGTTAACCTCAACGTTCTAATGGGGCCAAGTCGTTAACTGTGTTACTGGGTGGTCGGCCGTTCGGGAGTTTTGTTCGGTAGTTTCAGTGGAATTACATGAAGTCCATACGAACGAGGAAAATGTCTACAAAATTTAAATCCCTAACAGGGCTGGCCCAACCATGAGGCGCACCAGCCCGGGGGTGCACTGTCCAGGTTAATGGCAGGATAGGAGTGCAAAGCACTCTTCCTCCTGCCATTTACTTCATGTAGAGGGCCACCCAGACCACTGTAGAGAATTTTCTGTATCCTCTACACAGGGCTGGCGCATCCCTGGGAAGGGGCTCTGCCAGGAGCGCTGGTCCCCCTCATGCTGCAGCCGCACTCTATAGAGAGCCTCAGGCGGCTGCAGCTCTGCCCATGCCATCGCGTCCATTAGGGCACACCGGCCCGGGGGTGCAAGATATGAGGAATCGGGGGGAAAGAGACCATGTAGGGAAGGAGGTGGGTGGGAGAGACCATGTAGGGAGGGAGGGGGGGAGACCATGTAGGGAGGGAGGGGGGAGAGAGATCATGAAGGGAGGGGGTGAAGAGACCACTGAGGGAAGGGTTGTGGTGGAGAGATGACTAATAGTGATGTCGCGAACATAAAATTTTCAGTTCGCAAACGGCGAACGCGAACTTCTGCAAATGTTCGCGAACCGGGCGAACCGCCATAGACTTCAATGGGCAGGCGAATTTTAAAACCCACAGGGACTGTTTCTGGCCACAATAGTGATGGAACAGTTGTTTCAAGGGGACTAACACCTGGACTGTGGCATGCCGGAGGGGGATCCATGGCAAAACTCCCATGGAAAATTACACAGTTGATGCAGAGTCTGGTTTTAATCCATAAAGGGCATAAATCACCTACCATTCCTAAATCACAATGGATATGGATTGACACCTTGACATATGGACTGACACCTGTCCTCAGAGACCCTGATACACACTGACACAGAGCAGAATAGGGACTGTTCCCCCTACATAGGGTCACTTGGCAGATATGGATTGACACCTGTCCTCAGGGACCCTGATACACACTGACACAGAGCAGCATAGGGACTGTTCCCCCTACATAGGGTCACTTGGCAGATATGGATTGACACCTGTCCTCAGAGACCCTGATACACACTGAAACAGAGCAGAATAGGGACTGTTCCCCCTACATAGGGTCACTTGGCAGATATGGATTGACACCTATCCTTAGGATCCCTGATACACACTGACACAGAGCAGAATAAGGACTGTTCCCCCTACATAGGGTCACTTGGCAGATTTGGATTGACACCTGTCCTCAAGGACCCTGATACACACTGACACAGAGCAGCATAGGGACTGTTCCCCCTACATAGGGTCACTTGGCAGATATGGATTGACACCTGTCCTCAGAGACCCTGATACACACTGACACAGAGCAGAATAGGGAATATTCACTAAATGCCAAACATTGTTATACAGGGGAATATTCAGTAAATAAGGATAAGGGGGGGGAACTACTGTCCTCCCCCCCCCCCGGCCCCCACCCCTGCACGGTGCGTGGGGGCCATAAATCACAATGGGGGGGACCTACTGTCCTCCCCCCCACCCCCACCCGTGAGCAGTGGGGGGGGGGGCATAAAAATAATGAGGGGGGGGACCTACTGTATGATGTTGTATCGATCAGGTAGTGTAAGGGTTACGCCCGCTTCACAGTGACAGACCAAACTCCCCGTTTAACGCACCGCAAACAACCGAAAACAGACTATTTCCACAACCGCAATCTCCCCATTTGCACAAGGTTGGATACCAAGCTAGCCATGTCCTGTTCCTTGTCCTCACTGATGTCATTGAAGGTCTCTTCCTCCACCCAGCCACGTACAACACCAAGGGTCCCCGAAAGGTGACAACAAGCCCCCTAGGACGCCTGCTGTGTTTGGTCTTCCACCTCCTCAAACACAGGAAGCGCAGATGGTATGATAAGGGAGCCAGGGACCGCAGCTTTAAGGTGGGGCAAAAGGTGCTAATTTTGCGACCCGTCCCCAAGGACAAGCTGCAGGCTTCCTGGCAGGGCACATACAAGGTAGTAGAGCAGGTTTGTGATACCACCTTTGTGATCGGTCTGGTCACAGGCATGGGAGGCAAGCGCATGCTCCATGTGAACATGCTCAAGCCATACCACAAGCGCACGGAAGAGGTAACCGCGATCTGTGCACCTGCCACTGAAGATTATGATAATTTGCCACTCCCAATTCTTCTAGACCAAGAGGGCCAGAGCGGAGACCTGGCAGAAGTACAGTTAGGAGAACGGTTAGACCCCCAGGAGCGAACCCAGTTCCAAAGACTAATCCAGGACAAGGGGGCCACGTTTTCCAACCTACCTGGGTACACTCCGTTAACCACTCACAAAGCAGAAACCCTACACCAGACCCCCCCTTCGCCAAATCGCCTATCGCATACCCGAAGCGCTTAAAGAAAATATGCGGAAAGAAATTGAGGAAATGATGCAGTTAGGGGTGATAGAATACTCTGACAGCCCCTGGGCCTCCCCGGTAGTACTAGTACCAAAACGGGACGGCACGACCTGTTTCTGTGTGGACTACCGGAGGCTAAACGATAAAACAACCTCAGATGCCTACCCTATGCCCCGGATAGACGAGCTCCTAAACAAAATGGGCAGACGCCAGTACCTCACCACAATAGGTCTGTGCAAGGGGTACTGGCAAATTCCATTAGCCGAGGAGGCCATCCCCAAGTCGGCATTTGTCACCCCGTTTGGCCTGTATCAGTTTAAGGTAATGCAATTCGGGATGAAGAATGCCCCGGCTAACTTTCAGAGGATGGTAGATCGGCTACTGGATGGGTTTCAGGAGTATGCCTGCGCCTACTTGGATGATATAGCCATTTTTAGCTGCTCCTGGCCCGAACACCTGACCCACATAGGAGCCGTACTAGACCGGATTAGGGAGGCCGGACTGACCCTAAAGCCCAGTAAGTGCCATATAGGAATGGCAGAAGTTCAATACTTAGGGCACAGAGTCGGGAGCCTGCTACAGAAACCAGAACCCGCTAAAATAGAGGCAGTCGCCAAGTGGCCAACCCCCCGCACTAAAACCCAGGTCCTCGCATTCCTGGGTACCGCAGGGTACTACAGGAAATTCGTAGCTAATTACAGCACCTTAGCTAAACCTCTCACGGATCTAACACGTAAAAACCTCCCCAAGATAGTAGTATGGACCCCAGAGTGTGAACAGGCCTTCCAACAGCTCAAGACGGCGCTCATTAAATCACCTGTAGTTTCTGCTCCTGATCCAACTAAACGCTTTCTCGTCCATACAGACGCTTCTATGTTTGGATTGGGAGCAGTACTGAGCCAAGTCGGAGCAGATGGCGGCGAGCAACCCGGGGCTTATCTAAGCCGGAAACTTTTGCCCAGGAAAGTAGATACACTGCCATTGAATAGGAGTGCCTGGCGGTGGTGTGGGCCCTCAAAAAGCTGCAACCTTACTTGTATGGACAACCGTTTACCTTACTCACAGATCACAACCCGTTGGTGTGGCTGAACAGGGTGTCAGGAGACAATGCCAGGCTGTTGCGCTGGAGTTTGGCGCTACAGCCTTTTGACTTTACAATTCACTATCGCCCTGGGAAGCAAAATGGCAATGCTGACGGGTTATCCAGACAAACAGACCTTGAACAGTGATCTGTGAGTACTTCTCCGGACATCCCCAAGCCGATCCTGGCCTGCTTCAGGACGTCCTGTAAGCCTGGGTACTTATGCACAAAGCATTGTACGATCAGATTACACACATGTGCCATGCACGGCACATGTGTCAACTTGCCCAAATTCAATGCCGCCAACAAATTTCTTACGTCACAAACCACTTTGCCGATCTCCAGTTGGTGCGGAGTCAGCCACTTTTCCACCTGTGCGTTCAGGGCGGACATGAGTGCTGGTCCGGTGTGACTCTCTGCTTTCAGGCAAGTCAACTCAAAGACGGCGTGACACTGCCGTATCCGGAATGTGGAATAGTACCTGGGGAGCTGGGGGGGTGCCGTTGATGTGGAGAAAGATGCAGCAGCAGAAGAGGACTCAGCTGAGGAGGTTATGGAAGAGGATGGAGTAGGAGGAGAAGAGGAGGTGGCAGCAGGCCAGACATGCCATTACTTCCTTTTGCACAATCGAGTACAGGTTGGGGATTGCCTTTTGTGCAAAGAAATTTTGGACGGGTACCTTCCACTGCGGTGTCCCAATAGCTACAAATTTTTGGAACGCCTCAGACTCCACCAGCTTGTATGGTAAAAGCTGGCGGGCTAATAGTTCAGACAAGCCAGCTGTCAGACGTCGGGCAAGGGGGTGACTTTCTGACGCTTGCAGACAACTAACTGCTATTCAATCTATAACAGTGAAAAAAGTTTTTGGGTTTTTAAATGCAATCTATTGTGACACCAGATAAGAGTGGCACTGTGCAGTGGCAGAGGTTGGCAGAGTAGACGCTGTAGGCCTGACACCCGCTTGAAGATCACTAACTGCTATTCAATCTATAACAGTGAAAAAAGTTTTTTGGTTTTTAAATGCACGCTATTGTGACACCAGATATGAGTGGCAATGTGCAGTGGCAGAGGTTGGCAGAGTACACACTGTAGGCCTGACACACAGACGCTTGAAGACAACTAACTGCTATTCAATCTATAACAGTGAAAACAAATTTTTGGGTTTTTAAATGCACGCTATTGTGACACCAGATATGAGTGGCAATGTGCAGTGGCAGAGGTTGGCAGAGTACACGCTGTAGGCCTGACACACAGACGCTTGAAGACAACTAACTGCTATTCAATCTATAACAGTGAAAAAAACATTTTTTTGTTTTTAAATGCACGCTATTGTGACACCAGATATGAGTGGCAATGTGCAGTGGCAGAGGTTGGCAGAGTAGACGCTGTAGGCCTGACACCCGCTTGAAGACAACTAATTGCTATTCAATCTATAACAGTGAAAAAATGTTTTTGTTTTTTAAATGCAAGCTATTGTGACACCAGATATGACTGGTGGCACTGGGCAAGTGGGCACAGTATCCGCTGTGAGCCTGACACAGAAGCTGGCAGGCAGGCAACTGCAATTACATTACACAGGAAAAAAATCAGACTGATGTTCTAGCCCTAAAAAGGGCTTTTTGGGGTGCTGTCCTTACAGCAGAGATCAGATGAGTCCTTCAGGACTGTAGTGGACACTGAATACACTAGCCTAGCTATCGATTTCCCTATCAAATCAGCAGCAGCTACACTTTCCCTCCTCTCACTAAGAATGCAGTTTCAGAATGAATCTAAAATGGATGCTGTACAGGAGGTGGGAGAGTCTGGAAGGGAGGGTCTGCTGCTGATTGGCTGGAATCTGTCTGCTGACTGTGAGGCACAGGGTCAAAGTTTACTCAATGATGACGAATAGGGGGCGGATCGAACCGCGCATATGTTCGCCCGTCGTGGCGAACGCGAACACGCTATGTTCGCCAGGAACTATTCGCCAGCGAACCGTTCGGTAAATCACTAATGACTAAGGGAGGGAGGGGGTGGAGGAGAGACCACTGAGGGGGGGTGGAGGAGAGACTCTGTTGAGCCGAAACGTTGCACTTTGCACTATATGAGGTGGTGTATCCAGAAATAAACTTACCTTCTTGATCCTGGAGTGTTACCTGTGTTCTTCTGCCTCTATAACTGATAGATTTATCGCTGGATGTAAGCAGTGCCTTCCTGATTATTTAAGTATCAAAAATTAAGCACAATAAAAATAATCTCTCTTTATTGGGGATACATAATCCAAACTAAATCCCACTTGAATAAGTAGGTGCCCATATTATTCACATAAAAATCAGGGGACATCCCTGAAGGAATACTGTTCCTCTCTTTGGATTTTAATAATGCTCAAACATCAAAACTCTTCAATTGTCCATTCCCCCCAAAACGGGGGGAGTTATGTCTTCTCCACTCAGTTACAATATTATCAGATAGGCTATTTTGAAAGTTCCCCTTCAGCGATGATGTCGGCAGGGAACTCTAATAGAAGGTAACCGCCTAGAAGGTGGAACTTAATCTGAGAGGCTGCAGCTGATTTGAAGGTGGGACTAATCACCTTTATATTCTGGAAACTTCCAATGTGAATGTTTCTCCTCTGTCGAAGGTGCTTCTATAGCACCAAAACACGATTTTTTAGTTTTTATGCACCTAGCATTATGCACTAATTTGTTTTATCTCACTTTTCTTTCAATTTATTATTTAGTAATGAGGAAGAGGAAGTCCAGTGGTTAGACACGAGGTTATCTGAGAAGGCAGATAAGAGTGAGAAAGGAACAGCTGCAGGGATACTTAGCATTACCGGCACCCACGAAGGTGTGATAGGGACAGCACTGCTGACTTGCTATTATCTATATCGGCAGTTCAAGAGGGAAGTGGCATGTATGCAAACTATGTGGAGATGGTAATTATACATCTAGATACCCTATAATTTATGATCGCTTCAATAGTGCTCTGTACGATATACTTGACGATATTTCATAACTTTGTTATACCGAGGCAGATGTGACTAATCGAAGAGTGTTTCAAACATGTATATATGCAGGGTATGTGGGAGAGGTTATTGGACACCAAATAATCCCATGAGCTGTGAGTGTTTAAACACTACTTTTCACCATAGTTTTGCTGACAGTGTATAACTGAGTTGTACCTAGGCAGACATAAATAACTGAGCTATAGCTGCAGGGATGTCTGGAGCTGATTAAGAAGCCTAAAGTGGTTCAAACACCTATATATGCAAGACACATGGGGGAGGTTAATGGATACCAAATAACCCCATGAGCTGTGAGTGTTCAAACACCATTCTGCACCACAGTTTTGCTGACAGTGTATAACTGAGGTGTACCTAGGCAGACAAAAGCAACTAAGCTATAAATGTAGGGATATCTGGAGCTGATTTAGGAGCCTTAGGGACAGCACAGCTGATTTGCCAGCCATCAAGCTAATAGCATCCAGTGCTCCCTGTGACAAAACGCTCTAGATACCTTCGGCTTATATAGGTTTTAATGGCACTCTAATAACTAGACCACTATAGTTACATTGAAGATATCCAACTGCTTTAATTGAGTGACTTCCTGATTACCTCGTATTGCTTAGGTTTTGCCTTAGAGCCTTATACCTTTTATTCCTATTATAATATCAACCTCTTACCTTACACTCGGACAAGTCAACACCTTAGCGAATCTCTCCCCTTTTACCATTCTTTTCTGTTTTTTGGTTCAATAGAAGCCCATTAATCTAAGGTCGATCCAAACCAGATATCCTGATGGCTTATTTGAAAATGGACTAATATAATATCGGTTTGTAATTGAGAGACTGTAAGATGCCATAACAGACTAATACCATTAGTACCATTTTCCCATTTATTGACGGATATGAGTGTTTCTGGGTAATACATTTTAGGCAAATAAATATAGCCCGTTGGTTTGCCTATTAGCTATATAATCATCCTACAGTCACTATATGGTATCTGCCATAGGATCTCTTCCTCGTTTATTGTTATATGTTGTATTTTTTGTCACAGTCTTTTTACCATTTTGCACCCCGATGGGGATCTCTCCTCAGGAGATCTTCCCCATTTTCTTTTCTTTTCTTACTTTTCTTTCTTTTGTATGCTTCTGATGTCACCATGATATATGTGTATCTTGCAATTGTAATTGTATATCATGGTTCAATGTGTGTGTATAGAAGTGTGCGCCTCCCATGAGATGTTTATGTGATTTGTATAATTAAGGATGGATTTAAACTGTATGTGGTGTTTGCAAACCCAATCTTAATAACAAGGACCATTCATCGGCAGGTCTCTAGTGGAAAAATCTCCTTCACATTACATCTAGTATTGCGACTCCATTATTTGTGTATGGCACGGGGTGGGGGACTTGGTATCATTTTTCTAAGCTCACATACCATATGCATATCTCATGTTTCAAATCATATTTTCATGTTCCTTTTTAAGACAAAATATTAAATAACACATATGTTCCGGTATTTTGTTGTGGTTTATTTTATTTTTCTGCTTTTTTTTTTTCTAGTGTTCAGAAGTGAATGTCAGGGTTAATTAAAGAGTTTATCAACCATGAAAGGTTTCCTCTTTAGTGATAAATGTAAAGATGCATTCTAAATCTGAACAGAACAATTAGCAAGAAAATAAAAATCAGGAAGTGAGAGGGAGATTTTAGTTTCCATTCTGTGTGTAAAAAAGTCATTATTCTTTCTGTCTCAGAGTCAACCATCATGTCCGTCCTGATATTAACAGCTTTACTCTGTAAGTATCCAGATTTTACTCGTTTTTTTAACAATCTTAATTTATTAACATTCTAAAGGATATAAAACTGACAGAAATAAACATAGATGCAAAAGACAAAAGGGATAATATATACAAACAGTTAACAGACAGAAGCATATGGACATTGATAATATATTACCACTTGGACATTTATAATAAATTACCACTGCAGAAGAGAAACATCAGTCAAATACATCGGAGAAAGGTTGACCACCTGAAAAAGGAGAAAGAAGGACAAGCGATTACATCTTAGTGAGGTGAATATCATATTGGGGAAAGTTGAAGTTTATTTTATGAACGATCAAGTCTATGAGGCTTGTTGTAGAAAGCCAAAAAATGGTGACTCGCATGGCACAGATGGGGACAAAATTCTATTGTAATAAGTAAGTTTATGTTCTTATGCTGCTGGTATCCCCGGAGGGTCAAGCCCAACTTGTCCAGCTGAGAGGAGAGAAATTTAAACAAAGGGGCAGTAGGCTTTTGTGTGGGTTATTTAGAGAAGTAATTAATGCTTCAAGTAAACAAAAAGTCACAGTAACCTCCCTTACTAGGAAGAGGCAGTAACGGGGAATGAACACTGTAAAATATAATAGTAGCAAACAACTCTAACTTTTATTAGAAACAAAAGCATAAAGGCAAAAAGTAGCTTAACATGTAGTGAGAATAAAATTGTATCGAAGGGAACAGAAAACCGGGGGAGCCAAGGTGATAAATGTCTAGGATAATTACCACCCTATGATGCCCACTCCTAAAAAGATACTATCCTCCAGTGGACCCTAGGGTATAAAAACCCACAGCAGGTATGGTCACACTACTTGGAGTCTCTCAATATAGAAGGACGCAACATACTAATGCAGGTGTATGAGGGGAGGGTGCCCCAAAAGACAAGTACCTCAGATTTTAAAAGGAGACAGGGACAGCTTTTGTGCGGCTCATTTAGAGAAGTAATTAATGCTTCCATGCTAGATTTAACTTGGTTTTACCTGCACCTCATGACATTATATATGATAATTATATTTATAGCATTCTAACATATTATCTCTCTAAATGTCATCAGGAAAACACTATTTAAAATAATGTAATGTCCAGCAGTTTTGCATTCTCCAGTTTTTTTCATTATTTTAAGTGTCTTTGAACAAATCCAGAACATACTTTACTGTAATACAGTTATGTATCTGAAATTAAAAAAATATATACTCTGTTATTGTTTGTCTTGAAGGAATATACTCTAGAAATTATAAACATTTAGCAAACTGATCTAATTATATTTCATCAACACTTACTGAAAGCCAAATGTTGTTTTATCCAGGAACAAAATTTGTTGTCTAAACCAACTGATTTCAGCTTTGATAGTAACCTATTGTGTGGATCTGTATCAAATGATTTAACAAATTCAAGTAAATCACATTCACACCAATACCCTGATCTATATGTGTCACGTATTCATCTGGACATAAAAATGTGGTTAATGGCATTTACTGCCCTGACAGGAAAATTTGCCGAGCAACATTACTGTCCTGACAGGAAAAGTTGTGCTGAGCAGCAATCATGCACATGGAAACCTGGTAATTACTTTTGGGGTCAAAGGCCGGTCATGGCAAATCAAATCCACAGGAGGTCCGGATATACATTATCCTTAGTCCAAGGTGTGACACAGTACTGCGTGCTGGATCAACTTGTAATCCTGAAATTACGACAATATGTCTATTAACTTCTTCATAGAACACAATTAAGTTAGGTTGGCATTATTTGTCTTTTTAAATCATGTTGATTCCTGCTAATGACATTGTTCAAAATGAATTCCTGACTATTATCCTACGTGGGTGAATACCAACTGGCCCTGGGGCTTCCTTTACATTAAGTTTATGTAATTGCTGTAAGGCTTAGTAACGCAAATTTGCAAACATACAGCCATAGATTCTTTTTTTTTTTTTTTTTTTTTTTTTTTACGGAAGAAAAAATGTATTTAGAATTTCTTACTTTTTCTATTCCTGGAAATATTCATTTAATTTCCTTGTTGGTCATAGATGTAAACTTTAAAAGCAGACACAGACCCAGAGACTTTAAACCGTATTACCACTACAGTGAGCTTAATTAGTCAGTTTAGTTACCATGGTGCCAGGAGTCCAGTGATCCAATTTTCCAAGTAAGAGTCAAAATACTTGTCAGGATCCAAAATCTAAATTCTGAACTTTTGTTTTTTCCTGCGGTAACTAATATTTGCCACTAGTGGCCTCCCTAACCACTAGCACTGAACTTTCCATCTTTACCTCTACTGCCTGCGTTAATTACTTCAGCTATAGAAGGCCTCACCCACCTCATTACAGGGCCTTTACATTGAAGTTGTTGATTTGCCTGAAATACTTCAGATCCTGGCTCCTGTGAACTGACCTGAGGAATTACCTTCTTTGCTTTACACCTTATTACCAACCTGCTCCATACTTGCCTAAACAACACTGCATTTCTGCTATACTTGCAAACTTGCTCCATACCAACCTGAACAACTCTGCATTCCTACTAGACTTCCAAACCTGCACTATACAAATCTGAACTTCACATCAATCCACCTTTACCTTCCCAGCCTGATCCATACAACCTATCTGCTCCATACCTACCTGCATAACACCAATCTGGACTTTGCCTAAAAGTTATATTACATGGTGTTATTTTCCTGCTTGAGCAATACTCCTTCCAAAAGGGAGCTTATTATTAACTTAAGTTCTCCTTTTCCTGTAACCCTGCAACCTTGTTGTTCTGTTCTGTTTGTCGTTCTATTTAACCTATACTTTTATAGGTTTTATTATTTATTTACATTTCTGTTAATAACCTATTAGGGGCATATTGCCTAAAAAAAACTCCCTCTCCCTCTCCGTATCCGACCTCCTTGAGTTCAGTGCAGCTATGCTAACCGAACCAGGAAGTAACAGGACCCGTTGTCTTGTTGAAAAGCCAGGGGGGTTGTAACGGGACGTCTCGGTAACCTGACCGGTTGCTCCCGCTAGTTCCCTTCCTTCAGCCAATCAGGAACTCATACATGGTTAGGGGACTTAGCTCTATGCACTTCCAGGCAGAGACGACACTCAGCCCTGGAAGCTCTTAGTCCTTACAAGGACCTTTCCCCGCTGAATCCCCTGCAAGATGGAACAGCAGACACAGGGGTTAAATCTTCTTCCTTCCCTTTCATAACAGGTCGATACACAGTTTTGGAGTTTTAAGCACTGACTTCTCTTTATTGCAAAATGGGCTTCTTTTATGCACAGACCCCCGCAGATTGTCTCCATTTGTCAGTATATTTATATTGGCAGACATTTTGTGATAAGACAGAAATTAAAAGTGTATACTGTAAGTCACCCTCAGAACAAAGGTGACTCCATTTTGTATTACAAGGCTAAGACAGACACACGGTTTCTCTCTCTTTTACTCTATTCATTCAAGTCTGAGCTAAAGAATGCGACTAATGTAAACATTAGAGATAAAACCTGAGATAAGGCATAATGTCTAACAGCGAAAGTGGGATGGAATGCTACAACTAACCCAGAGACAAATGTATACATAATTATATATACATATATACACTATCCACTTATAACTTACTATATTATATTAATCATATATATAATTAGTATTATGTTAATATATATACTATTCATGGATAAATATCAATGAAGAAATATCATATTTACTAATGTTAGTGGAGTATAGATAATCTTAAACACAGTTTCACACAAGAAAACCTGACACCAATGACAGATAACACTAAGTGATTTTACTGTCTAAAAAAAAAAAGAAATAATGGAACATTACTAGTTCCATTGTAAGAAAAGGGTGAAATTAAGGTTAGGAGGTGTCAATTCTAAAATTACGATCGAAATTGCAGACACCCAGACTGGGATAACGCTTTGAAGTTTAAAAGTTTTTTGCTTTTTTTTAATGTATAGGGGCCATAAAAGATAAGAAAATTACGTAAAAAGCATCACAAATTTCAGTTAACCCATTATACAAAGAGGTAAATGGACCCCCTGCCAAGAATTTTCTGTGATGTAATTGCGCCATCTACTGACCAAAAGCTAGATGATAGTCTGTAGGGAAGACACACCTACAGTTCCATGTCCTATCAACTAGTGACGTGCAGAGAGTTTTCCCCATTAAAAGTAAGGACAAAGGGAAGAGAGGTACATTGGGACTCTTTGAAACGGATTCGAACTCTCTTTGAATGTGTGTGTGCATATATATATATATATATATATATATATATATATATATATATATATATATATATATATACTCTCTTTGAAACATTTTCTGACTCTTGGATTGTACTCCAGAAACTCTCAACTCTCACTTGGACACACCTAATTCTTACTATTACCTTTTCCAACTAACACAACTCCAGAACCTAAAACGTTTATATATTTTCATACAATCCTCTCATCATACTTGAATGCGAAATTTCTGGAATATATCTACACATCTGAGAGAAAATCTACAACATAACTGGTAATTATGCTAGTTTTATTTAATTTAATTTAATTAAATACATTTTTACTAATAGCGGGAATATATATCTGGATAAATATTGGTCAGATTTTAATTATTAGAACTCATAATTAGCTAAGGAATATATGGTTATGAAAAATCCATTCCTGCAGGTTGAATAAAAGATAACGATATATTAACTGTAAATTTGACAAATGTTTTGTATTGTAAATGTATTGACTTGTTCTGATATAAGATAGTGAATCTTATTTAGGAAAGTTAAAATTCGGCAAACGTAAAATCTGGTAGAATTATTCATATTGGATGGATAGGGGAATGGTCAAATGATCTGGTATTAACATAACTTTAATTGTAAAATATCAATATAATAGGATATCTTGCCTATGAGGATTGTAGCCAGCATGGAAGAGTTAATGTATATGTGTATACACACACACACACACACACACCTCTTTATGATATTTAGCCATTTTCTTCATTTTGGGTGGATACTTTGATGCTCATTACGGCTTACTTGTCCTACTCTCAATATATATATATATATATATATATATATTTATGCACACTATCCCGAGCCTTCAATGGCACCTATCTTTAAGACTGGCTAACATTAGACACAGCTGAGCTATCCTGTGATAAATTGCACCCTCAAATTACAATTAATATGATTCAAGTGTGAAAAATACAATGATGCCAGTGCAAAAAAATATATCTCTATTAAAGGGGCACTCCAGACCCCTAAACAACTTTAGCTTGCTGAAAAGCTTTATGTGTGAACTCTTTTTTCATATTGCACAAAGTGCATATTTAAATAGAAATTTACACTTTTTAAAATTAAACTCTTAACACCCCTGTAGCAGGACATTGCCACTAAGTGCCATGCCCACTGAATATTCAGATGTTTTGGTTCTGCATTTTGTGTCCCCAATGTGTATTTTGTGTCCCCAGTGTGTTTCCTCTTGTATTTTTACACTGTACAATGCATTCTACTTTTCAACCAGGCGGAGGTGCTCCGGCGGACGGAACCCCGTGTGCTGGACCACCCCGATACTCCATTTAGAATGTTTACTTAATAAGGTGTGAAAACCACAAATAAAGGAACAAGCGCCGCGTGTCGGGGACCGTCCTACCTGCTCCCAATCTTCACACTGGGTTTTGTGCCCTTTCTTCTGATTGGGCGGCGAAATGCCTCTCCTCCCTGAGCGCTGATTGGCGCGAATTGGTTTTGTGCCCTTCAGCGGATTGGCTGTTGCTTGGTTGTGGCGCAAAATTTGAATTCACCGAACCAAACCAAGCGACGCTGTGGAACTTATTTCGGGGATGTACAGAACCTGGAGCCCCAGACTTTAGACGCTACTGTCTCGGACTCTGTACACCCAATAGCGCCACTATTTGCAGGGATCCCAGATAGGGCCCAGAGTTATCTAACGATATATGTTTTACCTGTGTGACCCCTTCCCTTACCGGGGCAATGAGCCCCAAAGTTTACCCCCTCTGTATGTTATGTGTCACAAGGTGCAACCCTGTGTGCTGTTGGTATCTCCCAGAACGGGAGATGTTATCTGTAACCCATCCCCCTCCTGCCTGGGATTGTGTTATGTTGAATGTGTGAGGATATTTATGGGGTGATAAATCTTAAAAATAATATTTTCATAAAAAGTATAAAAAATGAATGTAATAATTTTTATTATATCAGAAATTAATATCTTGGCACTGTTCCCCGAATAATGATATAAAGCTGAGAATTACTCACTATTTTTAATTCTCTTAGATCCTAGAGGAAGTTTCACTAGAGGATTCTTACAGTAATCACAAATTAATTATAAAAATATAATTTATTGTGACAATATAAAAAAATAAAATATGCAACATGCGTGACAATCAGTGAATAATTAGCATACCATAAGTATACTATATGGCAATGGTTTCAACACATACAGACAGCTAAAAGCAACCAGTAGTGATGTACCGAACGGTTCGCTGGCGAATAGTTCCTGGCGAACATAGCGTGTTCGCTTTTGCCACGACGGGCGAACATATGCGCGGTTCGATCCGCCCCCTATTCATCATCATTGAGTAAACTTTGACCCTGTGCCTCACAGTCAGCAGACACATTCCAGCCAATCAGCAGCAGACCCTACCTTCCAGACCCTCCCACCTCCTGTACAGCATCCATTTTAGATTCATTCTGAAGCTGCATTCTTAGTGAGAGGAGGGACAGTGTAGCTGCTGCTGATTTGATAGCTAGGCTAGTGTATTCAGTGTCCACTATAGTCCTGAAGGACTCATCTGATCTCTGCTGTAAGGACAGCACCCCAAAAAGCCCTTTTTAGGGATAGAACATCAGTCTGCTTTTTTTCCCTGTGTAATCTAATTGCAGTTGCCTGCCTGCCAGCTTCTTTGTCAGGCTCACAGTGGATACTGTGCCCACTTGCCCAGTGCCACCACTCATATCTGGTGTCACAATAGCTTGCATTTAAAAACAAAACATTTTTTTCACTGTAATAGACTGAATTGCAGTTAGTTGTCTCAAAGCGGGTGTGTCAGGCCTACAGCGTATACTCTGCCAACCTCTGCCAGTGCACATTGCTTCTCATATCTGGAGTCACAATAGCGTGCATTTAAAAACAAAAAACTTTTTTTACTGTTAAAGATTGAATAGCAGTTAGTTGTCTTCAAGCGGGTGTCAGGCTTACAGCGTGTACTCTGCCAACCTCTGCCACTGCACAGTGCCACTCTTATCTGGTGTCACAATAGATTGCATTTAAAAAACAAAAAACATTTTTCACTGTTATAGATTAAATAGAAGTCACCCCTTTGCCTGGCGTCTGACAGCTGGCTTGTCTGAACTATTAGCCCGCCAGCTTTTACGATACAAGCTGGTGGAGTCTGAGGCGTTCAAAAAATTTGTAGCTATTGGGACACCGCAGTGGAAGGTACCCGGCCGAAATTTCTTTGCACAAAAGGCAATCCCCAACCTGTACTCAATTGTGCAAAAGGAAGTAATGGCATGTCTGGCACACAGTGTTGGGGCAAGGGTCCATCTGACCACTGAAACCTGGTCTGCAAAGCATGGTAAGGGAAGGTATATCACCTACACTGCGCATTGGGTAAACCTGCTGACGGCTGCCAAGCATGGAATGCGTGGCTCTGCAGAGGAGTTGGTGACACCGCCACGACTTGCAGGCAGGCCTGCTGCCACCTCCTCTACTCCTCCTACTCCATCCTCTTCCATAACCTCCTCGGCTTAGTCCTCTTCTGCTGCTGCGTCTTGCTCCACATCAACAGCACACCCCCAGCTCCCCAGGTACTATTCCACATCCCGGATACGGCAGTGTCACGCCGTCTTGGGTTTGACTTGCTTGAAAGCAGAGAGTCACACCGGACAAGCACTCCTGTCCGCCCTGAACGCACAGGTGGAAAAGTGGCTGACTCCACAACAACTGGATATCGGCAAAGTGGTTTATGACAACGGAACAAATTTGTTGGTGGCATTGAAGTTGGGCAAGTTGACACATGTGCCGTGCATGGCACATGTGTGTAATCTGATCGTACAACACTTTGTGCAGAAGTACACAGGCTTACAGGACGTCCTGAAGCAGGCCAGGAAGGTGTGTGGCCATTTCAGGCATTCCTACATGGCCATGGCGCACTTTGCAGATATCCAGCGGCAAAACAACATGCCAGTGAGGTGCTTGATTTGCGACAGCCCGACACGTTGGAATTCAACACTCCTAATGTTCGACCGTCTGCTCCAACAAGAAAAAGCCGTTAATGAATATTTGTATGACCGGGGTGCAAGGACAGGCTCTGGGGAACTGGGAATTTTTTTGCCACGTTACTGGACGCTCATGCGCAATGCCTGTAGGCTCATGCTTCTTTTTGAGGAGGTGACAAACCTAGTCAGTCGCACCGAAGGCACCATCAGCGACATCCTACCATTTGTTTTCTTCCTGGAGCGTGCCCTGCGAAGTGTGCTGGATCAGGCCGTAGATGAGCGTGAAGAGGAAGAGTTGTGGTCACCATCACCACCAGAAAAAGCCTTATCAGCATCGCTTGCTGGACCTGCGGCAACGCTGGAAGAGGATTGTGAGGAAGAGGAGTCAGAGGAGGAATGTGGCTTTGAGGAGGAGGAGGAGGAAGACCAACCACAACAGGCATCCCCAGGTGCTCGTTGTCACCTATCTGGTACCCGTGGTGTTGTACGTGGCTAGGGGGAAGAACATACCTTAATTGAGATCACTGAGGAGGAGGAACGGGAAATGAGTAGCTCGGTATCCAACCTTGTGCAAATGGGGTCTTTCATGCTGTCATGCCTGTTGAGGGACCCTCGTATAAAAAGGCTGAGCGACCTGTACTGGGTGTCCACGCTACTAGACCCCCGGTATAAGCAGAAAGTGGTGGAAATGTTACCGAATTACAACAAGTCGGAAAGGATGCAGCATTTGCAAAATAAATTAAAAAGTATGCTTTACACAGCGTATAAGGGTGATGTCACAGCACAACGGGAATCTAACAGGGGAAGAGGTGAAAGTCATCCTCCTCCTCCCACGACCACGCGGCAAGGACAGGACGCTTTAAAGACGTGTTGTTGATGGAGGACATGCAGAGCTTTTTAAGTCCTACGCATCGCCACAGCCCTTAGGGATCCACCCTCAGAGAACGACTCAACCGACAGGTAGCAGACTACCTCGCCTTAACTGCAGATATTGACACTCTGAGGAGCAATGAACCCCTTGACTACTGGGTGTGCAGGCTTGACCTGTGGCCTGAGCTATCCCAATTTGTGATAGAACTTCTGGCCTGCCCCGCTTCAAGTGTCCTGTCAGAAAGGACCTTCAGTGCAGCAGGAGGTATTGTCACTGAGAAGAGAAGTCGCCTAGGTAAAAAAAGTCTAGATTACCTCACCTTTATTAAGATGAATGAGGGATGGATCCCGAAGGGACTGACAGTGGGTGATACATTCGACTAAAAAGGCCTGATGAGATGAGCTGCCTTGGGCTAAAAATGGTCCACACGCTGCTGTATTTTAGCTCTGAATGCCGGTTGACTTGCGTGACTTATCCGCCACCAACTAGGGTTCAAGCCGCAATGTTTTAGGACACTTTCTGCTTGGGAAACAAACATAATTTTTTTATGGCCGCTGCTACAATACCTAATTTTTCAGGCATGTGTACATGCCTAATTTTTCGGCCCTCTGGTGCTGCACTGTGGCTTCAAAAACCAAACCAAAAAAAAGGCACATAACAGGGATTAAACTGATAGTACTACTTAACACACCACAAATTTGAAGTAGGAGGACCGACCAAGCATCTTTTTCCATCTCCCGGTTCCTAAACTCGATGCCATATACATGTCCCCGCATAGGGCGCCAGCTCGTTATTCTCTTGGGCGCCAGCTCGTTATTCTCTTGGGCGCCAGCTCGTTATTCTCTTGGGCGCCAGCTCGTTATTCTCTTGGGCGCCAGCTCGTTATTCTCTTGGGCGCCAGCTCGTTATTCTCTTGGGCGCCAGCTCATTATTCTCTTTTTCACTTCACTAGGGACACTTTACTGCACTATGGGCACTTAGACCCACTCTTTGTCTTGCACACTGTTATTCCTAGCCAGCATCTGTGATGGGAAATCAGGCAGTCATCTAAACGTTTAGATTGAGCTTTAGCTTAGAACACCCTTGAAGGTGTTTAAGGAGATTAGGGCTAGTTTAGAGGATTCTTCTTGGACCTCTCTGAGTCTTTATAGCCCTTCTACCTATCCAGCATTTCTGGAAACTAGCTAAGAGAAAGGGTGGCTGTGTGTCTGTGATACATTTAACTTTATATCACCTTATTGACACTTTATCACTCCGGTCTCCATACTCTCTGCCTATACCCATCTATTTAGAGGGAATTCCCTTGCCCCTGACAATATTATATAAATGGTAATAGTATTACCATTATTACACAATTAGGTCTCTGAGGAAAGGTGTCAATCCATATCTGCCAAGTGACCCTATGTAGGGGGAACAGTCCCTATTCTGCTCTGTGTCAGTGTGTATCAGGGGCTCTGAGGACAGGTGTCAATCCATATCTGCCAAGTGACCCTATGTAGGAGGAACAGTCCCTATTCTGCTCTGTGTCAGTGTGTATCAGGGATCCTTAGGACAGGTGTCAATCCATATCTGCCAAGTGACCCTATGTAGGGGGAACAGTCTCTATTCAGCTCTGTGTCAGTGTGTATCATGGTCTCTGAGGACAGGTGTCAATCCATATCTGCCAAGTGACCCTATGTAGGAGGAACAGTCCCTATTCTGCTCTGTGTCAGTGTGTATCAGGGATCCTTAGGATAGGTGTCAATCCATATCTGCCAAGTGAGCCTATGTAGGGGGAATAGTCCTTATTCTGCTCTGTGTCAGTGTGTATCAGGGTCTCTGAGGACAGGTGTCAATCCATATGTCAAGGTGTCAATATGTCATATGTCAGGTGTCAATCCATATCCATTGTGATTTAGGAATGTTAGGTGATTTCTGCCCTTCTATATCAACTGTGTAATTTTCCATGGGAGTTTTGCCATGGATCCCCCTCCGGCATGCCACAGTCCAGGTGTTAGTCCCCTTGAAACAACTTTTCCATCACTTTTGTGGCCAGAAAGAGTCCCTGTGGGTTTTAAAATTCGCCTGCCCATTGAAGTCTATGGCGGTTCGCCGGTTCGCGAACGTTTGCGGAAGTTCCCGAAAAATTTGTGTTCGCGACATCACACTATATATATATATATATATATATATATATATATATATATAGACACACACCATGATATTTAGCTATTTTCTTCATTTTGGGTGGATAATTTGATGCTTCAGGACCGCTTACTTGTTCTACTCTCTTTTTGGCTATACATCTGTGTAACGGACCGTTTCAGCAGACAAGGGGTTAAAATACGTTTAGGCGATAATCCCCTTTTCACAGACAGGCACAGCTACTGTAAAATCACCAAAACTCACAAATTGGATGTAAGTGAATGCACCAAACTCCCGAACTGCATACAAGGGAATAAGGTAGCACTCCAAACTCCCGAACTGGAACATATCACACGAACATGTCAAATATCCCCAGATAGCTTTGTCAATTAAGCTGCGGTTAACCGCAGCTTCAGGGTGGTCAATTGGCGGCACACTCCACCTCCCAGGTGGTCGTGCAATCGTTAGTTTGTTCGGTAGATAAAATCTACCGAACACCCCGGCAGAAAAGGCACGAATAAGCCTTTCTGCAGGGAAAATAAGTCTTTTAAAGTCTGGTCCATAGTCCAAAGGCAGCAGGCGGGCAACCAGGCTCCTCCAATGCAATGTGGCGAGATTGGTCTTGTCACAATCTGTAACTTTTGTTTCCATGTTATACACAGTGCTGTTTGTTTACATCTATCCATGGTTAACCCCCTTGAGCTACGCCCCTCAGGTGTAATTTGATACCTTTTTATATTCTTTTAAAGGATATTTTGTAATTAGTTAAGGATGGCTTTTCTAGGATATTATTACACGTTAAAGGGACATGTTTAGCACATAGACCACTCTATTTCAATGAAGTGGTCTCGGTGCAGTGCCCCCACCATTTGGATCTCACAATGTAAAATATTTCCATTTTGGAGATATAGCTATGCCTACATTGCGCTAAACACACCTCCAGTGACTGTTAACCTGACAGCCACTAGATTATGCTTCGGTGTCCAGAAACATGTTTGACTTGGTTTTTGACATTTGATATCCTCACACATTTCATGAGGACGTTGAAGTCCTATCAGTGCTTCTCATTTGAGTTGGTGGATCGTTGTGAATGCCGCACATGCACTGTAGGTCCAACAACATATGTCTATGAAATGTGGTTCACTGTATGAAGAGACGACATCATTGTGATGCAAGAGTAGGTAGTTAGGGATGAAGATCAAGAATTCAAGTTAAGGTTTGCTATAAAATCGGGGTGTAAATTACCCCAAAAGGGCAGTCCATAAATCTAAATGACGACACCATCCTAGATGGAATGTGTAAAAAAAATATATATTTTTTGACAATAGTTTCCGCTTAGGTTTTCAACTTTGGGTCCTTGGTCCTTTCTATATTACTGTGTTATTGTACTTTCCAGGGGTTACTCAATTTTTCCCAAAGTTTTTTGGTTTTCTAATTTCAGCTAAATTTTTCCTTTTTGTAAAAAAAAGAAAAAAATTCTTAGTGGAATATTTTTATAGGGAATTGGGTATCCTTGTGTATTCAGTCCCAAGTTATGCTCTGGGAATCCTCTTCCAATAATATAAGGGGTCACAATGTACCACAAAGGGAGTTACAAAAGCAGCATAGCAAATATTAGTAATTAAAAACATGTACATTATAATATGGGGAACACCTATTGGAAGTGTCAAAGACAAGCACTGTGTAAAGCCACAGTTTGCGAAAATTACCATCTCTGGTGATTTTGTACTGTCTTTGTAGGTTTGTGTTTATATACTTTTATTTTCGTAATTTTGTGTAGGTGGGGAGAAGCTAAGTAAGTTTTAGCTGCCGATTAACTGATTTTCATTTGTATATTGATTTGTATTCTATTCAGTTACAGCATTGATTTTAATCTTTAGTGTATTCTTGACATTCGCTTTTTGTGTGTGTAGAGTAAATAATAAACATTTAAAATGATAAATTATGAATTCAATAACAGTAAAATGTATAAAAAAAATACAATACAATAATGTGAAAATATAGCTTATTTGATCATTTCTGCTCTGTTTTTCAGTTGTGGCTCTAAACAATTCACGTGAGTATATGTCTTGCGTATTTATTAACTGAAGTAACTTGAAATATGCTATGTAAAGTATTAATGTGCATGTAATACTATAATGTTATATTCCGCAGGCTCCCAAGGATTACATCTTTAAATAACAGCAGTAAGGAGAAGTGCCATTGTTCTGAGTTAGAGAGGCATGTTTTTAATTGCGGCAGTACCAAATAGAAGAAATGTAATCTCAGGTGGACTGCTTTTGGATATAGCATGGAAACATCCCCATAAGCACAGTATTGACGGGATACTCTAAGCACCACAGCCATTTTGGTTTAATGAAGCGGTTTTGGTGTATAGATCATGCCCCTGCAGTCTCGCTGGCCAATTATTAGCTGGGAATTCTGATTGAAGTTCATTTATTCTGGCCTTAAATTTGGTATTCACTTTGGATTCTTACTTTAGTATATAACCCTGACTGTGCAATAGGCTAAAATATTTAGAATCTTTTTCAGGAAGTGTGTAGTGGGGCTGTGTGAGTATCAGCCAAGGGAGGTGGGGCTACGGCTGCATAAACAAAGTAACTTAACTCCCTAACATCATTAAGCTAAAGTTGTGTTAGTGTCCCTCTAAAATGTACTTGTGGCTATCCCAGTGTATTTCTACCCTTATTGGTCTCCCTGTCAACCTGGCATGCATACATGCAAAGATAACACTAACCCTTTGCAGGGTCACTAAAGGCATCCAAGCCACTTAATCTTAATGACGTGGCCTGGGTGCAGTGGTCCTGTCATGTTAAGGTAAAACAGCTATTTTGCAGATGCTGCAATTCTTATCTTGAACGGTTAAACACGCCTCCAGCTGCTGTTGCACTGACAGCCACTAGTGACGCTTCTTCTGCAATGACTGAGTAAAACCTGGTCACATTACGCTTTGCAGCCCCCATAGGAAAGCATTGATTTAATGCTGTCCTAAGTGGAAGCATGAATGTGCATGCAGAATTCATCATGTATGGGCACCAGGTCCCCAATGCTCCTCTATGAGAATCAATGGGTTGGACCCCGTCGGAGAAAGCACTGGCTAGGGCTGCATAAGCTTGTGGGAGAAGGAAATGTAGGCAGTCACGAGGACATCTTGGCGCCAGAAAAAGGTAAGTAAAAAGGCTTTATTTTATTATTTTTATGGGACACACAATATAGGGCTCAATAAGTGGGGAGAGGACACTAAAGTGTTAAGAATACATAGTTGTGTTCCTAACGGTTTAGTATTCCTGTAAGGCCACGTGCAATATAACTCACATTGCATCACGGGAAGGCCTCCATAACAACCTCCAAAATACCCCTTTCCCATACCAATGTAATAATTCCTAATGAGCTGTAAAGTATGTCGAAGAACCTTATTTAAGTCTCAGATAAGTTTGATCTACCTGTGCCATTGCAGAAGGAACTAAAACCATTTGTATATGTGACTGATATCACTGTGGAGGACAGTACACAACAAAACTCGGAATTTGTTCTATATCCATTTCTGCACTCATTGGCTATTGCTCATAGCCTTCTACCAGTTAATGTCATTGAGTTTTATTCAGTATAAATGTATAATTCAACTGATAATAATCAGTAAATTAACTGGGAGTGTGTTGATCTGCAGGAGCTGAGGCCAGACCCATCATTTCTACCGTTCCAGATACAGGAAAGATTTTTAATGGAGAATCTATAACTCTGACCTGTAACGTGGATGATTCATATTACCACTACCATTATAACTGGCAAATAAACACATGGAAGATAGGTATTGAGAGGAGTTATGTCATTAAGTCTGCAGAATTCAAAGACAGCGGGGATTATACATGCAAGGGTTCCGGTACCAGTGATAGAAGTGATCCTTTCACACTGGAAGTTAGTAATGGTAAGTTATTAGATTAACTCTGAATGTGCTGCTTAAATGTTTTGTATCATTGGCTCCAGATGTTTTTAGTGATGATTGATGTCATGACATCTAATGAAACTTCAAACAAATGTAAATTTTTACACACAGAACTGTTAAAATATTGTTTCTATTGGAATGCGATGAGAATATTGTGGAAGATGTATCTGCATGCAGCAAAAGAAGGGAATACAATTATTGATTGGGATATCTATTAAACAACATATTGTTAATAACGATGATGGAGAACAGCTTTTAGAGCAAATTGGGAACGCTGCACACCTGGGTTAACATTGGAGATTTCAATTACCCGGGCATAAATTGGGATAGAGGGACTAGTAGTTTAGCTAGGGGAATGGAGTTTTTGAACGTGTTAAATGACACCTTCGTGTCACAACTGGTACAAGCACCAGCTAGAAAGGACACTTGTCTGGACCTGGTTCTAACAAACAATGTTCTTTTGACAAACATTCAAGTAGGTTAGCAATTGGGAAAAGGTAATTATAATATGGTGTCTTTTTAAATAATCTCAAAAAAAGACAAATGCACATGGGTATACTAAAACATACATTTATAACAAGGTCAATTTTAACCAGAATAGGGCAGCTTTATAATATACTGACTGGCATTAACTCTCCCATAATCAATGGAATATCTTCAAACAAATATTTCTCAGTATGTACCATTGGGTAATACATATGAAAAAAACAAACTGAAACCCATGTGGCTTAGTATGAAGGTAAACCAAGAAATTTAATATAAGATAAGCACATTTAAAGCATGTCAATCAGACACATCTGAGGCATCCTATGTAAGGAATACTATAATGCATGCAAAAAGGCAATTCGCTTGGCTAAACTAAAAAATGAGAAAGTAATAGCCACAGAGAACAACACAAACCCCAAATTCTAAAACAACAAAAATAATAATAAAACAATGAAAGTGTAGGCACACTGAAAACCGGGATGGGAGTGTTAGTTAAAGAAGACCAGGAAAAGGCAGACATTTTAAATAACTATTTCTCCTCAGTATATATTAAGGAAGAACCTATGGCTATAGATATGCAAATGATTGCTGCAAAAAACTTGCAGACAATTGTAATTGGATGACTCAAGACAAGGTGCTGCAGCAACTAAAGAAAGTTTATATAAACAAAGCTCGAGGGCCTGATGGTATTCATCCACGAGTACTTAAGGAACCATGTGTGAAAATAAGTACACCTCTGTTAATCTTTCAGAATTCTTTTCTTTCAGGAATTGTACTGTAGGATTGGACAAAGGCCGATGTGGTTCGTATATTCAAAACATGTCAAAATCTGTGCCTGGAAATTATAGACCTTAAAGTCTGTGGCTGGGAAAGTATTTGAAAGGTTATTAAGGAATAATATTTAGGAATGAATTGGGAATAACATTATTAGCAAAATCCTAATGGTTTTATAAAACAAAGGTCATGTCAAACTAACGTAATTGCAGTCTACTAAGTAGAAGTATAGATCAGGATGTTGCAGTGGGTCGGATCTACTTGGATTTTGCCAAGGCATTCAATAAGGTTCCACACAATAGTTAGTGTTCAAACTAAAATAAGTTGGTCTAGATGAAAATTCTTCTTCTTGGGTAAAAATATTTCTTAAACAGTACGCCGAGAGATACAGATAGTTGCCATTAATGGTACATTTTCAAGTAGGACAAAAGTGGGACCGCTTCTATTTAACATATTTATAAATTAACTTGAAAAAGGCATTGAAAGTCATTATTCAGTGTTTGCCAATGACACAAAACTCTGTAAAATAATACAATGTGAGCAAGATACCACTTTGCTTCAGAGGGATATAGATAAATTGAGGGATTGGGCATTCAAATGGCAATTTACACCCTAAACGGTAGTGAATTAGAGATAACAACACACAAGAAGGATTTGGGACTTTATATAGGCCATACACTAGGCAACAATGTGTATTGTCAAGTCAGCAGTTGCTAAGGTATTGTCATGTTTAAAAAGAGAAATTAGCTCTTGAGGAGAAACTATAATTCTGCTTCTTTATAAATTAAAGGGACACTATAGTAACCTGAACACCTTCAGCTTAATGGGGTTGTTCAGGTGAGTACCATAGCTCCCTGCAGGCATTTTCATGTAAACACTGCATTTTCTGAGAAAATGAAGTGTTTACCTTAGAATCTAGGAACACCTCCAGTCACTCAGACGGCCACCAGAGGGACTTCCGAGTCAAGTCCTGCCTGATGCGCAGGACTCATGTTTGACGTCTTCACACTTGGCTGAAGACCTCAAACGTGCTATCAGGACACAGGAGTGTGTGAGACAGAGAGTGAAAGAAAGTGAGTGAAAGTTAGAGATATGGAGGGATAGGGTTGGATGGATGGATAGGGATGTGGGGATAGGGATGGGAAGGATGGGATGAGGGGAGGGATGGACGGGGATTGGATGGATAAGGATAGGTGGATGGATGGATAGGGATGGGATGGGATGGATGGGGATGGATGGATGGATAGGGATGGGGGATGGATGGATAGGGATGTGTTGTAGAGCACTCAGTTCATTCATAGAGCGGCATTCAATGGACTCACATTTTTTTTTAAATGGGAAACTAATATAAAAGCAAGGAAGAAGGCTTGACCCTCAAAACGGAGCCTTGTCTCATTCTTGGGGGGATTTATTGTATGCTGTTCCAGTTTGACTGCTAGGAGTGTAAACCTATTCGTATGTTTTTCTTATTCAGTTGTTTACAGCATTCATATGTTTGAGACATTCATATGCTTCTCCGGTTCGGTGTATTGGTGTCTACAGTAGCTGTGCCTGTGTCTCTGAAAGGGGAAGATCTACTAAACAGCTTTTAACCCCCTTTAATGCCCGGGGTGCCGTTACATGGGGGAGTATTAAAGGGTGAGGAAGGTGGAGCTTGTCCAGTAAACAGAAAATGTCAACTCCTGATGACGGGTTGTAGATTGCCTGGATAATAATGGTAGAGGTACCCTCATGCAATGAGAAAACACTAGGGGAAGAAGTCTCAGCAGTGCAAGTCTTCCCTACTCAAGACTTAGCACAATATGCTGTGACCAGGAAGCGCTGTGCGACTAGAAGTGATGTTTTGCCCAGGACGCCCCTGGTCCTGAGGTACAAGCCACAGGGTACTCCGATAAATGATGTATGTGTGTAATATGATTGAAGCTGTTTAATGATGTATGGCTGACTGCTGTTTGTTAGTACAGTATGCATGTTATATTGATCACTACCAGGTGTGATGTAAAAAAGGTATGTGAATTAGAGATAAATATTCAGCAGGTGAATGTTAATGAGAGATGAGATGGGGTGTGTGCGTAGCTGCATTTACAATGGGAGGTCAGTTTGCTTTGAGTTGAAAAATAAAATATTGTAATTGGGAAGATGGGAATAGATGGAACTAATTTAGATCTATATCCAAAGTCACGAGGAGGTAGGCCTAGCAGTTGTATTTTCTATATATCTCTAATCTAGAGTAACATGCTGGTATTGACAAAACATTAATATCATGTTTACTTATCTTTATACCAGAAAAGAAAGCTAGAAACCCCTTGGGGGAACTAGCTTGAACGGGGGACAACCTTACAGGGGATAACCCTTACATAGGTGTATACAACAACAAGGGAAAAAAAAGGAAGGACCCAAAAAATACAAAATACTTCAAGGGTCCAAAACCTGCAGGTGGTCCCTAATTAATACCTGTACAAATTAAAACTTAACTTTTAATATAAGTAGATAAAAAGTATACTAATGCCTATAATATAAACCCAAAAATAAAAAAAATAATAATAATAAATAAACAATGGAGGCAGACATAGAACCCTAACACCTTTTGACTTTTGTGAAGGGTTTATTCCCCAATAGATAAATCACCAAGCCTAATAATGTCCGGGGAAAATCATCCTGAACACTGATTGCCGTGGTTCAGACTGATGGGAGTAAAGGCTGATTATAGAGCTCTCATCTTCAACATATATCAATGGGGTGTATAGCAACCTAATACACCCCAGATCACTGTGGATGTCGAGCTCTTACTTAATAACTCTGCCAGGCTATAATCCCTGTGGGTAGAAGACTGCAACTTAAAAACCCTGCTGGACTGTAACTATACATACTATTGGGGAGGAGTATCATAGGATCGTGCCTAATATTACAGTGTAACAAAATGGCTCATTATGAAGGGAGACCCCTCCTAAATATCAATCAACTGATACACTCTATCAACTCCCCCTGGGCAGGGTGAATATCATCATACAGTGCAGTCCCCTTACAGACAACCCATGCTGCTCAGAGTGGAAGTAAGTCCAAGATCTAATAAGGGAAACATTCCCCGTTAGATAACCAAATTCCCCACCGCAAACTCCATCAATCTAAACTAAGTGACTACGGCTACAATAAAATAGAAGAAATAAGGTGCGTCTGCCTACAAACAACCTAGCTGCCTGACACGCGTTTCGGCGCTGCTTAAAGCGCCTTCATCTGAGGCTTATCACTGGTACTTGTCAAGCGATTACTTATTTATAGCGTAAGCTGGCCAATGAGATTTGGAGGCGTGTAAATCCCGTTCGCGCCGAAACCGGAATTTGAACGGGTCACGCCCCCTTGTGCACGTATCCCCATGCTATTGGTAGACCGTGTGAGAATACTAGACAAAAAATACAACCTATAGCCTCCGTTGCCTGGAGACAAATGTAAACACCATACTGGGTAATTTAACACACAATTGCCCACACATCGTATTAAGGAATCATTCATAAGTTTAATTGATGAGAGTTGTAATTAACCCGTTCTCTTGATGATCGGGATGATACAGACCCATCTGGGTTTGATGCAAACTCTACGGCTGGGGATCTGAGCCCCGATCAGGTCGCTATACTATCTTAATACTAAGACATGAAATTAAGAAATGCAGAAAGGAATCAAAGCATAAGTATTATTACATCTCGTATTCAGTGTGTTACGTCCTGATTTTCACTAGGACTAAGTCCATTCATTTAGAAAATATATACTCATGGACAATCACACTGAACAGATGTAATATAGTCTTAAAGGCCCAGTGACTTACAAGTGACAAGCACCACTGAAATTACATCTTAAAAAGGAAATTTATCAAAAACATATTATGCAAACTAAAGTATCTACAAAGGATATATACAAAAAATGTACAGAAAGTGTAAATTCACAAATAATGTGGCATTCACTTGAATGCACCTAATAATGGGGAAAACTACTTGCTATTTGTCAATAAAGGGAATACACGTAAACCCCTCATTTAATCCATTGGGGGCCAGAGTATTAAACCTGTAGATCCAGTAGCATTCTCGTTTGAGGAGGGTCTGATCCAGATCACCACCTCTCTGACCCAGTTGTACCTTTTCAATCCCTGCGAATCTAATACCTCCTGGATCCCCCTGCTGATGGGTCCTGATATGTCTTGCCACCAGAGTATCCCTAAGGTTCCTAGCGGAATCTATGTGTTCCATAACCCTCCTCTTGAGGGGGCGGACAGTTTTACCCACATATCTAAGACCGCAAACACAGACCAGGAGGTAGACCACCCCTTTAGTATTGCAATTGAAGAGTGTTTAACTCTGAACACTGTTTTATTGTTTGAATCAGAGAGTATTTTGGAATCCTTTAACATATGTTTGCAAGCCACACACTTACCACATTGGTAGGTGCCTTGTACAGAGAGCCAGTTTTGTCTAACCTTTCTAGTTGAAAGGTGACTGGGCACCAAAACTTCTCTCATATTTTTACCCCTTCGTGCTGTAACAGATACAAAGTGGGTCACAGCATCCTTGAGTTGGGGATCTTGGGATATAAGTGGCCAAAACCTTCCCAATATCCGTTTGGCCTGATCCCACCTTGAGTCAAAGTTTGCTATGCATCTAATAGGTTCTTTTTTGCATGGTGTTGATTTATCACTAAGAAGTAGGGTCCTATCACTAGAAAGGGCTCTCTGATAAGCTTAAGGCAGCGGTTTGGGGATCCCTTCTCCTTAAACCTAGCTCTAAGCAGCTTTGCTTGACAATTAAATTCCTCCAAAGTCGAGCAGTTCCTCCTTAACCGGAGGTACAGTCCGACAGGAATACTTATTTTCAATGCTGGCGGATGGTGGCTTTCCCACCTCAACATAGTGTTAGTAGAGGTGGGTTTCCTGAAAAGTGTAGTTTCAATGCATTCTTCGGTAGAGATTTTAAAAGTACAATCCAGGAAATTCAGCGACGAGCCCCCTATTTCCATAGTGAACTTCAAATTCAAATTATTGAGATTGAGTCTCTCAACAAATGCCATGAAAGAGTCCCCCGTGCCCGTCCACCTTTTCCATAGAAAGATACATTTAGTGAAATCAGGGTTCACATCCGTGAAAACCACATTTTCCTCCCACCAGCCCAAGTGCAGGTTAGCATACAATGGGGCACAAGACGTGCCCATAGCTGTACCCTGCACCTGGTGGTAGTACTGGCCATTAAACAGGAATAAATTGTGGGTTAAAACAAATTGTAATAATTCTAATATGAACAGAGAGGCTACATAACAGAGCCCCCCTTGGTAGGTTGATAGAAGCTAGACACTTAAGAGTGTCTTTCGTGTCTCTAAGATATGAAGGTAACTTTTTTACCAGGGGTTTAAGGACTTTGTCTATATAAACACTTGCTCTCCTCGTAAGGTTGTGTGACCCGGACACAATCGGTCTGGCTGTTAAGTCAGTGTACCATTTATGTACCTTGGGTAAACAGTAGAAAGTTGACACCGTGGGGTTTTTGATGTAGATATACATATATTCGTCTTCACCCAAGATACCATCATCGAACGCTGAGTCAAGGAGAGATTTGAGGTCAGACAAGAATTTAACGGAGTGGTCAGTATGTAATACATTGTAGGTCTTTTCATCCTTAAGTATGTTAAGAGCCAACTGAACATATTGAGGTCTGTTTAGCACCACAATATTCCCCCCCCTTGTCTGCCGGTTTTATGATGATGGCCTTTATTGTCAAGCAGGCCACGAAGGTCCCGCCCTTCTCTTCTTGAGAGATTGCTATATGGTCAAGGTACAAGAGTCAATCTTAATTTTCTCTATCATACTGCATGTCGATTCGACAAACATATCAATGTTCTTGAAATCTCTGATGTTTGGGGTAAATTTACTTCTAGGACATAGATCGGTATAGGATGACATGGTAGTTTTGTCATTCTCCTCCAAGAGGGACACTAATTCATTCAGGCACTGGTATTCCCTGACACTGTCCTAGGTTTTTCGCTCTTTTCTCGTTGGTAATGAGAAAATTCTTGTGAAGGGCCAAACGTCTCCCGAATAGGTGGATATCCTTCACCCATTCAAACTTATTAAAAGGGGGGAACGGGGCAAATGATAACCCCTTCATCAACACCTGGGTTTATAATACAGTGAGTACAGTGTCAGAGAGATTCATAATTTTAGTGTTGTTTATCAGTTGTGTTTCCGTGCCCTCCCCCTGAACCTTGTCTGTCTGTGCTGGGGTAGAGATTCCCCCTCCTGGGGGTTTTGTCCTAAAAAATAAACTGCTTTTTTCAGAATGCCTCTAGTTTGCCCATTATTACGAGACCCTGGGGGTATGCTAGTCCCCTCATTCTCAGTATCAGAGGGCTCGTACTCAGAAGTGGTGCATTGATCAGAATCGACTCGTGTAGTTTTCCTAAACCTCCTATAAACCCTATTATTTTTATAGTCTTGATTGTCTCTTAAGAATTTCTGGTGTTTTCGATTTTTAATGGAATCACAATATTTATTCAAATTTTGTTGGAGTTTTTGCTCCTGGGTATGGAAGTTGGGGTCATTTTTATGGTTCTGAATAGCTTCAATTGCAACTTTAACTTTATCATTGACTTCTGAGAGTCTTTTATTTTCAAATCTACAGATGATGTCCATAAAAGTCCTTTCAGAAGGACATCATCCTCCATCTGGGCGTTGGGCATAATTTGTACTCTTAACCCCCTAGGTATCATGGACTCACTTAGATAATTTTGTAGAGAGGATATTTCCCACCCCAGTCTAATTTGCTGTTTACAAATGTTAGACAAATGTCTAAATTTCGAATCAGTACTGGTTTCAGTCTGAACCACAACAATCAGTGTTCAGGATGATTTTCCCTGGACATTATTAGGCTTGGTGATTTATCTATTGGGGAATAAACCCTGCACAAGAGTCAAGGTGTTAGGGTTCTATGTCTGCCTACATTGTTTATTTATTATTATTTTTTTTTTCATTTTTGGGTTTATATTATAGGCATTAGTATACTTTTTATCTACTTATATTAAAAGTTAAGTTTTAATTTGTACAGGTATTAATTAGGGACCACCTGCAGGTTTTGGACCCTTGAAGTATTTTGTCTTCTTTGGGTCCTTCCTTTTCTTTTCCTTGTTATCTTTATACCATTCTAAAAGTCACAGATGACCCAGAAAATAATTATAACTAGTGATGTCCCGAACTGTTCGCCGAACTGTTCGCCGGCGAACATAGCGTGTTCGCGGTGGGCGAACATATGCGATTTCCGGTCCGCCCCCTATTCATCATCATTGAGTAAACTTTGGCACGGAACCTCACAGTCAGCAGACACATTCCAGCCAATCAGCAGCAGACCCTCCCTCCCAGAATGTGTCTGCTGACTGTGAGGTTCCGGGTCAAAGTTTACTCAATGATGACGAATAGGGGGCGGACCGGAAATCGCATATGTTCTCCCACCGCGAACACGCTATGTTCGCCGGCGAACAGTTCGGGACATCACTAATTATAACCCTAAAAACATTAAACATTTTTTCAACTTTTTCTCTAGTACTCTTTAACACAATAAAAAATGTTTTTCTATAAACAAACAATACTAACAAAAACATAACAAACATACTCAACACCTCGCTACAACCAGTGGCCACTCCCCTAGATTCAGTGTTAATTGAAAAGGGTCATGGGAGACCTTTAACTAAGTTGTCTATAGTATAAACAGATAAAATATTCTCCATCATGTATACAGAGTCTGAATCTGTGCATCTCCTATTATTTTGTCCCTCTGGTATTTACAGTGGAGCACCAGTCACTAAAAGAGGAGCTATGTGAGTGGTACCATTTAGAGAATACATTTTTTGCAGCATTAAGCAGGTAAATCATTAGTGAGTTTTTAAGGGTTTGATAAGGAATGTTAGTATGAAATAAAATTACTAGCTCCAGTGATAATAAGAAATCGAAACTCTAGAATCTTGTGATTTATGTGCGAATCCAGATCATATGCCGGAGATCTCCTTCATCACACCACCAACATTTATCACTTGTTATGAGTCTAAGAACTCCTGGGGCCTTATACCATCTAGCTATTAATTTGTAGGCTTGTTCTTGATGTTTTGCGGCTATGAAACAAGCTTTACTGAATCTAAAACATGTTTCCCGTTGGTGTGATTCAAGAGAGATAGATAAATCATCCCCCCTTAATCTTCAATAATACTGCAGATCTGGACCCTGCGACAATGGGATACTTCTTCATTTTGGTCATATAGCCATGCAAATATAGTAAGCGTCAAAGGCACGACCAAAGATGGTTTCAGGGAATTTACAAAATGTTTGAGTTGTAAATAAAACATAAGAGGACCCTGTATGCTCAGGAGCAGTTCAAGCAAATCTTCTCTTGGTAATAATTCACCTGTGAGTAAATTCATAACGTTCCCTAGTTTAATGTTTGTAGCCCCCTCTTAAGCTTCCCTGTAGTATCGTTTAGATGATAACCCTTGGCCAAACTCATTATTTTCTTTTAGGGGCTCAGTGAATTCACCACACCACACAAGTCCTCTCCCACACTCAATTGGTGGGCCAATTGGTTAATGGTCTAATGGGGGTTATTTTTCCCTTTTTTAATTTGGCCTTTATTTTCCCTTACCCTCTTTTATATCTGCTTTTCTGTGCACCATTTCCAGGGGAGCACAGAGATTGAAGGGTCCAAAAAATCCTGTTCTAGAGAAATCCATTTTTAGGGGAAGTCAGGGTCCACTGGATGATTTGTGACGGATGGGAGGCCTAATAATATTTTTTTTAAAATCTGATAGTCCAAAACGTCACCAATCTCTTGGTCTTGTTAAATACTGGCAAGCTCTTCTAGGGGGTTTCACTTTACATAAAAAATGAGTAATTAGACTGCAGGGTAGTAAAAAAAAAAAAAATCTGTAAATATGAATGGGTAATGTATGGAATAGATTAAGAATCCTCGGCAGTACATCCATTGACATAGCACTGACTGTACCCCAACCAGGAGAGATTTGCAAAAGACCAGGTCAATTGTAATCCTCTCCAACATAGGCAAATAGTTTAACTTTATACCCAAATATGTTAGAAGAAGAAAAAACAATTTTGAAGTGATACTTTTTTTGAATCAAGACTAATTCATAGTTGTCTAGGTTAACATTAAGCATTTCACTTTTGGCAGGACTCATTTTAAGATTAGAAAAGTAACTACATTGAGATATTTCCTGCACAAGACTATTACACGATATCAGGGGATTAGATAAAATATCATGGAAACATAAAATGTGACGGCAGATAAGAACCATTTGGCCCATCTAGTCTGCCCAATTTTCTAAATACGCATATGAGGCTAGTTTATGTTCACTTGACTTGTAAACATTGAAACATTTTGCCTAATTGCATTAAGGGGATTCTCCAGTGCCAGGAAAACATATTAGTTTTCCTGGCACTGCAGGACCATGTAGTGCCCCTCCCCATCCCACCCTTGGCGTTGGTCAGGCTCCACCTACTCCCCAGCTACTCTCCTCCCCCGCCGACATCAGCCGGAGGGAGGAGACCTAATGCGCAAATTTAACACACCTGCTCCCCATTCACACCTGAGACCTTGTAACACTAATGAGTCACATGACACCGGGGAGAGAAAATGTCTAATTGGCCGAACTTGGACATTTCCACCTATGGGGTGTACTCACTTTTGTTGCCAACGGTTTAGACATTAATGGTTGTGTGTTGGGTTATTTTGAGGGGACAGCAAATTTACTCTGTTATACAGACTGTACACTTACTACTTTACATCGTAGCAGATTGTCATTTCTTCAGTGTTGTCACATGAAAATATATAATAAATTATTACAAAAATGTGAGGGGTGTACTCACTTTTCTGAGATAATGTATATATTTTGCAGTACACTGATAGAAACATTTTTCTGCCATATTGTTCACAGCTCAAGTAAGCAGCAGTAACTAATCGAAGGGAAAAAATTGGAGAAGCAGTAAAAAAAAAAATGTATTTGTTAAATATATAATATATATTGTATTTCATTTTCCTCTATTCTTACCCTCCATTGGTCACTTGTTACTTGATTTGTGAATAAAATCAACATTGAGTGACTGTCCCCTAGCCACCAATCATCTTTTTGTTTTTGGCAAAATGGACATTATTCTCAATCAAAAGAAACGGCTCGTCCATTGTCTGCTTTGTTTATTTCATGATTCAGTTATATGGTGATTCGGACAACCAGGTGATTACCAAAAATTGAGATGAATCGCAATTCATTTGAAACAGAATTCACAAGTCCAGTAGCCACTCACATTCTCCTTCCCACCGAAGAGCATTTGAAACACATACCTCCAACCAATTGCACCTGGTTGATGCTGGACATGTCCCTAATAGGAACTCATGATTCCACATATCATTAATGTGTAGAATTAAACTTTGAATAAGTGACCAACGAAGCACAGTAAAGATTAATTTACACATATACTATGTTTGCATTTTAGACTGGGTCATCCTACAGGCTCCTCGCTCTGTGTACGAAGGGGACTCCCCGACTCTGCGATGCCACCATTGGAAAGGATATTCTGCAGAAAATACAATATTTTACAAGGCCTCAAAAGTTATTAAAGAGTCATACACTGAGTCTGATTTATATCTTAATATAGTGGATAAATCTTCTGCAGGTACATACAAGTGTTCAAAAGTAATTAAGGGAAAAGGAAAACATGAAGACTCCACTGAAATCACAGTGAAGGGTAAATATTGCTGACATTGTCGGTTTGATATGTTTGCTATGACTGACTATTACAATACTTGCCCTGTAACTTTACTACTCTCACAGAAAGCAGGAAACAGCCGCTGAGAGATATCCACTGACGTGATACATTGGAGACTTTTCTTTGTAATAAACCCTTCATGTTTTTCTATGCAGCCATTCAACTTTAATGTCTTTTATCTGAAATATTATAAGGATCGGTGAGATATATTTCACTTAGAGAAATTGCTTGTTTTTAACACATATACATGTAACAGCTTCAATATGTGGACATGTCTTAGAACAATGTAACTAATACACAGTTTGTAAATGGTTCCACGTTCTTCAGCCTGCTCTGATATGTGGTATACAGATATATGTTGACTTTTACCTTCTCATCATTGTTTTTCATTTTTTTTTCTAGAGCTCTTCTCTGATCCAGAATTAAATATGGATCCATATCAGCTCACAGTAGGTGCTCCCCTGACCTTGACATGTGCCACAAGGCTTGCTCCGTACAAAACGGGCACAGAACTGCAGTTTGCTTTCTACCGAAATGGGCAGAAAGTGCAGGAATTTGGTAAATCCAATCAATACAGAGTTAAATCTAGTAAGCTGTATCACTCTGGAGATTATACATGTGAAGTGAGGACTGCAACCGACAGCGTTAGGAAAACCAGCCAAAAACTAAATATCAACATTAAAGGTGAGCATGAATTTTTATTTTTTATTTTTTTTTAAACAAGTGAAAAATTACCCCTAATCTAGGCAATTAGAACATACAGGTGATAGTCGGAAAATTAGAATATCGTGCAAAAGTTCATTTATTTCAGTAATGCAATGTAAAAGGGGAAACTAATATATGAGATAGACGCATTACATGCAAAGCAAGATAGTTCAAGCCGTGATTTGTCATAAGTGCGATGATTATGGCTTACAGCTCATGAAAACCACAAATCCACAATCAAAGTAAATTAGAATATTGTGAAAAGGTGCAATATTCTAGGCTCACAGTGTCCCACTCTAATCAGCTAAGTAAGCCATAATACCTGCAAAGGGTTTCTGAGCCTTTAAATGGTCTCTCAGTCTGATTCAGTAGGAATCACAATCATGGGGAAGACTGCTGACCTGACAGTTGTGCAGAAAACCATCATTGACACCCTCCATAGGGAGGGACAGCCTCAAAAGGTAATTGCAAAGGAAGTTGGATGTTCCCAAAGTGCTGTATCAAATCACATTAATAGAAAGTTATGTGGAAAGGAAAAGTGTGGAAGAAAAAGGTGCACAAGCAGCAGGGATGACCGCAGCCTGCAGAGGATTGTCAGGAAAAGGCCATTCAAAAGTGTTGGGGACTTTTACAAGGAGTGGACTGAGGCTGGAGTCATTGCATCAAGAGCCACCACACACAGACGGATCCTGGACATGGGCTTCAGATGTCGTATTCCTCTTGTCAAGCGGCTCCTGAACAACAAACAATGTCAGAAGCGTCTTACCTGGGCTATAGAAAAACAGACCTGGTCTGTTGCTCAGTGGTCCAAAGTCCTCTTTTCTGATGAGAGCAACTTTTGTATCTGATTTGGAAACCAAAGACCCAGAGTCTGGAGGAAGAATGGAAAGGCACACACTGCAAGATGCTTGAAGTCCACTGTGAAGTTTCCACAGTCTGTGTTGATTTGGGGAGCCACTGGTGTTGGTCCACTATGCTTCCTTAAGTCCAGGGTCAACGCAGCCGTCTACCAGGAGATTTTGGAGCTTCATACTTCCTTCCGCAGACGAGCTTTATGGGGATGCTGACTTCATTTTCCAGCAGGGCTTGGCACTTGCCCACACTTCCAAAAGCACCAAAGCCTGGTTCAATGACCGTGGGATTACTGTGCTTGATTGGCCAGCAAACTCGCCTGACCTGAACCCCATAGAGAATCTATGGAGCATTGCCAAGAGAAAGAAGAGACATGAGACCGAACAATGCAGAAGAGCTGAAGGCTGCTATTGAAGCATTCTGGTCTTCCATAACACCTGAGCAGTGCCACAGGCTGATAGCTTCCATGCCACGCCGCATTGAGGCAGTAATTGCTGCAAAAGCGGCCCAAACCAAGTACTGAGTCCATATGCATGCTTATACTTTTCAGAGGTCCGATATTGTTCTATGTACACTCCTTGCTTTATTGATTGCATGTAATATTCTAATTTACTGAGATTGTGGATTTGGGGTTTACATGAGCTGTAAGCCATAATTATCGCACTTATGACAAATCACGGTTTGAACTATCTTGCTTTGCATGTAAAGCGTCTCACATATTAGTTTCCCCTTTTACATTGCATTACTGAAATAAATGAACTTTTGCACGATATTCTAATTTTTTCGAGTATCACCTGTATATATCAAGCTCCAGAAAGTTTGTATAACCCAAGTTTCTCTGTCCTATTGAATCAAATATTCTTCTGCTCTTTGTATCACTATTTTGGTTTAACCCCTTAAGGACCAAACTTCTGGAATAAAAGGGAATCATGACATGTCACACACGTCATGTGTCCTTAAGGGGTTAAATTTAGGGATTTGAAGCAAACTGTTCTCATTATCTTACTAACAGCCAAAGGCTTGTTAATTAATATATAACCAGAAAAAATATAAATAAGTGTATAGTGTGTTTCAATCAATATGTGAGTAAGATACAAAAAAGGATCGGTATATAAGACAGTGTTTCCCCACATCTCAGAAATAATCATACATAAAAAATATATACACCAAAGTGTATATATGTCAAAGTGCAGAATTACAAAATAAACAAACGTATTCTAATGCATATGAATATCGCAGTATCTAAAAACCTAAAATAGAAACAGAAGATAAACACATAGTGTAATCTGTATAGCTGTTTTCTGTTTCTATTTTAGATTTTTAGATACTTCATATGATATTCATATGCATTAGAATACATTTGTATATTTTGTATCTTTGCACTTAGGTTTTATTTCACTCTGGTATATACATTCTTTATTTATTGTTTAATATGTATCTTTAAGAAGATTAAATACTAAGTCAGGGAAAAATGTGATGGGCAATGCTTTCATGACAAAGGATGTTTGGTAACCTAAAAGCGAGCAATTAAAAAAAAAAAAATGTAAAACTCCCAATGAGTCGAAGGCATAGGTTTGTTTCAATTTTGTTATATACTTTTAACCAATCCGCTATTATTTTAGTCTCCAGTATCTCAACTGATGCCAGTCCTGATTATTCTGATACACTTTTGTGTCTTGTGTTCCTAATTTAATATTTTATTTTTTATTTTTATTATTTTGTAGGAACTATGACCAGACCTGTGATTTCCCTCACACCAAATTGGGGGAAGATATTCACAGGAGATTCTATAACACTGACCTGTAATGTGGGATTTGAAGAAAAAGATAACCAGAGATATTATTGGTATAAAGACAAAAAATGATATCTACAAGTGAGAAGACCTTTGAGATTGATTCTGCTGTAACGGAAGACAGTGGGCTTTACCAGTGCCAAACCCGCAGGAGTGGCTTCAGTGATCCTATCACACTGGATGTCCGTAACTGTGAGTTACCTGCTTCACAGCTTAATTATTATATCTGGTATCTGTCTCAATTATCTACTCGAGAGGCAGGGCATTCTAGAAGAAACAGCATCATTCTACCTAACTCCCACTGTATATATTGTTTGCTTAAAAGTTTAAACACCCAACAAGCATCAGTGCAAAGATTTTTGGTGAAGATGCATTTTGCTGCCCCCTTTCCACATGAAGGATGCATACACTACATTTGGGCAGAGGTGCCACATAACACACAATGATAATTGGTTTGGAGCTTCTTGGAACTCATCAATGCCATGGGGCTTAAGCCCAAAACAAAGTTTGGTGAACCCACCTCAAAGCCCCACACCTGGTCCTTTACCATTAAGCCATTTAATAACTGAAATACATGCCTCTTACCACACTTGTAGATACACACATAAAGACATAGATACACAGGCACACACATAGACACAGGCACACACACAGATATTAGTATACACATTGACAGGCACATAGCGGCATCCACAGAAGCAGCCATATACAGACAGGCACATAGAGGCATCCACAGACGCAGGCATACACAGACAGGCACATAGAGACATCCACAGACACAGGCATACACAGAAATGCACATAGAGGCAGACACAAGCATACACAGACAGGTACATATAGACATACAGGCAAGGGCTTTTTCACTCAACAGTATCTTAATGGCTAATTTGCAAATTTTAGGCCACAATAGCAGAATTGGAAGAAAAAAAAAATTCACATTTTCAAAATTAATACTTTGTATAGCTTGGCTATTTTGTCCTAAATTTGGCTTGTCAATAAGCTTCAACTCACTAATTAGTGTAGAACCTCATAACCATTCCATCTCTATGTCTAAATGATCTAAAACATAACTGTAACTGATCACCTGGCACCCCGACTGGGTTACTCGGTTGAAGGATGCTCCTAGCACTTTCTGAGGGCTCCAAGACACCATAACCACTGCAAACTCCACGAACCGCCACAGCTTGGTTGGGGTCTCGCCGTCTCCTACCCACCCTGGACCTACGACAAGGCTCCAGGTACCAGTGGGTGAACCTTTCTTTCCCCAGAGAGTGAAGCAGGAACAAGCTCTTAAAAGAGTTTAGTTATTATCCAAGGGAGTATGAAGAGCATCGCAATCCCTTGTAGCTGTTTCCACCAATAAGAGACAGAACTGAAGGTTTAATGATACAGCTGCTTCTTTTATACACATCTCCCCACAAGGTTACCACCAACGTGGACCTTGTGGAACACAGGACACAACGTTACAACAGCCAATCAACACAGTACAGTACAGTCAGACACTCCCAGCTAATGCACACAAACTCTCCCCTCTGCCTGTGATACAATTACCAAACAGAATGGACTAACTTAATTACCACAGGCAGAAAATATCCAGTTTTACCCCAAGAAACACCCCCAAACAACAACATATCCCCATAAATCCTACATCCCTGGATAGCCCTGATCTGGGTGAATAACATATCCAAACATCACCCAGATCAGAGCAGGGGTTCTAAAGTTTTCTGGAAGTCACATTTGACTGACCGCAAGCATAGCTTTAATGCCCAAAACAGTTCCATAGATTTAGGCTGTGCGGCCAGTCTATCTCCTCCTCTATCCTGGGGATAATTGGCTAAAGTGGCTGTGGTAACTTAATTATCTCCAGTAACAAGAAATATCTCTAAGTCAAAAACTGTTCCAAAAAACACATGCAAATACATAACTCTTATAATACAATGTTTAACCTATATGTCCAACATATCCCCAGATAGCTTGGATCTGAGCGCTCAATATGTCCAATGTTAAAAGTGCACTATAGTACAAATAAGGGTGGGATCAGAAAATAGCAAGGGCTGATGGGAGATTGAGGAGGGACAAAGCAGCCAATTTAAACTGGTCTGGCAGTGTCCCTGGGACAACGCCCTGCTGGAGACACAATAGGACAGAAAAAAGGGGAGGGGAAAATGCACATTTTCCCATGGATTTAAAGGGGATTTAAAGTGTTTTAAAATCCAAGCAATGAAGGCAAAAGCTGCAGTTCAGGAACAGAGGGTTCTGTCTCAAGTGCCTTAAACCCCAATAAGTTACAGGGGCCATAATCAAAGGGTAGGAGGCTGACAAGCAGGTCCCTCCAAACACTCATGGCAAACTCCCTAAAAAAGGGGAGTTTGTTACAATAACAATTGATCAATATATCAGGCACTGCATTAGCTAAAATTGTCAGCTATGTTAAAACAAGAGAATGGTATCCAGGCCCTGTTCTTGTCATTTGAAATCTTAACAGACTTGCTGAACATGCAGAGACAAGGATTAATAATCGGCACGATGGAGTAAGGCTGTCTAAGAAGCAGGAGACTGTAAGTGGGTACGATTAGCAGTGGCATGTGCACAGTCGTTATTCGTCATGTGCTAAACCTATATTAAAATGACACCTGGACACCAATTTCTGTTGGAGTATAAAGTCCACAGCTTTATTAAATTATATAATTTAACAATTTAGGGTCATTGTCACAAGTATTAATTACGTCCGACCTTCTTGCCCAATACCCCCGACAATGACCCTACCAAATAACAATAATAAACATTCCAATAATGCATAATGTTTAACACATGGCCTACCAAAGATGCCCCATAGCCATATGTTTAACTGTAGGGGTGTACCCAGACACCCCTACACCCCAGGTTCGTAGCCAACAACGAGCTTGAACCTACCAACCATTTTCCACTCCGGCATACTCCAGCCTAGACCTTGGCCTGCCCACTTCCTATTCCACCTAAATCCTCTTTAACCCAGGCCCTATTCCGCCACAGCACATGACTTGACCCCCTTAAGGACATGTGCGACCCCCACCACACAGAAACAGGGCCTGGGCAATACCATCCTGAAAACCCAAATTAAGCAAATCCAAACCCACGTCTGACAGATGTACCCCATCCTTCCTAAAATACCCGGGCAGCATGCCCTCCAATTCCCTGTGACGCACAACCACGCCACCCGTCCTTCTCACAAAAACCGCCATGGTCTTATTGACCTTACCCTTACATCGCACTACCGCAGCCGGATCCCTGGCGTGTCTCCACGTAAAACAAGGCACCATTTCTGACCAAACCAATACCACGCCAGGAACCAGCTCCCGCAGCCGATCCAAATCCCTTTTCATCTTCCTCAACAGTTCCCGCTGGGGGATCAAGCCTAGGTCGTTCCCCCCACCGTGAACCAATATTACGTTTGGGAATGACCCCCATTTTAACCTTTTTAACAATTCATTACTGATGCTCTGCCAACTGAAACCCCTGAACCCCAACCACATTAGAACCACCCGTCTCCATAGGGAAGCCCAGTTGCGCTCCGTTTCTTCTCATTGCGTCCCTCATCCGTGCCCAATGCACGTATGAATGTCCAATCAGCCATACCAACCGACCTAAAATAGATAAAACAGTGAACAGCAGAGCAATCTTAACAATAAACGCCCCAGCCCCCCGTTACACCAACCTGTCAGGTCTAACGTACGAGCGGAACCGAATGGATTCCCACCTCCCTATCTGCTTGATCCGCTCGTCTCCCAGAACTATACGAGCCAACTCTCTTGCAGCCCCAATTCTAAAAGAATGTGTCCCAAACTGCATGGGGTCCAGGCCCAACTTACACAACCCTGCGCGAAATATCCTAATGAACTGAAAACCGGACAACGTCTTACCATCAGCATGAATGAAGAAACAGCCTTCCCTCTTGGGGCGAACTTCCAAGAACTCGGCACCGCAAGCCACCGGGCAAACCCTAGACCCTGGCACCGAGCATCCCTTACCGAAAACGTCTGTCTTCGAGTGGCACAACTTAATCAGCACCCTATCTTCACTGACCGCCACGTCTCCCCACCGTAGCCCACCAACCCCCGCTTTGTTGATGCTAAGAAGTTCCCCAATTCGGAATGCCCCAAAGAAAGCCCAGACAAACGCCCCGGAAAACAACACCACCTCATATTCAGAGTAACATAAGGTCGGCAGAGCCTCCACTAGCCCTTGCAGCACCACAATTACACCGGCCTCCTCGTATCCACTGATTTCTTACCCTTCCGAAAACCTCTTATGGCTTGCCTCACCAGGAAATGTTTCGTTATATCCTCCCATCCGTTAAACTTGAATAAGAAGGCCAACGCCGACATGTGCCTGTCTACCATAGCTGGAGACGCCTTTCTGGCAAATAGTCGACACAGTACACATAACATGTCTAGCCACTGTCCTGCTGAATGGTCCCCTTCCACTTGTGCCACTGTCTCTTCCCACTCTTGCCAAACCTTTTCATATGCCGCCCAGGTGCCCGGCGCTAGGGAACTCCTTATGAACTCCCCAAGATGTCCCGAGCTGCCACATTTCTGCCGGACATGCCAGTCCCTCCTCTCGTGCTTCCAGAGCTGCTTCCCGAAAACGTTTCCACTGTGAACGAGACATCGCATCAGCCACTATATTCAAGAAACCCGGAACGTGCCCTGCCCTGAACACTATATTGCTAGACATACATAGAAGTACCAAATGCCTTAATAACCGTATCACTGCAGGTGATGATGCAGACAAACCGTTGATAGCCTGGACCACTGCCATATTATCTGAATAAAAGACCACTTTTTTGTTTGCGAGCTGTTTACCCCATAATGAAAAAATGAAAAATTCCAGGAACGCTAGGTTCCTTATCAGCAAGCTCGCCTTCCACTCCGCCGGCCATTCTTCGGCGCACCATTGTCCCGCTAAATAAGCCCCGAACCCCACGCTCCCGGAAGCGTCTGTGAACAAGTCCATGTCTTTGGAGGATACCCCTGGCTCCCGAAAAAACACTTTACCTTTAAATTCCCTTAGAAACCTTTCCCAAACCCCCAGATCCGCTCTCATATCTGCCGAAACCTTAACATAATGATTCGGCATCCGCACTCCACTCATCGCCTGGGCCATCTGCCTACAAAAAACTGCCCGTAGGAATCACTTGACATGCAAAATTTAGACTCCCCAATAGGGACTGCAGTCCCCGTAAGGTCACCTTTTCTCGCATGCCTCACCGTATCCACTAGCTGACAAAGCTTAAGTAGTTTGCCCGCGGGCAATCTGCATTCGTCTTCCACCGAGTCAATCTCCAAACCGAGGAAACTGAGGCATGAGGTGGGGCCGACCGTCTTATCCCCTGCCAAGGGAACCCCAAAAGAGTGCGCCACCCATTACCAGTATCTGGCCACACCGCTCGGACTCCGCCGGCCCCACGCACAAAAAATCGTCGAGGTAATGCACGATTGACCCCCCGGCCGACTCCCGCTGCACCACCCATTCCAAAAAGGTGCTAAACTTTTCGAAATAGGAACACGAGATGGAACAGCCCATTGGTAGACACAAGTCTATGAAGAAACCCCCTTCGAAGAAACACCCTAGTAGGTGGTGACATTCCGGATGTATGGGGAGTAGCCGAAATGCTGCTTCCACATCCACCTTCGCCATCAGTGCGGCGTGTCCCGCTCTCCGACCCAACTCGCCCGCATGATCGAATGATGCATAGGATATGGAACACAGTGCCGCGTCGACATCATAATTTACCGAAGTCCCGTGCGGGCGCGATAAATGATGTATCAGACGAAATTTGCCCTCCTCCTTTTTAGGGACCACCCCCAGCCGAGACACACGTAAATCGTCTAGCGGCGGGATGCAAATGGCCCTGCCATCCCCCCCATTTGGACTTCTTTCATTAACTTTTCCCATACAACCCCCGGGTGTTCGCGAACCGATTTAAGGTTTGCACACATGGTTCCCGGACCCTTGATCCTGAATGGGATAACAAAACCCTCTGTAAAACCTCGCCATAAAAATCTCACGTCTTCCTGGTTACCATACTGCCTTAGCCAAGGCAGCATCGCGCCAACCTTCACCGGCGACGTTCCCAGTCGCAACGGCCATGGCTGTTGACAATGCTGTACCCCCAAGGTTGGATTTCCCTTTCTTAAAGCACCTGTTGACTCCATGATTGCCCCCGCATCAGGAACATTTATGTTTAAATCTACACGAAGCCCCCCACTTGCACTGCCCCTCGTTGTAGAGCTAGCAGAACCCCTTTTTCTGTCCGGCCGACACGGCGCCTCCTGTGGCCACACCGTCCGTCCCCTGAAAAGGCGCATTTTTCTGCGCCATCATTATTTTCATCCATAAAGGCAGGTCCATCTGATCCCACCTCATGCTAGGATTCGCCGTCAAGCGCTGGCGAAATTGTTCGTCGTACTGCCACCATGCTAAGCCCTCATAAGTCCTGTAGGCATCCCCTATCCCGTCCAAATAACAGAAAAGCTGTGAGCATCGTTCTGGGTACTTTTCCTCGACTACGCTTGCCAAAATACAAAAGGCTCTGAGCCAGTTCCCAAAAGTCTTAGGTATCTTTCGATACCGCCGCTTTTTCTCTTCCTCCTCTTTTTTGGCATCTTTCTTATCCTCCTCCTTCAAGTTGAGGAATTCCTTGAGCGGAAGCAAGGAGAAGATTTCCATGAATTCCCCTCTCCCAATTTTTTCTTTTACCTCCGCTTTCAGGTGACACCCCAATGGCCCCACGAAGGACACACACACACTTTTTGCCGTGCCATGTCCGCTATTTTGCCACCCCCTGCTGCCTGCTGTCCTGACCCGTCCGCCTTTTCGGTTACCAACTCCGCTTCCCCGGTTTCGCCGACACCCGACCTGCGTGCCAATGTCACCTCAGCCCCCCCTCTCCTTATCTCTCCCGCTCTCTGGCGACCATACCCTTCCGAACCACAGAGGTGACCCCTCTTCTCCCGCCCAGGTGTTTAGGAACGATTTTAGACAACCCAGTAAGGTCCCAGTGTGTGGTGCAATTCGTGACTCACCGCCAGGTTGCTTTCCTTCCGTCCGCCTTGCCAGGCTCCGGAGAATCCGGTTGCTGCCGACTCCAGTCCGCCTGGCCCCTCCTCGAGACCGTAGGTGAAACACTCCTTGACCTGCCGCGAGAATATAACCTGGGTAGTCTTTCCTCATGTCCCAGGTCCCAGCTATGTAATAAATGGTTAACTAGCTGTCTAGCACAAATATTATGTTGGTTATTGATTTTTATATGAAAACTGTGTTTCTCTCTACCAAGTGATAATCCCATTAGCAATGCATTCTGGGATAATTATCTCCTTGGTACAGCAATGTATGGTGGGTATTCTGTGTGTAAAACCCAGTTCCCCATGTAGTCCCCTACTGGACAAACCCTGCATTGTGACTTGGGAAACCCCTTACATTTGTAACCACATAAATACTGTGCCTGTAATTAAAAACCTCAGTTGACCTCCAAGCTATGTGTCGTCTAGTTCTTGGGAGGAAGGGATTGTAACTACGCTACCTGCATTTTGCCGGTTTTGGACCTGCTTCATCCTGTCTACCAGCGGAGATACCGTGGATACTACTACTACTCCGCTACATCTTCTAAGCAGGTTTTAAGAGCTCATCACACACCTCAACACGAGGTATCCCTGTATATGAATGTACTCCTGCCATTGTGATTAGTATTTATTGTTTTAATTTTGAGCGTAGTATTCATTGTTAATTATTTAGTGATAAAATAACTGTAAAATAATTGTAAAAGTCTGTATGTATAAATATATATTTTATTTGCACACCTCTTCATAAATATACACATATTTTTGTAGAAATAACAGGAAGCCATACTACTTATAATTTTTACATCTTATGTAGTAAATTCAGGTTATTGTATAAAATATACACTCAGACATGCCAATTGATCATTGGGTGTGAAAAGGTTAAAAATTATTATTATTTTGAGAAAAGACATCATTACATCAAGACAAAATAGTCCTGTTTTTAATTTAACTATTGATTTTTAATAATAAGGAATCAGATAATTTATGCATATGGACTGAAATGTATATTGCACTCTGTATTTGTATTCTTTTTTCATAACCCACTCTGTAATATTATGAAATTATTTTTGATCTCTCTCTTGTCAGTATACTTGTATTTATGTCATATTTACCATCTGTATAATTTCCATGTAAGCTCATTAGAAAAGTAAATGCAGGTTCAATATTAGACATTCACATTTGCACGGCGATATTCTGGCAGAATGTCATGTCAATTAGGGTAATTTCGGACAGCCTATCAGAGTAAAGTATCTGCCCTTATATGCCCACAACCGACATGGAGTCGGCAGCACGTCCTGAGAAAGCCGTGATACAGTGAAACGCGTCGACGTCATACAAGGGTGAGGAGCTTGCGGAGGTTGGAACCCACGGCGGCAAACAGCTCTATCAAGTACACAGCATCATCTCCACTGCCTGCAGCAGTTTGAGAGGTCCAACCCGACCGGAGGAGTTCCCAGCAGCCCACCCACAGACTTACAAATAAGCTGAAGTTGTGAGTAACGGCGTATGCCATGTGACTAACCACCCAATCGAGTAAGAGGCAGAGATTTATACTGCTCTCTTTTCCTGTCTCTACTACTGCATCTTTTTAATGCACTTTATGTCTCGTTTTTAAAGCATTTTATGTCCTTTTTAATGCACTTTATGTCCCATGTTTAAAGCACTTTATGTTTCATTCAAATCTGCATGTAGCAGAAAATAAAATTGTCTAATTTTAACATACTCTCTTATTGGATATAAGGGTGCATTGATTGAAGCTCTTCTTAAAACACCATAAGATTATCTGAGATTAAGGTTATTTTATATTGAAATTAATTATAGAAATATGGTTATTTGATTAATGGTAGCAATCTGCACTATTATTTTATCCTTTGTATCTTTTTTATATATCCCATAACCTTTGGAAGGAAAAACTAAATCTGTTGACAGTTTGTATATATATTTTCTTAACTATTACTGTATAGAACACTGCTCCACTTATTATCACACATTGTTTTGCATTGGTTAATTTGGGGAATACACCTGAGTGTGTAGCGGTTTCATATACACAGATTCAAGGGCACTATTCAGCACCCAGATTTTCTGTTTTATATATACACACATTCTTTTGGGATATGGAAACACTGATAGGTGTGTCCTGGAGGGTTAATATATATATTGGCTTATAAATATACTTATTGGCTTATATTTATATACTTCCTATAAAATATAGAGCTCAATTTAAAATTCTGGTTCTTGCTTTCAAATCGTTACATAATGCTGCTCCCATCTAGCTATCCTCCCTTATACACAAGTATGTCCCGTCTAGGCCCTTACGATCTGCTGAAGACTTACGTCTATCTTCTGTCCGTACTCCCACCTCTGATGCTCGCCTTCAAGATTTCTCGCGGGCTGCACCGTTCCTGTGGAACTCGCTTCCCTCCTCCGTTAGATGCTCACCCAGTGTCCACGCCTTCAAAAAATCGTTAAAAACACACTTCTTCATAAAAGCGTATCAATTAAACTGTTAATAGCTCCCAACTGATTCCTCTTCTGCAACTGTCACTAGTCTAATACTATCCTTACCTTTTTGTGTCAATTTACCCCACTCCCTCTAGCATGTAAGCTCATTGAGCAGGGCCCTCAACCCCTCTGTTCCTGTGTGTCCAACTTGTCTGGTTACAACTACATGTCTGTTCGTCCACCCATTGTAAAGCGCTGCGGAATTTAACGGCGCTCTATAAATAATATAATAATAATAAATTTACCATTTTCCTATTTTAGATAATATCATTGTGCAGACACCTTATTATGTGTATGAAGGGGACTCCCTGGAATTGAAATGTAAACAGAAAACAGGGTATTTTGAATTTTCCTCCCAGTTCTACCACGGTGACAAGCTCCTTCAGTCAAACTCTGGTTTTCACTCACCGCTTCATAATGTGAATATCTCTGCTTCGGGGACATACAGTTGTAAATGTTGTAAATCTAATTACTATTACAAAGGCTCTGCAAATGTCATCGTACAAGGTAAATACTGTTGAGTTTTTTTGCTGGTTTAATATGTTTGTTATAACTGACTGTATCAGACATGTAATTCTTACAAAGTATACCATGTATGTTTTACCCTATGAGACAGTGTTATTGATATACAGTATACTTACATCTGTATATGTTTCTGATCGTTATCTTTATGATATCTGAAATCCCACATAGGGATGGGACCAGAAACAGGCCATCTGCAATGGATAAGGGTAGCAGGGTCCATAAACTAGGACCAGATTGAGAATGTCAATCAAGAGATGAACAACTACAGAGATCATTTGGGGTTTGAAAGAGGTAGTCATTGATAAGAAAAAGGTGAATTATACTAGGAATAGGTGCATTGCAGAATAGAACTGAGATCTCAGTCTGTAATGGAAAAGTTCGGGAATTGCATATAAAGTATGCTCATTAAGGTTTCAATTAGAGCTCCCCCCAACTAAACTCAATGGAGATGCATCCAAAATTCTAGGATAAATAATAGTCATATCACTGAAAGTGCTGATATTAATAGTTTAATTTTAGTTTATTTCTTGTAATTCGGTCAATACACATATTCGTTATTGTATTTTCTAGAGCTCTTCACTGATCCTCAAGTACATGTGAGCCCATATCCTCCTAATTTAGGAGCCGCCACAAGTCTGACGTGTGACACAAGCCTTGCCCTGCTCAGAGCAGACACAGAATTACAGTTTGCTTTCTATAGAAATGGAAACATTTTAAAGGATTTCAGTAAATCTAATAGATATATCATTGCACACCTTTCTAAGTACGAGTTTGGAAATTATACTTGTGATGCAAAAACTTCAACTGGGAGTGTAAAGAAAGCCAGTCGAAAATCAAATATCGAGATTGCAGGTGAGATTGGAATGACTGAGTGATGACTAGACCTAAATATAGGTTGGTAGACCAGTGGGTAATGAACAGTTTTATCTTGTCCTGCTGCTAGTTTCTGCATTGGGGTTTTCACTCTAGCAATGTTTCTCAAAATCAATCTGTAGGGTAATTAAAATTCACATTAATTTTATCTTTAAATCCAAGAGTTTTAGTACCATCCTGAAAGGACCCAACAGTCATGTGCACTCAAAAACCAAACATTGGCATTCCCTTGTATGCTTGTAGGTCCCTCTTTGTGTCTCAGGAGTCTCTTAGAAGTACACAACACATCAGTGGGGGATACACAGCAGTTCTTCCTCTAACATTACATTTATAAAACCCAACACACCTCTAAGAAGATGGATGAGGAAATAGATGAAGATATTCTCTACCATTTTGCTAATTTACTCCTACTGGCCATGTGTTCAAATACAGGGGAGGATCCTACTACCACCACTGGCAGGTCCTCTCTATTAAAAGCTCCCATCCTACTTCTATTATGGAATATTTCAATATTGGCAACCACAGGCATATCAGGTGGGGGAAGATGATAAATAGATACTCTCAGAAGTTGTATGAGCTCATCTTAATCTCCATATGTATTCACTTATCAGTATGACCGACATAGTAGCAACTGCCTAGCGGTAGCAGCAAAAAGAGAACCAATCCACTGAGTACCTTCTTAATTTGTAACTCTCCAGAAGCAGATTTGGAACTACTGGATGTCCATTCAGAAGATGTATCTAGAGACTCATTAATATTGTGAATAGAGTCCTGAATTTTGCCCCCAGATGTTCAAATTATTATAGCTATTTGGGACGGAGTATATCAGAAGTATTGTGAATAAATCTCTATCCATCAATTTTATTATTCTCAATTTTTTTTCTCTCTTTAATCAGTCATAACCTCCTACAATGTACTAACAAGTGAACACTACTAATGTTTTTGTTTTTTCCTACCTTGCCGTATAATTGGTTTTGTAGAAGCCTGGGCCAGACCTTTAATTATAGTCACACCAAACACAGGAAAGATTTTCAAAGGGGAATCTATAACTCTGACATGCGATACTGCAAATGAAGAATATGAGAAGTATTACTGGTACAAAAACAATAATGCAATTAGGCATCGATATAAAACGTTCATTATATCAGCTGAAGAGGAAAACAGTGGTGTCTATCAGTGCATGATTTACGGTTATTATAAAAGTGAGCCTTTCACACTGATAGTTAACGAAGGTGAGTACTTACCTTACAATCTGCCTCTGTTTTCTAACTTTCCAGGTTTACAATTATTGTTCGTATCAATTATCTTATTATATTTAAGTGTCTTTTACAGCATGATTTTTATTATGATTTTATTGTTTAAATATTGTGATAAAGTTTTATTTAACAGCAAGTGTATTGGAGATTGTCTTTTGTAACATCTAACATTAAAAAAAACAAAAAAAACAGGAGCACTCAAAATAAATTTTAGTATAATATAAGACTATTATGTGAGCCCATAATTCATAAATACAGAAAAATAAAAAGAAGAATACAATCTGTAATAATATGTGCATCTCTATAATGTACCAACTCACAATATTCAGAGCCAGTACATAAGACCCTTTTGTGGTTTATAGATTCTACTACACTTTCCTCATGGAATGAGACAGGTGGTTAAACCTCCTTAGGACTCCCCACTCCTTCCCCCACACCCAAAAAAAGATAACAGTATTTAGTGCAGAATATGGAGATATAACTTTAAGTGGAATCTATAGTGGTGCTTGGTCACTGCTCCGCCTCCTCCAAAGTCATCCGACAGGGGGGATCATGAGCACGTGTGCCAAGAGCATTAGGACCTCCCCTTAGGGAAGCAGTGAATCAATGCTTTCCTATAGGGTTTTCACTGGTGCTGGATGTCCTCATGCAGAGCGTGAGGACATCCAGCGTCAGTTAGGCGATCTGTAGTTCATTAGCATCCAGGAAGTGCCTCTAGTGACTGTCTGATTCACAGTCTTAGTCTTAGTCTTAGTCTTTCTATAAAACGACAATATTTTACATTGTAGGACTAAGTGGTCTGCACCCAGACCACTTCAATGGAGCTGAAGTGGAGCTGAAGTGGTTTGGGTGACTATAGTGTCCCCTTTAATAACAACCCACAGTTGGGCATGCTCCCACATTTAATGGGAGTTTATCCCTTTGGGGATGCATGGGACATCCCGGGTCAGTGAAATCCCCATAGGAAAGTACAGAGTTTTCCTATGGCGAGGGCCTTATGCGCATGCAGCGCTCGCCGCACATGCGCATCAGCACCCTCGCTGGATGATGGTGGAGCGCCAAGGGAGATAAGTGCTGGAATCGGGTGCAAACAGTAAGAGTTTTAAAACTCTTTCAAGGTCAGGGGAGCCACGAGTGAGAGGAGAAGGAGGGGGAGCAAGAGGGAGCTATGGTGTAAGGAATACAAATT